>NC_136493.1:68290904-68459592 GCF_053919585.1 Euprymna scolopes | reverse complement strand
TGTAATAGTGTGCTCATCATCAATAAAATCATCATTGTAATAATGTGCTCATCATCAATAAAATCATCATTGTAATAGTGTGCTCATCATCAATAAAATCATCATTGTAATAATGTGCTCATCATCAATAAAATCATCATTGTAATAATGTGCTCATCATCAATAAAATCATCATTGTTATAATGTGCTCATCATCAATACAATCATCATTGTAATAGTGTGCTCATCATCAATAAAATCATCATTGTAATAATGTGCTCATCATCAATAAAATCATCATTGTAATAGTGTGCTCATCATCAATAAAATCATCATTGTAATAATGTGCTCATCATCAATAAAATCATCATTGTAATAATGTCCTCATCATCAATACAATCATCATTGTAATAGTGTGCTCATCATCAATAAAATCATCATTGTAATAATGTGCTCATCATCAATAAAATCATCATTGTAATAGTGTGCTCATCATCAATAAAATCATCATTGTAATAGTGTGCTCATCATCAATAAAATCATCATTGTAATAGTGTGCTCATCATCAATAAAATCATCATTGTAATAGTGTGCTCATCATCAATAAAATCATAATTGTAATAGTGTGCTCATCATCAATAAAATCATCATTGTAATAATGTGCTCATAATCAATACAATCATCATTGTAATAGTGTGCTCATCATCAATAAAATCATCATTGTAATAATGTGCTCATCATCAATAAAATCATCATTGTAATAGTGTGCTCATCATCAATAAAATCATCATTGTAATAATATGCTCATCATCAATAAAATCATCATTGTAATAATGTGCTCATCATCAATACAATCATCATTGTTATAGTGTGCTCATCATCAATAAAATCATCATTGTAATAATGTGCTCATCATCAATAAAATCATCATTGTAATAGTGTGCTCATCATCAATAAAATCATCATTGTAATAATGTGCTCATCATCAATAAAATCATCATTGTAATAATGTGCTCATCATCAATACAATCATCATTGTAATAGTGTGCTCATCATCAATAAAATCATCATTGTAATAATGTGCTCATCATCAATAAAATCATCATTGTAATAATGTGCTCATCATCAATAAAATCATCATTGTAATAGTGTGCTCATCATCAATAAAATCATCATTGTAATAATGTGCTCATCATCAATAAAATCATCATTGTAATAATGTGCTCATCATCAATAAAATCATCATTGTAATAGTGTGCTCATCATCAATAAAATCATCATTGTAATAGTGTGCTCATCATCAATAAAATCATCATTGTAATAGTGTGCTCATCATCAATAAAATCATCATTGTAATAGTGTGCTCATCATCAATAAAATCATCATTGTAATAGTGTGCTCATCATCAATAAAATCATCATTGTAATAATGTGCTCATCATCAATAAAATCATCATTGTAATAATGTGCTCATCATCAATAAAATCATCATTGTAATAGTGTGCTCATCATCAATATAATCATCATTGTAATAATGTGCTCATCATCAATAAAATCATCATTGTAATAGTGTGCTCATCAATAATATAATCATCATTGTAATAATGTGCTCATCATCAATAAAATCATCATTGTAATAGTGTGCTCATCATCAATAAAATCATCATTGTAATAATCTTCTCATCATCAACAAAAATCATCATTGTAATAGTGTGCTCATCATCAATAAAATCATCATTGTAATAGTGTGCTCATCATCAATAAAATCATCATTGTAATAATGTGCTCATCATCAATAAAATCATCATTGTAATAATGTGCTCATCATCAATACAATCATCATTGTAATAGTGTGCTCATCATCAATAAAATAATCATTGTAATAATGTGCTCATCATCAATAAAATCATCATTGTAATAATGTGCCTATCATCAATAAAATCATCATTGTAATAATGTGCTCATCATCAATAAAATCATCATTGTAATAATGTGCTCATCATCAATAAAATCATCATTGTAATAGTGTGCTCATCATCAATAAAATCATCATTGTAATAGTGTGCTCATCATCAATAAAATCATCATTGTAATAATGTGCTCATCATCAATAAAATCATCATTGTAATAATGTGCTCATCATCAATAAAATCATCATTGTAATAGTGTGCTCATCATCAATAAAATCATCATTGTAATAATGTGCTCATCATCAATAAAATCATCATTGTAATAGTGTGCTCATCATCAATAAAATCATCATTGTAATAATGTGCTCATCATCAATAAAATCATCATTGTAATAATGTGCTCATCATCAATAAAATCATCATTGTTATAATGTGCTCATCATCAATACAATCATCATTGTAATAGTGTGCTCATCATCAATAAAATCATCATTGTAATAATGTGCTCATCATCAATAAAATCATCATTGTAATAGTGTGCTCATCATCAATAAAATCATCATTGTAATAATGTGCTCATCATCAATAAAATCATCATTGTAATAATGTCCTCATCATCAATACAATCATCATTGTAATAGTGTGCTCATCATCAATAAAATCATCATTGTAATAATGTGCTCATCATCAATAAAATCATCATTGTAATAGTGTGCTCATCATCAATAAAATCATCATTGTAATAGTGTGCTCATCATCAATAAAATCATCATTGTAATAGTGTGCTCATCATCAATAAAATCATCATTGTAATAGTGTGCTCATCATCAATAAAATCATAATTGTAATAGTGTGCTCATCATCAATAAAATCATCATTGTAATAATGTGCTCATAATCAATACAATCATCATTGTAATAGTGTGCTCATCATCAATAAAATCATCATTGTAATAATGTGCTCATCATCAATAAAATCATCATTGTAATAGTGTGCTCATCATCAATAAAATCATCATTGTAATAATATGCTCATCATCAATAAAATCATCATTGTAATAATGTGCTCATCATCAATACAATCATCATTGTTATAGTGTGCTCATCATCAATAAAATCATCATTGTAATAATGTGCTCATCATCAATAAAATCATCATTGTAATAGTGTGCTCATCATCAATAAAATCATCATTGTAATAATGTGCTCATCATCAATAAAATCATCATTGTAATAATGTGCTCATCATCAATACAATCATCATTGTAATAGTGTGCTCATCATCAATAAAATCATCATTGTAATAATGTGCTCATCATCAATAAAATCATCATTGTAATAATGTGCTCATCATCAATAAAATCATCATTTAATAGTGTGCTCATCATCAATACAATCATCATTGTAATAGTGTGCTCATCATCAATAAAATCATCATTGTAATAATGTGCTCATCATCAATAAAATCATCATTGTAATAATGTGCTCATCATCAATAAAATCATCATTGTAATAATGTGCTCATCATCAATAAAATCATCATTGTAATAGTGTGCTCATCATCAATAAAATCATCATTGTAATAATGTGCTCATCATCAATAAAATCATCATTGTAATAATGTGCTCATCATCAATAAAATCATCATTGTAATAGTGTGCTCATCATCAATAAAATCATCATTGTAATAGTGTGCTCATCATCAATAAAATCATCATTGTAATAATGTGCTCATCATCAATAAAATCATCATTGTAATAATGTGCTCATCATCAATAAAATCATCATTGTAATAGTGTGCTCATCATCAATAAAATCATCATTGTAATAGTGTGCTCATCATCAATAAAATCATCATTGTAATAGTGTGCTCATCATCAATAAAATCATCATTGTATAATGTGCTCATCATCAATAAAATCATCATTGTAATAATGTGCTCATCATCAATAAAATCATCATTGTAATAGTGTGCTCATCATCAATAAAATCATCATTGTAATAATGTGCTCATCATCAATAAAATCATCATTGTAATAGTGTGCTCATCATCAATAAAATCATCATTGTAATAATGTGCTCATCATCAATAAAATCATCATTGTAATAGTGTGCTCATCATCAATAAAATCATCATTGTAATAATGTGCTCATCATCAATAAAATCATCATTGTAATAGTGTGCTCATCATCAATAAAATCATCATTGTAATAATGTGCTCATCATCAATAAAATCATCATTGTAATAATGTGCTAACCATCAATAAAATCATCATTGTAATAGTGTGCTCATCATCAATAAAATCATCATTGTAATAGTGTGCTCATCATCAATAAAATAATCATTGTAATAGTGTGCTCATCATCAATAAAATCATCATTGTAATAATGTGCTCATCATCAATAAAATCATCATTGTAATAATGTGCTCATAATCACTAAAATCATCATTGTAATAATGTGCTCATCATCAATAAAATCATCATTGTAATAATGTGCTCATCATCAATAAAATCATCATTGTAATAGTGTGCTCATCATCAATAAAATCATCATTGTAATAATGTGCTCATCATCAATAAAATCATCATTGTAATAATGTGCTCATCATCAATAAAATCATCATTGTAATAGTGTGCTCATCATCAATAAAATCATCATTGTAATAGTGTGCTCATCATCAATAAAATCATCATTGTAATAATGTGCTCATCATCAATAAAATCATCATTGTAATAGTGTGCTCATCATCAATAAAATCATCATTGTAATAATGTGCTCATCATCAATAAAATCATCATTGTAATAATGTGCTCATAATCAATAAAATCATCATTGTAATAATGTGCTCATCATCAATAAAATCATCATTGTAATAATGTGCTCATCATCAATAAAATCATCATTGTAATAGTGTGCTCATCATCAATAAAATAATCATTGTAATAATGTGCTCATCATCAATAAAATCATCATTGTAATAATGTGCTCATCATCAATAAAATAATCATTGTAATAATGTGCTCATCATCAATAAAATCATCATTGTAATAGTGTGCTCATCATCAATAAAATCATCATTGTAATAATGTGCTCATCATCAATAAAATCATCATTGTAATAGTGTGCTCATCATCAATAAAATCATCATTGTAATAATGTGCTCATCATCAATAAAATCATCATTGTGATAGTGTGCTCATCATCAATAAAATCATCATTGTAATAATGTGCTCATCATCAATAAAATCATCATTGTAATAATGTGCTCATCATCAATAAAATCATCATTGTAATAGTGTGCTCATCATCAATAAAATCATCATTGTAATAGTGTGCTCATCATCAATAAAATCATCATTGTAATAGTGTGCTCATCATCAATAAAATCATCATTGTAATAGTGTGCTCATCATCAATAAAATCATCATTGTAATAGTGTGCTCATCATCAATAAAATCATCATTGTAATAGTGTGCTCATCATCAATAAAATCATCATTGTAATAATGTGCTCATCATCAATAAAATCATCATTGTAATAATGTGCTCATCATCAATAAAATCATCATTGTAATAATGTGCTCATCATCAATAAAATAATCATTGTAATAGTGTGCTCATCATCAATAAAATCATCATTGTAATAGTGTGCTCATCATCAATAAAATCATCATTGTAATAATGTGCTCATCATCAATAAAATCATCATTGTAATAGTGTGCTCATCATCAATAAAATCATCATTGTAATAATGTGCTCATCATCAATAAAATCATCATTGTAATAATGTGCTCATCATCAATAAAATCATCATTGTAATAATGTGCTCATCATCAATACAATCATCATTGTAATAGTGTGCTCATCATCAATAAAATCATCATTGTAATAATGTGCTCATCATCAATAAAATCATCATTGTAATAATGTGCTCATCATCAATAAAATAATCATTGTAATAATGTGCTCATCATCAATAAAATCATCATTGTAATAATGTGCTCATCATCAATAAAATCATCATTGTAATAGTGTGCTTATCATCAATAAAATAATCATTGTAATAGTGTGCTCATCATCAATAAAATCATCATTGTAATAATGTGCTCATCATCAATAAAATCATCATTGTAATAATGTGCTCATCATCAATAAAATCATCATTGTAATAATGTGCTCATCATCAATAAAATCATCATTGTAATAGTGTGCTCATCATCAATAAAATCATCATTGTAATAATGTGCTCATCATCAATAAAATCATCATTGTAATAATGTGCTCATCATCAATAAAATCATCATTGTAATAGTGTGCTCATCATCAATAAAATCATCATTGTAATAGTGTGCTCATCATCAATAAAATCATCATTGTAATAGTGTGCTCATCATCATTAAAATCATCATTGTAATAATGTGCTCATCATCAATAAAATCATCATTGTAATAATGTGCTCATCATCAATAAAATTATCATTGTAATAGTGTGCTCATCATCAATAAAATCATCATTGTAATAGTGTGCTCATCATCAATAAAATCATCATTGTAATAGTGTGCTCATCATCAATAAAATCATCATTGTAATAATGTGCTCATCATCAATAAAATCATCATTGTAATAATGTGCTCATCATCAATAAAATCATCATTGTAATAGTGTGCTCATCATCAATAAAATCATCATTGTAATAGTTTGCTCATCATCAATAAAATCATCATTGTAATAGTGTGCTCATCATCAATAAAATCATCATTGTAATAATGTGCTCATCATCAATAAAATCATCATTGTAATAATGTGCTCATCATCAATAAAATCATCATTGTAATAGTGTGCTCATCATCAATAAAATCATCATTGTAATAGTGTGCTCATCATCAATAAAATCATCATTGTAATAGTGTGCTCATCATCAATAAAATCATCATTGTAATAATGTGCTCATCATCAATAAAATCATCATTGTAATAATGTGCTCATCATCAATAAAATCATCATTGTAATAGTGTGCTAATCATCAATAAAATCATCATTGTAATAATGTGCTCATCATCAATAAAATCATCATTGTAATAGTGTGCTCATCATCAATAAAATCATCATTGTAATAATGTGCTCATCATCAATAAAATCATCATTGTAATAATGTGCTCATCATCAATAAAATCATCATTGTAATAATGTGCTCATCATCAATACAATCATCATTGTAATAGTGTGCTCATCATCAATAAAATCATCATTGTAATAATGTGCTCATCATCAATAAAATCATCATTGTAATAGTGTGCTCATCATCAATAAAATCATCATTGTAATAATGTGCTCATCATCAATAAAATCATCATTGTAATAATGTGCTCATCATCAATACAATCATCATTGTAATAGTGTGCTCATCATCAATAAAATCATCATTGTAATAATGTGCTCATCTATCAATAAAATCATCATTGTAATAGTGTGCTCATCATCAATAAAATCATCATTGTAATAATGTGCTCATCATCAATAAAATCATCATTGTAATAATGTGCTCATCATCAATAAAATCATCATTGTAATAATGTGCTCATCATCAATACAATCATCATTGTAATAGTGTGCTCATCATCAATAAAATCATCATTGTAATAATGTGCTCATCATCAATAAAATCATCATTGTAATAATGTGCTCATCATCAATAAAATAATCATTGTAATAATGTGCTCATCATCAATAAAATCATCATTGTAATAATGTGCTCATCATCAATAAAATCATCATTGTAATAGTGTGCTTATCATCAATAAAATAATCATTGTAATAGTGTGCTCATCATCAATAAAATCATCATTGTAATAATGTGCTCATCATCAATAAAATCATCATTGTAATAATGTGCTCATCATCAATAAAATCATCATTGTAATAATGTGCTCATCATCAATAAAATCATCATTGTAATAGTGTGCTCATCATCAATAAAATCATCATTGTAATAATGTGCTCATCATCAATAAAATCATCATTGTAATAGTGTGCTCATCATCAATAAAATCATCATTGTAATAGTGTGCTCATCATCAATAAAATCATCATTGTAATAGTGTGCTCATCATAAATAAAATCATCATTGTAATAATGTGCTCATCATCAATAAAATCATCATTGTAATAATGTGCTCATCATCAATAAAATCATCATTGTAATAGTGTGCTCATCATCAATAAAATCATCATTGTAATAGTGTGCTCATCATCAATAAAATCATCATTGTAATAGTGTGCTCATCATCAATAAAATCATCATTGTAATAATGTGCTCATCATCAATAAAATCATCATTGTAATAATGTGCTCATCATCAATAAAATCATCATTGTAATAGTGTGCTAATCATCAATAAAATCATCATTGTAATAATGTGCTCATCATCAATAAAATCATCATTGTAATAGTGTGCTCATCATCAATAAAATCATCATTGTAATAATGTGCTCATCATCAATAAAATCATCATTGTAATAATGTGCTCATC
Organism: Euprymna scolopes; assembly: GCF_053919585.1. Taxonomy (NCBI): domain Eukaryota; kingdom Metazoa; phylum Mollusca; class Cephalopoda; order Sepiida; family Sepiolidae; genus Euprymna; species Euprymna scolopes. The sequence goes on along the minus strand of NC_136493.1, from coordinate 68,451,174 downwards.
ATCAATAAAATCATCATTGTAATAATGTGCTCATCATCAATACAATCATCATTGTAATAGTGTGCTCATCATCAATAAAATCATCATTGTAATAATGTGCTCATCATCAATAAAATCATCATTGTAATAGTGTGCTCATCATCAATAAAATCATCATTGTAATAATGTGCTCATCATCAATAAAATCATCATTGTAATAATGTGCTCATCATCAATACAATCATCATTGTAATAGTGTGCTCATCATCAATAAAATCATCATTGTAATAATGTGCTCATCATCAATAAAATCATCATTGTAATAGTGTGCTCATCATCAATAAAATCATCATTGTAATAGTGTGCTCATCATCAATAAAATCATCATTGTAATAGTGTGCTCATCATCAATAAAATCATCATTGTAATAGTGTGCTCATCATCAATAAAATCATAATTGTAATAGTGTGCTCATCATCAATAAAATCATCATTGTAATAATGTGCTCATCATCAATAAAATCATCATTGTAATAGTGTGCTCATCATCCATACAATCATCATTGTAATAGTGTGCTCATCATCAATAAAATCATCATTGTAATAATGTGCTCATCATCAATAAAATCATCATTGTAATAGTGTGCTCATCATCAATAAAATCATCATTGTAATAATGTGCTCATCATCAATAAAATCATCATTGTAATAATGTGCTCATCATCAATACAATCATCATTGTAATAGTGTGCTCATCATCAATAAAATCATCATTGTAATAATGTGCTCATCATCAATAAAATCATCATTGTAATAGTGTGCTCATCATCAATAAAATCATCATTGTAATAATGTGCTCATCATCAATAAAATTATCATTGTAATAATGTGCTCATCATCAATACAATCATCATTGTAATAGTGTGCTCATCATCAATAAAATCATCATTGTAATAATGTGCTCATAATCAATAAAATCATCATTGTAATAATGTGCTCATCATCAATAAAATCATCATTGTAATAGTGTGCTCATCCTCAATAAAATCATCATTGTAATAGTGTGCTCATCATCAATAAAATCATCATTGTAATAATGTGCTCATCATCAATAAAATCATCATTGTAATAATGTGCTCATCATCAATAAAATCATCATTGTAATAATGTGCTCATCATCAATAAAATCATCATTGTAATAGTGTGCTCATCATCAATAAAATCATCATTGTAATAGTGTTCTCATCATCAATAAAATCATCATTGTAATAATGTGCTCATCATCAATAAAATCATCATTGTAATAGTGTGCTCATCATCAATAAAATCATCATTGTAATAGTGTGCTCATCATCAATAAAATCATCATTGTAATAATGTGCTCATCATCAATAAAATCATCATTGTAATAATGTGCTCATCATCAATAAAATCATCATTGTAATAGTGTGCTCATCATCAATAAAATCATCATTGTAATAGTGTGCTCATCATCAATAAAATCATAATTGTAATAGTGTGCTCATCATCAATAAAATCATCATTGTAATAATGTGCTCATCATCAATAAAATCATCATTGTAATAATGTGCTCATCATCAATAAAATCATCATTGTAATAGTGTGCTCATCATCAATAAAATCATCATTGTAATAATGTGCTCATCATCAATAAAATCATCATTGTAATAGTGTGCTCATTATCAATAAAATCATCATTGTAATAATGTGCTCATCATCAATAAAATCATCATTGTAATAATGTGCTCATCATCAATAAAATCATCATTGTAATAATGTGCTCATCATCAGTACAATCGTCATTGTAATAGTGTGCTCATCATCAATAAAATCATCATTGTAATAATGTGCTCATCATCAATAAAATCATCATTGTAATAGTGTGCTCATCATCAATAAAATCATCATTGTAATAATGTGCTCATCATCAATAAAATCATCATTGTAATAATGTGCTCATCATCAATACAATCATCATTGTAATAGTGTGCTCATCATCAATAAAATCATCATTGTAATAATGTGCTCATTATCAATAAAATCATCATTGTAATAGTGTGCTCATCATCAATAAAATCATCATTGTAATAGTGTGCTCATCATCAATAAAATCATCATTGTAATAGTGTGCTCATCATCAATAAAATCATCATTGTAATAGTGTGCTCATCATCAATAAAATCATAATTGTAATAGTGTGCTCATCATCAATAAAATCATCATTGTAATAATGTGGTCATCATCAATACAATCATCATTGTAATAGTGTGCTCATCATCAATAAAATCATCATTGTAATAATGTGCTCATCATCAATAAAATCATCATTGTAATAGTGTGCTCATCATCAATAAAATCATCATTGTAATAATGTGCTCATCATCAATAAAATCATCATTGTAATAATGTGCTAATCATCAATACAATCATCATTGTAATAGTGTGCTCATCATCAATAAAATCATCATTGTAATAATGTGCTCATCATCAATAAAATCATCATTGTAATAGTGTGCTCATCATCAATAAAATCATCATTGTAATAATGTGCTCATCATCAATAAAATTATCATTGTAATAATGTGCTCATCATCAATACAATCATCATTGTAATAGTGTGCTCATCATCAATAAAATCATCATTGTAATAATGTGCTCATCATCAATAAAATCATCATTGTAATAATGTGCTCATCATCAATAAAATCATCATTGTAATAGTGTGCTTATCATCAATAAAATCATCATTGTAATAGTGTGCTCATCATCAATATAATCATCATTGTAATAATGTGCTCATCATCAATAAAATCATCATTGTAATAATGTGCTCATCATCAATACAATCATCATTGTAATAGTGTGCTCATCATCAATAAAATCATCATTGTAATAATGTGCTCATCATCAATAAAATCATCATTGTAATAATGTGCTCATCATCAATAAAATCATCATTGTAATAATGTGCTCATCATCAATAAAATCATCGTTGTAATAATGTGCTCATCATCAATAAAATCATCATTGTAATAGTGTGCTTATGATCAATAAAATCATAATTGAAATAGTGTGCTCATCATCAATAAATTCATCATTGTAATAATGTGCTCATCATCAATAAAATCATCATTGTAATAATGTGCTCATCATCAATAAAATCATCATTGTAATAATGTGCTCATCATCAATAAAATCATCATTGTAATAGTGTGCTCATCATCAATAAAATCATCATTGTAATAATGTGCTCATCATCAATAAAATCATCATTGTAATAATGTGCTCATCATCAATAAAATCATCATTGTAATAGTGTGCTCATCATCAATAAAATCATCATTGTAATAGTGTGCTCATCATCAATAAAATCATCATTGTAATAGTGTGCTCATCATCATTAAAATCATCATTGTAATAATGTGCTCATCATCAATAAAATCATCATTGTAATAATGTGCTCATCATCAATAAAATTATCATTGTAATAGTGTGCTCATCATCAATAAAATCATCATTGTAATAGTGTGCTCATCATCAATAAAATCATCATTGTAATAGTGTGCTCATCATCAATAAAATCATCATTGTAATAATGTGCTCATCATCAATAAAATCATCATTGTAATAATGTGCTCATCATCAATAAAATCATCATTGTAATAGTGTGCTCATCATCAATAAAATCATCATTGTAATAATGTGCTCATCATCAATAAAATCATCATTGTAATAATGTGCTCATCATCAATACAATCATCATTGTAATAGTGTGCTCATCATCAATAAAATCATCATTGTAATAATGTGCTCATCATCAATAAAATCATCATTGTAATAATGTGCTCATCATCAATAAAATCATCATTGTAATAATGTGCTCATCATCAATAAAATCATCATTGTAATAATGTGCTCATCATCAATAAAATCATCATTGTAATAATGTGCTCATCATCAATAAAATCATCATTGTAATAGTGTGCTCATCATCAATAAAATCATCATTGTAATAATGTGCTCATCATCAATAAAATCATCATTGTAATAATGTGCTCATCATCAATACAATCATCATTGTAATAGTGTGCTCATCATCAATAAAATCATAATTGTAATAGTGTGCTCATCATCAATAAAATCATCATTGTAATAATGTGCTCATCATCAATACAATCATCATTGTAATAGTGTGCTCATCATCAATAAAATCATCATTGTAATAATGTGCTCATCATCAATAAAATCATCATTGTAATAGTGTGCTCATCATCAATAAAATCATCATTGTAATAATGTACTCATCATCAATAAAATCATCATTGTAATAATGTGCTCATCATCAATACAATCATCATTGTAATAGTGTGCTCATCATCAATAAAATCATCATTGTAATAATGTGCTCATCATCAATAAAATCATCATTGTAATAGTGTGCTCATCATCAATAAAATCATCATTGTAATAATGTGCTCATCATCAATAAAATTATCATTGTAATAATGTGCTCATCATCAATACAATCATCATTGTAATAGTGTGCTCATCATCAATAAAATCATCATTGTAATAATGTGCTAATCATCAATAAAATCATCATTGTAATAATGTGCTCATCATCAATAAAATCATCATTGTAATAGTGTGCTCATCATCAATAAAATCATCATTGTAATAGTGTGCTCATCATCAATAAAATCATCATTGTAATAATGTGCTCATCATCAATAAAATCATCATTGTAATAATGTGCTCATCATCAATAAAATCATCATTGTAATAATGTGCTCATCATCAATAAAATCATCATTGTAATAGTGTGCTCATCATCAATAAAATCATCATTGTAATAATGTGCTCATCATCAATAAAATCATCATTGTAATAATGTGCTCATCATCAATAAAATCATCATTGTAATAGTGTGCTCATCATCAATAAAATCATCATTGTAATAGTGTGCTCATCATCAATAAAATCATCATTGTAATAATGTGCTCATCATCAATAAAATCATCATTGTAATAATGTGCTCATCATCAATAAAATCATCATTGTAATAGTGTGCTCATCATCAATAAAATCATCATTGTAATAGTGTGCTCATCATCAATAAAATCATCATTGTAATAGTGTGCTCATCATCAATAAAATCATCATTGTAATAATGTGCTCATCATCAATAAAATCATCATTGTAATAATGTGCTCATCATCAATAAAATCATCATTGTAATAGTGTGCTCATCATCAATAAAATCATCATTGTAATAATGTGCTCATCATCAATAAAATCATCATTGTAATAGTGTGCTCATCATCAATAAAATCATCATTGTAATAATGTGCTCATCATCAATAAAATCATCATTGTAATAGTGTGCTCATCATCGATAAAATCATCATTGTAATAATGTGCTCATCATCAATAAAATCATCATTGTAATAGTGTGCTCATCATCAATAAAATCATCATTGTAATAATGTGCTCATCATCAATAAAATCATCATTGTAATAATGTGCTCATCATCAATAAAATAATCATTGTAATAGTGTGCTCATCATCAATAAAATCATCATTGTAATAGTGTGCTCATCATCAATAAAATCATCATTGTAATAATGTGCTCATCATCAATAAAATCATCATTGTAATAATGTGCTCATCATCAATAAAATAATCATTGTAATAGTGTGCTCATCATCAATAAAATCATCATTGTAATAGTGTGCTCATCATCAATAAAATCATCATTGTAATAATGTGCTCATCATCAATAAAATCATCATTGTAATAGTGTGCTCATCATCAATAAAATCATCATTGTAATAGTGTGCTCATCATCAATAAAATCATCATTGTAATAATGTGCTCATAATCAATAAAATCATCATTGTAATAATGTGCTCATCATCAATAAAATCATCATTGTAATAGTGTGCTCATCATCAATAAAATCATCATTGTAATAGTGTGCTCATCATCAATAAAATCATCATTGTAATAATGTGCTCATCATCAATAAAATCATCATTGTAATAATGTGCTCATCATCAATAAAATAATCATTGTAATAGTGTGCTCATCATCAATAAAATCATCATTGTAATAGTGTGCTCATCATCAATAAAATCATCATTGTAATAATGTGCTCATCATCAATAAAATCATCATTGTAATAGTGTGCTCATCATCAATAAAATCATCATTGTAATAATGTGCTCATCATCAATAAAATCATCATTGTAATAGTGTGCTCATCATCAATAAAATCATCATTGTAATAGTGTGCTCATCATCAATAAAATCATCATTGTAATAATGTGCTCATAATCAATAAAATCATCATTGTAATAATGTGCTCATCATCAATAAAATCATCATTGTAATAGTGTGCTCATCATCAATAAAATCATCATTGTAATAGTGTGCTCATCATCAATAAAATCATCATTGTAATAATGTGCTCATCATCAATAAAATCATCATTGTAATAATGTGCTCATCATCAATAAAATAATCATTGTAATAGTGTGCTCATCATCAATAAAATCATCATTGTAATAGTGTGCTCATCATCAATAAAATCATCATTGTAATAATGTGCTCATCATCAATAAAATCATCATTGTAATAGTGTGCTCATCATCAATAAAATCATCATTGTAATAATGTGCTCATCATCAAGAAAATCATCATTGTAATAATGTGCTCATAATCAATAAAATCATCATTGTAATAATGTGCTCATCATCAATAAAATCATCATTGTAATAATGTGCTCATCATCAATAAAATCATCATTGTAATAGTGTGCTCATGATCAATAAAATCATCATTGTAATAATGTGCTCATCATCAATACAATCATCATTGTAATAATGTGCTCATCATCAATAAAATAATCATTGTAATAATGTGCTCATCATCAATAAAATCATCATTGTAATAGTGTGCTCATCATCAATAAAATCATCATTGTAATAATGTGCTCATCATCAATAAAATCATCATTGTAATAGTGTGCTCATCATCAATAAAATCATCATTGTAATAATGTGCTCATCATCAATAAAATCATCATTGTAATAGTGTGCTCATCATCAATAAAATCATCATTGTAATAATGTGCTCATCATCAATAAAATCATCATTGTAATAATGTGCTCATCATCAATAAAATCATCATTGTAATAGTGTGCTCATCATCAATAAAATCATCATTGTAATAGTGTGCTCATCATCAATAAAATCATCATTGTAATAGTGTGCTCATCATCAATAAAATCATCATTGTAATAGTGTGCTCATCATCAATAAAATCATCATTGTAATAGTGTGCTCATCATCAATAAAATCATCATTGTAATAGTGTGCTCATCATCAATAAAATCATCATTGTAATAATGTGCTCATCATCAATAAAATCATCATTGTAATAATGTGCTCATCATCAATAAAATCATCATTGTAATAATGTGCTCATCATCAATAAAATCATCATTGTAATAGTGTGCTCATCATCAATAAAATCATCATTGTAATAGTGTGCTCATCATCAATAAAATCATGATTGTAATAATGTGCTCATCATCAATAAAATCATCATTGTAATAGTGTGCTCATCATCAATAAAATCATCATTGTAATAGTGTGCTCATCATCAATATAATCATCATTGTAATAATGTGCTCATCATCAATAAAATCATCATTGTAATAGTGTGCTCATCATCAATAAAATCATCATTGTAATAATGTGCTCATCATCAATAAAATCATCATTGTAATAGTGTGCTCATCATCAATAAAATCATCATTGTAATAATGTGCTCATCATCAATAAAATCACCATTGTAATAGTGTGCTCATCATCAATAAAATCATCATTGTAATAATGTGCTCATCATATAAAATCATCATTGTAATAGTGTGCTCATCATCAATAAAATCATCATTGTAATAGTGTGCTCATCATCAATATAATCATCATTGTAATAATGTGCTCATCATCAATAAAATCATCATTGTAATAGTGTGCTCATCATCAATAAAATCATCATTGTAATAGTGTGCTCATCATCAATTAAATCAGCATTGTAATAGTGTGCTCATCATCAATATAATCATCATTGTAATAATGTGCTCATCATCAATAAAATCAGCATTGTAATAATGTGCTCATCATCAATAAAATCATCATTGTAATAATGTGCTCATCATCAATAAAATCATCATTGTAATAGTGTGCTCATCATCAATAAAATCATCATTGTAATAGTGTGCTCATCATCAATAAAATCATCATTGTAATAATGTGCTCATCATCAATAAAATCATCATTGTAATAGTGTGCTCATCATCAATAAAATCATCATTGTAATAGTGTGCTCATCATCAATATAATCATCATTGTAATAATGTGCTCATCATCAATAAAATCATCATTGTAATAGTGTGCTCATCATCAATAAAATCATCATTGTAATAATGTGCTCATCATCAATAAAATCATCATTGTAATAGTGTGCTCATCATCAATAAAATCATCATTGTAATAAGGTGCTCATCATCAATAAAATCATCATTGTAATAGTGTGCTCATCATCAATAAAATCATCATTGTAATAATGTGCTCATCATCAATAAAATCATCATTGTAATAGTGTGCTCATCATCAATAAAATCATCATTGTAATAGTGTGCTCATCATCAATATAATCATCATTGTAATAATGTGCTCATCATCAATAAAATCATCATTGTAATAGTGTGCTCATCATCAATAAAATCATCATTGTAATAGTGTGCTCATCATCAATAAAATCATCATTGTAATAATGTGCTCATCATCAATAAAATCATCATTGTAATAATGTGCTCATCATCAATAAAATCATCATTGTAATAGTGTGCTCATCATCAATAAAATCATCATTGTAATAGTGTGCTCATCATCAATAAAATCATCATTGTAATAATGTGCTCATCATCAATAAAATCATCATTGTAATAGTGTGCTCATCATCAATAAAATCATCATTGTAATAGTGTGCTCATCATCAATAAAATCATCATTGTAATAAGGTGCTCATCATCAATAAAATCATCATTGTAATAGTGTGCTCATCATCAATAAAATCATCATTGTAATAATGTGCTCATCATCAATAAAATCATCATTGTAATAGTGTGCTCATCATCAATAAAATCATCATTGTAATAGTGTGCTCATCATCAATATAATCATCATTGTAATAATGTGCTCATCATCAATAAAATCATCATTGTAATAGTGTGCTCATCATCAATAAAATCATCATTGTAATAGTGTGCTCATCATCAATAAAATCATCATTGTAATAATGTGCTCATCATCAATAAAATCATCATTGTAATAATGTGCTCATCATCAATAAAATCATCATTGTAATAGTGTGCTCATCATCAATAAAATCATCATTGTAATAGTGTGCTCATCATCAATAAAATCATCATTGTAATAATGTGCTCATCATCAATAAAATCATCATTGTAATAGTGTGCTCATCATCAATAAAATCATCATTGTAATAGTGTGCTCATCATCAATATAATCATCATTGTAATAATGTGCTCATCATCAATATAATCATCATTGTAATAATATGCACATCATCAATATAATCATCATTGTAATAATGTGCTCATCATCAATAAAATCATCATTGTAATAGTGTGCTCATCATCAATAAAATCATCATTGTAATAATGTGCTCATCATCAATAAAATCATCATTGCAATAGTGTGCTCATCATCAATAAAATCATCATTGTAATAATGTGCTCATCATCAATAAAATCATCATTGTAATAGTGTGCTCATCATCAATAAAATCATCATTGTAATAGTGTTCTCATCATCAATATAATCATCATTGTAATAATGTGCTCATCATCAATAAAATCATCATTGTAATAGTGTGCTCATCATCAATAAAATCATCATTGTAATAGTGTGCTCATCATCAATAAAATCATCATTGTAATAGTGTGCTCATCATCAATATAATCATCATTGTAATAATGTGCTCATCATCAATAAAATCATCATTGTAATAGTGTGCTTATCATCAATATAATCATCATTGTAATAATGTGCTCATCATCAATAAAATCATCATTGTAATAGTGTGCTCATCATCAATATAATCATCATTGTAATAGTGTGCTCATCATCAATATAATCATCATTGTAATCATTTGCACATCATCAATATAATCATCATTGTAATAGTGTGCTCATCATCAATAAAATCATCATTGTAATAGTGTGCTCATCATCAATATAATCATCATTGTAATAGTGTGCTCATAATCAATAAAATCATAATTGTAATAGTGTGCTCATCATCAATAAAATCATCATTGTAATAGTGTGCTCATCATCAATATAATCATCATTGTAATAGTGTGCTCATCATCAATAAAATCATCATTGTAATAGTGTGCTCATCATCAATATAATCATCATTGTAATAGTGTGCTCATCATCAATAAAATCATCATTGTAATAATGTGCTCATCATCAATAAAATCATCATTGTAATAGTGTGCTAATCATCAATATAATCATCATTGTAATAGTGTGCTCATCATCAATATAATCATCATTGTAATAATTTGCACATCATCAATATAATCATCATTGTAATAATGTGCACATCATCAATATAACCATCATTGTAATAGTGTGCTCATCATCAATATAATCATCATTGTAATAATTTGAACATCATCAATATAATCATCATTGTAATAATGTGCACATCATCAATATAATCATCATTGTAATAATGTGCACATCATCAATATAATCATCATTGTAATAATGTGCTCATCATCAATATAATCATCATTGTAATAATTTGCACATCATCAATATAATCATCATTGTAATAGTGTGCTCATCATCAATATAATCATCATTGTAATAATTTGCACATCATCAATATAATCATCATTGTAATAATTTGCACATCATCAATATAATCATCATTGTAATAGTGTGCTCATCAATAATATAATCATCATTGTAATAATGTGCTCATCATCAATATAATCATCATTGTAATAATGTGCTCATCATCAATATAATTATCATTGTAATAATGTGCTCATCATCAATATAATAATCATTGTAATAGTGTGCTCATCATCAATATAATCATCATTGTAATAGTGTGCTCATCTTCAATATAATCATCATTGTAATAATTTGCACATCATCAATATAATCATCATTGTAATAATGTGCACATCATCAATATAATCATCATTGTAATAACGTGCTCATCATCAATATAATCATCATTGTAATAGTGTGCTCATCATCAATATAATCATCATTGTAATAATTTGCACATCATCAATATAATCATCATTGTAATAATGTCCACATCATCAATATAATCATCATTGTAATAGTGTGCTCATCATCAATATAATCATCATTGTAATAATTTGCACATCATCAATATAATCATCATTGTAATAATGTGCACATCATCAATATAATCATCATTGTAATAATGTGCACATCATCAATATAATCATCATTGTAATAATGTGCTCATCATCAATATAATCATCATTGTAATAATTTGCACATCATCAATATAATCATCATTGTAATAATGTGCTCATCATCAATATAATCATCATTGTAATAATTTGCACATCATCAATATAATCATCATTGTAATAATTTGCACATCATCAATATAATCATCATTGTAATAGTGTGCTCATCATCAATATAATCATCATTGTAAAATTGTGCTCATCATCAATATAATCATCATTGTAATAATGTGCTCATCATCAATATAATCATCATTGTAAAAATGTGCTCATCATCTATATAATCATCATTGTAATAGTGTGCTCATCATCAATATAATCATCATTGTAATAGTGTGCTGATCATCAATATAATCATCATTGTAATAGTGTGCTCATCATCAATATAATCATCATTGTAATAGTATGCTCATCATCAACATAATCATCATTGTAATAGTGTGCTCATCATCAATATAATCATCATTGTAATAATTTGCACATCATCAATATAATCATCATTGTAATAATGTGCACATCATCAATATAATCATCATTGTAATAATGTGCTCATCATCAATATAATCATCATTGTAATAGTGTGCTCATCATCAATATAATCATCATTGTAATAATTTGCACATCATCAATATAATCATCATTGTAATAATGTGCACATCATCAATAAAATCATCATTGTAATAGTGTGCTCCACATCAATATAATCATCATTGAAATAATGTGCACATCATCAATATAATCATCATTGTAATAATGTGCACATCATCAATATAATCATCATTGTAATAATGTGCACATCATCAATATAATCATCATTGTAATAATGTGCTCATCATCAATATAATCATCATTGAAATAATTTGCACATTATCAATATAATCATCATTGTAATAATGTGCTCATCATCAATATAATCATCATTGTAATAATTTGCACATCATCAATATAATCATCATTGTAATAATTTGCACATCATCAATATAATAATCATTGTAATAATGTGCACATCATCAATATAATCATCATTGTAATAATGTGCACATCATCAATATAATCATACTTGTAAAATTGTGCACATCATCAATAAAATCATCATTGTAATAGTGTGCTCATCATCAATAAAATAATCATTGTAATAATGTGCTCATCATCAATAAAATCATCATTGTAATAGTGTGCTCATCATCAATAAAATCATCATTGTAATAATGTGCTCATCATCAATAAAATCATCATTGTAATAATGTGCTCATCATCAATACAATCATCATTGTAATAGTGTGCTCATCATCAATAAAATCATCATTGTAATAATGTGCTCATCATCAATAAAATCATCATTGTAATAGTGTGCTCATCATCAATAAAATCATCATTGTAATAATGTGCTCATCATCAATAAAATTATCATTGTAATAATGTGCTCATCATCAATACAATCATCATTGTAATAGTGTGCTCATCATCAATAAAATCATCATTGTAATAATGTGCTCATCATCAATAAAATCATCATTGTAATAATGTGCTCATCATCAATAAAATCATCATTGTAATAGTGTGCTCATCATCAATAAAATCATCATTGTAATAGTGTGCTCATCATCAATAAAATCATCATTGTAATAATGTGCTCATCATCAATAAAATCATCATTGTAATAATGTGCTCATCATCAATAAAATCATCATTGTAATAATGTGCTCATATTTACTAAAATCATCATTGTAATAGTGTGCTCATCATCAATAAAATCATCATTGTAATAATGTGCTCATCATCAATAAAATCATCATTGTAATAATGTGCTCATCATCAATAAAATCATCATTGTAATAGTGTGCTCATCATCAATAAAATCATCATTGTAATAGTGTGCTCATCATCAATAAAATCATCATTGTAATAATGTGCTCATCATCAATAAAATCATCATTGTAATAATGTGCTCATCATCAATAAAATCATCATTGTAATAGTGTGCTCATCATCAATAAAATCATCATTGTAATAGTGTGCTAATCATCAATAACATCATCATTGTAATAGTGTGCTCATCATCAATAAAATCATCATTGTAATAATGTGCTCATCATCAATAAAATCATCATTGTAATAATGTGCTCATCATCAATAAAATAATCATTGTAATAGTGTGCTCATCATCAATAAAATCATCATTGTAATAATGTGCTCATCATCAATAAAATCATCATAGTAATAGTGTGCTCATCATCAATAAAATCATCATTGTAATAATGTGCTCCACATCAATAAAATCATCATTGTAATAGTGTGCTCATCATCAATAAAATCATCATTGTAATAATGTGCTCATCATCAATAAAATCATCATTGTAATAGTGTGCTCATCATCAATAAAATCATCATTGTAATAATGTGCTCATCATCAATAAAATCATCATTGTAATAATGTGCACATCATCAATATAATCATCATTGTAATAATGTGCTCATCATCAATATAATCATCATTGTAATAATTTGCACATCATCAATATAATCATCATTGTAATAATGTGCTCATCATCAATATAATCATCATTGTAATAATTTGCACATCATCAATATAATCATCATTGTAATAATTTGCACATCATCAATATAATCATCATTGTAATAGTGTGCTCATCAATAATATAATCATCATTGTAATAATGTGCTCATCATCAATATAATCATCATTGTAATAATGTGCTCATCATCAATATAATCATCATTGTAATAATGTGCTCATCATCAATATAATAATCATTGTAATAGTGTGCTCATAATCAATATAATCATCATTGTAATAATGTGCTAATCTTCAATATAATCATCATTGTAATAATTTGCACATCATCAATATAATCATCGTTGTAATAATGTGCACATCATCAATATAATCATCATTGTAATAACGTGCTCATCATCAATATAATCATCATTGTAATAGTGTGCTCATCATCAATATAATCATCATTGTAATAATTTGCACATCATCAATATAATCATCATTGTAATAATGTGCACATCATCAATATAATCATCATTGTAATAATGTGCTCATCATCAATATAATCATCATTGTAATAATTTGCACATCATCAATATAATCATCATTGTAATAATGTGCTCATCATCAATATAATCATCATTGTAATAATTTGCACATGATCAATATAATCATCATTGTAATAATTTGCACATCATCAATATAATCATCATTGTAATAGTGTGCTCATCATCAATATAATCATCATTGTAAAATTGTGCTCATCATCAATATAATCATCATTGTAATAATGTGCTCATCATCAATATAATCATCATTGTAAAAATGTGCTCATCATCTATATAATCATCATTGTAATAGTGTGCTCATCATCAATATAATCATCATTGTAATAGTGTGCTGATCATCAATATAATCATCATTGTAATAGTGTGCTCATCATCAATATAATCATCATTGTAATAGTATGCTCATCATCAACATAATCATCATTGTAATAGTGTCCTCATCATCAATATAATCATCATTGTAATAATTTGCACATCATCAATATAATCATCATTGTAATAATGTGCACATCATCAATATAATCATCATTGTAATAATGTGCTCATCATCAATATAATCATCATTGTAATAGTGTGCTCATCATCAATATAATCATCATTGTAATAATTTGCACATCATCAATATAATCATCATTGTAATAATGTGCACATCATCAATAAAATCATCATTGTAATAGTGTGCTCATCATCAATATAATCATCATTGTAATAATGTGCACATCATCAATATAATCATCATTGTAATAATGTGCACATCATCAATATAATCATCATTGTAATAATGTGCACATCATCAATATAATCATCATTGTAATAATGTGCTCATCATCAATATAATCATCATTGAAATAATTTGCACATTATCAATATAATCATCATTGTAATAATGTGCTCATCATCAATATAATCATCATTGTAATAATGTGCTCATCATCAATAAAATCATCATTGTAATAATGTGCTCATCATCAATACAATCATCATTGTAATAGTGTGCTCATCATCAATAAAATCATCATTGTAATAATGTGCTCATCATCAATAAAATCATCATTGTAATAGTGTGCTCATCATCAATAAAATCATCATTGTAATAATGTGCTCATCATCAATAAAATCATCATTGTAATAATGTGCTCATCATCAATACAATCATCATTGTAATAGTGTGCTCATCATCAATAAAATCATCATTGTAATAATGTGCTCATCATCAATAAAATCATCATTGTAATAGTGTGCTCATCATCAATAAAATCATCATTGTAATAATGTGCTCATCATCAATAAAATTATCATTGTAATAATGTGCTCATCATCAATACAATCATCATTGTAATAGTGTGCTCATCATCAATAAAATCATCATTGTAATAATGTGCTCATCATCAATAAAATCATCATTGTAATAATGTGCTCATCATCAATAAAATCATCATTGTAATAGTGTGCTCATCATCAATAAAATCATCATTGTAATAGTGTGCTCATCATCAATAAAATCATCATTGTAATAATGTGCTCATCATCAATAAAATCATCATTGTAATAATGTGCTCATCATCAATAAAATCATCATTGTAATAATGTGCTCATATTTAATAAAATCAGCATTGTAATAGTGTGCTCATCATCAATAAAATCATCATTGTAATAATGTGCTCATCATCAATAAAATCATCATTGTAATAATGTGCTCATCATCAATAAAATCATCATTGTAATAGTGTGCTCATCATCAATAAAATCATCATTGTAATAGTGTGCTCATCATCAATAAAATCATCATTGTAATAATGTGCTCATCATCAATAAAATCATCATTGTAATAATGTGCTCATCATCAATAAAATCATCATTGTAATAGTGTGCTCATCATCAATAAAATCATCATTGTAATAGTGTGCTCATCATCAATAACATCATCATTGTAATAGTGTGCTCATCATCAATAAAATCATCATTGTAATAATGTGCTCATCATCAATAAAATCATCATTGTAATAATGTGCTCATCATCAATAAAATAATCATTGTAATAGTGTGCTCATCATCAATAAAATCATCATTGTAATAATGTGCTCATCATCAATAAAATCATCATAGTAATAGTGTGCTCATCATCAATAAAATCATCATTGTAATAATGTGCTCATCATCAATAAAATCATCATTGTAATAGTGTGCTCATCATCAATAAAATCATCATTGTAATAATGTGCTCATCATCAATAAAATCATCATTGTAATAGTGTGCTCATCATCAATAAAATCATCATTGTAATAATGTGCTCATCATCAATAAAATCATCATTGTAATAATGTGCTCATCATCAATAAAATCATCATTGTAATAGTGTGCTCATCATCAATAAAATCATCATTGTAATAGTGTGCTCATCATCAATAAAATCATCATTGTAATAGTGTGCTCATCATCAATAAAATCATCATTGTAATAGTGTGCTAATCATCAATAACATCATCATTGTAATAGTGTGCTCATCATCAATAAAATCATCATTGTAATAATGTGCTCATCATCAATAAAATCATCATTGTAATAATGTGCTCATCATCAATAAAATAATCATTGTAATAGTGTGCTCATCATCAATAAAATCATCATTGTAATAATGTGCTCATCATCAATAAAATCATCATTGTAATAATGTGCTCATCATCAATAAAATCATCATTGTAATAGTGTGCTAATCATCAATAAAATCATCATTGTAATAGTGTGCTCATCATCAATAAAATCATCATTGTAATAATGTGCTCATCATCAATAAAATCATCATTGTAATAGTGTGCTCATCATCAATAAAATCATCATTGTAATAATGTGCTCATCATCAAGAAAATCATCATTGTAATAATGTGCTCATAATCAATAAAATCATCATTGTAATAATGTGCTCATCATCAATAAAATCATCATTGTAATAATGTGCTCATCATCAATAAAATCATCATTGTAATAGTGTGCTCATCATCAATAAAATCATCATTGTAATAATGTGCTCATCATCAATACAATCATCATTGTAATAATGTGCTCATCATCAATAAAATAATCATTGTAATAATGTGCTCATTATCAATAAAATCATCATTGTAATAGTGTGCTCATCATCAATAAAATCATCATTGTAATAATGTGCTCATCATCAATAAAATCATCATTGTAATAGTGTGCTCATCATCAATAAAATCATCATTGTAATAATGTGCTCATCATCAATAAAATCATCATTGTAATAATGTGCTCATCATCAATAAAATCATCATTGTAATAATGTGCTCATCATCAATAAAATCATCATTGTAATAATGTGCTCATCATCAATAAAATCATCATTGTAATAGTGTGCTCATCATCAATAAAATCATCATTGTAATAGTGTGCTCATCATCAATATAATCATCATTGTAATAGTGTGCTCATCATCAATAAAATCATCATTGTAATAGTGTGCTCATCATCAATAAAATCATCATTGTAATAGTGTGCTCATCATCAATAAAATGATCATTGTAATAGTGTGCTCATCATCAATAAAATCATCATTGTAATAATGTGCTCATCATCAATAAAATCATCATTGTAATAATGTGCTCATCATCAATAAAATCATCATTGTAATAATGTACTCATCATCAATAAAATCATCATTGTAATAGTGTGCTCATCATCAATAAAATCATCATTGTAATAGTGTGCTCATCATCAATAAAATCATCATTGTAATAATGTGCTCATCATCAATAAAATCATCATTGTAATAGTGTGCTCATCATCAATAAAATCATCATTGTAATAGTGTGCTCATCATCAATATAATCATCATTGTAATAATGTGCTCATCATCAATAAAATCCTCATTGTAATAGTGTGCTCATCATCAATAAAATCATCATTGTAATAATGTGCTCATCATCAATAAAATCATCATTGTAATAGTGTGCTCATCATCAATAAAATCATCATTGTAATAATGTGCTCATCATCAATAAAATCATCATTGTAATAGTGTGCTAATCATCAATAAAATCATCATTGTAATAATGTGCTAATCATCAATAAAATCATCATTGTAATAGTGTGCTAATCATCAATAAAATCATCATTGTAATAGTGTGCTCATCATCAATATAATCATCATTGTAATAATGTGCTCATCATCAATAAAATCATCATTGTAATAGTGTGCTCATCATCAATAAAATCATCATTGTAATAGTGTGCTCATCATCAATAAAATCATCATTGTAATAGTGTGCTCATCATCAATATAATCATCATTGTAATAATGTGCTCATCATCAATAAAATCATCATTGTAATAATGTGCTCATCATCAATAAAATCAGCATTGTAACAATGTGCTCATCATCAATAAAATCATCATATTAATAGTGTGCTCATCATCAATAAAATCATCATTGTAATAGTGTGCTCATCATCAATAAAATCATCATTGTAATAATGTGCTCATCATCAATAAAATCATCATTGTAATAGTGTGCTCATCATCAATAAAATCATCATTGTAATAGTGTGCTCATCATCAATATAATCATCATTGTAATAATGTGCTCATCATCAATAAAATCATCATTGTAATAGTGTGCTCATCATCAATAAAATCATCATTGTAATAATGTGCTCATCATCAATAAAATCATCATTGTAATAGTGTGCTCATCATCAATAAAATCATCATTGTAATAATTTGCACATCATCAATAAAATCATCATTGTAATAGTGTGCTCATCATCAATAAAATCATCATTGTAATAATGTGCTCATCATCAATAAAATCATCATTGTAATAGTGTGCTCATCATCAATAAAATCATCATTGTAATAGTGTGCTCATCATCAATATAATCATCATTGTAATAATGTGCTCATCATCAATAAAATCATCATTGTAATAGTGTGCTCATCATCAATAAAATCATCATTGTAATAGTGTGCTCATCATCAATAAAATAATCATTGTAATAGTGTGCTCATCATCAATATAATCATCATTGTAATAATGTGCTCATCATCAATAAAATCATCATTGTAATAATGTGCTCATCATCAATAAAATCATCATTGTAATAATGTGCTCATCATCAATAAAATCATCATTGTAATAGTGTGCTCATCATCAATAAAATCATCATTGTAATAGAGTGCTCATCATCAATAAAATCATCATTGTAATAATGTGCTCATCATCAATAAAATCATCATTGTAATAGTGTGCTCATCATCAATAAAATCATCATTGTAATAGTGTGCTCATCATCAATATAATCATCATTGTAATAATGTGCTCATCATCAATATAATCATCATTGTAATAATATGCACATCATCAATATAATCATCATTGTAATAATGTGCTCATCATCAATAAAATCATCATTGTAATAGTGTGCTCATCATCAATAAAATCATCATTGTAATAATGTGCTCATCATCAATAAAATCATCATTGTAATAGTGTGCTCATCATCAATAAAATCATCATTGTAATAATGTGCTCATCATCAATAAAATCATCATTGTAATAGTGTGCTCATCATCAATAAAATCATCATTGTAATAGTGTGCTCATCATCAATATAATCATCATTGTAATAATGTGCTCATCATCAATAAAATCATCATTGTAATAGTGTGCTCATCATCAATAAAATCATCATTGTAATAGTGTGCTCATCATCAATAAAATCATCATTGTAATAGTGTGCTCATCATCAATATAATCATCATTGTAATAATGTGCTCATCATCAATAAAATCATCATTGTAATAGTGTGCTCATCATCAATAAAATCATCATTGTAATAATGTGCTCATCATCAATAAAATCATCATTGTAATAGTGTGCTCATCATCAATAAAATCATCATTGTAATAATGTGCTCATCATCAATAAAACCATCATTGTAATAGTGTGCTCATCATCAATAAAATCATCATTGTAATAGAGTGCTCATCATCAATAAAATCATCATTGTAATTGTGTGCTCATCATCAATATAATCATCATTGTAATAGTGTGCTCATAATCAATAAAATCATAATTGTAATAGTGTGCTCATCATCAATAAAATCATCATTGTAATAGTGTGCTCATCATCAATATAATCATCATTGTAATAATGTGCTCATCATCAATAAAATCATCATTGTAATAATGTGCTCATCATCAATATAATCATCATTGTAATAGTGTGCTCATCATCAATATAATCATCATTGTAATAATTTGCACATCATCAATATAATCATCATTGTAATAGTGTGCTCATCATCAATAAAATCATCATTGTATTAGTGTGCTCATCATCAATATAATCATCATTGTAATAATGTGCTCATAATCAATAAAATCATAATTGTAATAGTGTGCTCATCATCAATAAAATCATCATTGTAATAGTGTGCTCATCATAGATATAATCATCATTGTAATAGTGTGCTCATCATCAATAAAATCATCATTGTAATAGTGTGCTCATCATCAATATAATCATCATTGTAATAGTGTGCTCATCATCAATAAAATCATCATTGTAATAATATGCTCATCATCAATAAAATCATCATTGTAATAGTGTGCTCATCATCAATATAATCATCATTGTAATTGTGTGCTCATCATCAATATAATCATCATTGTTATAATTTGCACATCATCAATATAATCATCATTGTAATAATTTGCACATCATCAGTATAATCATCATTGTAATAGTGTGCTCATCATCAATATAATCATCATTGTAATAATTTGCACATCATCAATATAATCATCATTGTAATAATGTGCACATCATCAATATAATCATCATTGTAATAATGTGCACATCATCAATATAATCATCATTGTAATAATGTGCTCATCATCAATATAATCATCATTGTAATAATTTGCACATCATCAATATAATCATCATTGTAATAATGTGCTCATCATCAATATAATCATCATTGTAATAATTTGCACATCATCAATATAATCATCATTGTAATAATTTGCACATCATCAATATAATCATCATTGTAATAGTGTGCTCATCAATAATATAATCGTCATTGTAATAATGTGCTCATCATCAATATAATCATCATTGTAATAATGTGCTCATCATCAATATAATCATCATTGTAATAATGTGCTCATCATCAATATAATCATCATTGTAATAGTGTGCTCATCTTCAATATAATCATCATTGTAATAATTTGCACATCATCAATATAATCATCATTGTAATAATGTGCACATCATCAATATAATCATCATTGTAATAATGTGCTCATCATCAATATAATCATCATTGTAATAGTGTGCTCATCATCAATATAATCATCATTGTAATAGTGTGCTCATCATCAATATAATCATCATTGTAATAATGTGCACATCATCAATATAATCATCATTGTAATAATGTGCACATCATCAATATAATCATCATTGTAATAATGTGCACATCATCAATATAATCATCATTGTAATAATGTGCTCATCATCAATATAATCATCATTGTAATAATTTGCACATCATCAATATAATCATCATTGTAATAATGTGCTCATCATCAATATAATCATCATTGTAATAATTTGCACATCATCAATATAATCATCATTGTAATAATTTGCACATCATCAATATAATCATCATTGTAATAGTTTGCTCATCATCAATATAATCATCATTGTAAAATTGTGCTCATCATCAATATAATCATCATTGTAATAATGTGCTCATCATCAATATAATCATCATTGTAATAATGTGCTCATCATCAATATAATCATCATTGTAATAGTGTGCTCATCATCAATAAAATCATCATTGTAATAGTGTGCTCATCATCAATATAATCATCATTGTAATAATGTGCTCATCATCAATAAAATCATCATTGTAATAATGTGCTCATCATCAATAAAATCATCATTGTAATAATGTGCTCATCATCAATAAAATCATCATTGTAATAGTGTGCTCATCATCAATAAAATCATCATTGTAATAGAGTGCTCATCATCAATAAAATCATCATTGTAATAATGTGCTCATCATCAATAAAATCATCATTGTAATAGTGTGCTCATCATCAATAAAATCATCATTGTAATAGTGTGCTCATCATCAATATAATCATCATTGTAATAATGTGCTCATCATCAATATAATCATCATTGTAATAATATGCACATCATCAATATAATCATCATTGTAATAATGTGCTCATCATCAATAAAATCATCATTGTAATAGTGTGCTCATCATCAATAAAATCATCATTGTAATAATGTGCTCATCATCAATAAAATCATCATTGTAATAGTGTGCTCATCATCAATAAAATCATCATTGTAATAGTGTGCTCATCATCAATAAAATCATCATTGTAATAGTGTGCTCATCATCAATATAATCATCATTGTAATAATGTGCTCATCATCAATAAAATCATCATTGTAATAGTGTGCTCATCATCAATAAAATCATCATTGTAATAGTGTGCTCATCATCAATAAAATCATCATTGTAATAGTGTGCTCATCATCAATATAATCATCATTGTAATAATGTGCTCATCATCAATAAAATCATCATTGTAATAGTGTGCTCATCATCAATAAAATCATCATTGTAATAATGTGCTCATCATCAATAAAATCATCATTGTAATAGTGTGCTCATCATCAATAAAATCATCATTGTAATAATGTGCTCATCATCAATAAAACCATCATTGTAATAGTGTGCTCATCATCAATAAAATCATCATTGTAATAGAGTGCTCATCATCAATATAATCATCATTGTAATAGTGTGCTCATAATCAATAAAATCATAATTGTAATAGTGTGCTCATCATCAATAAAATCATCATTGTAATAGTGTGCTCATCATCAATATAATCATCATTGTAATAATGTGCTCATCATCAATAAAATCATCATTGTAATAGTGTGCTCATCATCAATAAAATCATCATTGTAATAGTGTGCTCATCATAAATATAATCATCATTGTAATAGTGTGCTCATCATCAATAAAATCATCATTGTAATAGTGTGCTCATCATCAATATTATCATCATTGTAATAGTGTGCTCATCATCAATAAAATCATCATTGTAATAATGTGCTCATCATCAATAAAATCATCATTGTAATAGTGTGCTCATCATCAATATAATCATCATTGTAATTGTGTGCTCATCATCAATATAATCATCATTGTAATAATTTGCACATCATCAATATAATCATCATTGTAATAATTTGCACATCATCAATATAATCATCATTGTAATAGTGTGCTCATCATCAATATAATCATCATTGTAATAATTTGCACATCATCAATATAATCATCATTGTAATAATGTGCACATCATCAATATAATCATCATTGTAATAATGTGCACATCATCAATATAATCATCATTGTAATAATGTGCTCATCATCAATATAATCATCATTGTAATAATTTGCACATCATCAATATAATCATCATTGTAATAATGTGCTCATCATCAATATAATCATCATTGTAATAATTTGCACATCATCAATATAATCATCATTGTAATAATGTGCACATCATCAATATAATCATCATTGTAATAGTGTGCTCATCAATAATATAATCATCATTGTAATAATGTGCTCATCATCAATATAATCATCATTGTAATAATGTGCTCATCATCAATATAATCATCATTGTAATAATGTGCTCATCATCAATATAATCATCATTGTAATAGTGTGCTCATCTTTAATATAATCATCATTGTAATAATTTGCACATCATCAATATAATCATCATTGTAATAATGTGCACATCATCAATATAATCATCATTGTAATAATGTGCTCATCATCAATATAATCATCATTGTAATAGTGTGCTCATCATCAATATAATCATCATTGTAATAATTTGCACATCATCAATATAATCATCATTATAATAATGTCCACATCATCAATATAATCATCATTGTAATAGTGTGCTCATCATCAATATAATCATCATTGTAATAATGTGCACATCATCAATATAATCATCATTGTAATAATGTGCACATCATCAATATAATCATCATTGTAATAATGTGCACATCATCAATATAATCATCATTGTAATAATGTGCTCATCATCAATATAATCATCATTGTAATAATTTGCACATCATCAATATAATCATCATTGTAATAATGTGCTCATCATCAATATAATCATCATTGTAATAATTTGCACATCATCAATATAATCATCATTGTAATAATTTGCACATCATCAATATAATCATCATTGTAATAGTTTGCTCATCATCAATATAATCATCATTGTAAAATTGTGCTCATCATCAATATAATCATCATTGTAATAATGTGCTCATCATCAATATAATCATCATTGTAATAATGTGCTCATCATCAATATAATCATCATTGTAATAGTGTGCTCATCATCAATATAATCATCATTGTAATAGTGTGCTGATCATCAATATAATCATCATTGTAATAGTGTGCTCATCATCAATATAATCATCATTGTAATAGTATGCTCATCATCAATATAATCATCATTGTAATAGTGTGCTCATCATCAATATAATCATCATTGTAATAATTTGCACATCATCTATATAAGCATCATTGTAATAATGTGCACATCATCAATATAATCATCATTGTAATAATGTGCTCATCATCAATATAATCATCATTGTAATAGTGTGCCTATTATCAATATAATCATCATTGTAATAATTTGCACATCATCAATATAATCATCATTGTAATAATGTGCACATCATCAATATAATCATCATTGTAATAGTGTGCTCATCATCAATATAATCATCATTGTAATAATGTGCACATCATCAATATAATCATCATTGTAATAATGTGCACATCATCAATATAATCATCATTGTAATAATGTGCACATCATCAATATAATCATCATTGTAATAATGTGCTCATCATCAATATAATCATCATTGTAATAATTTGCACATTATCAATATAATCATCATTGTAATAATGTGCTCATCATCAATATAATCATCATTGTAATAATTTGCACATCATCAATATAATCATCATTGTAATAATTTGCACATCATCAATATAATAATCATTGTAATAATGTGCACATCATCAATATAATCATCATTGTAATAATGTGCACATCATCAATATAATCATCATTGTAAAATTGTGCACATCATCAATATAATCATCATTGTAATAGTGTGCTCATCATCAACATAATCATCATTGTAATAATGTGCTCATCATCAATATAATCATCATTGTAATAATGTGCTCATCATCAATATAATCATCATTGTAAAATTGTGCACATCATCAATATAATCATCATTGTAATAGTGTGCACATCATCAATATAATCATCATTGTAATAATATGCACATCATCAATATAATCCTCATTGTAATAATATGCACATCATCAATATAATCATCATTGTAATAATATGCACATCATCAATATAATCATCATTGTAATAATGTGCTCATCATCAATATAATCATCATTGTAATAATGTGCTCATCATCAATATAATCATCATTGTAATAATGTGCTCATCATCAACATAATCATCATTGTAATAATGTGCACATCATCAATATAATCATCATTGTAATAGTGTGCTCATCATCAACATAATCATCATTGTAATAATGTGCTCATCATCAATATAATCATCATTGTAATAATATGCACATCATCAATATAATCATCATTGTAATAATATGCACATCATCAATATAATAATCATTGTAAAATTGTGCTCATCATCAATATAATCATCATTGTAAAATTGTGCACATCATCAATATAATCATCATTGTAATAATATGCACATCATCAATATAACAATCATTGTAAAATTGTGCTCATCATCAATATAATCATCATTGTAAAATTGTGCACATCATCAATATAATCATCATTGTAATAATATGCACATCATCAATATAATAATCATTGTAAAATTGTGCTCATCATCAATATAATCATAATTGTAAAATTGTGCTCATCATCAATATAATCATCATTGTAATAGTGTGCTCATCATCAACATAATCATCATTGTAATAATGTGCTCATCATCAATATAATCATCATTGTAATAATATGCACATCATCAATATAATAATCATTGTAAAATTGTGCACATCATCAATATAATCATCATTGTAATAATATGCACATCATCAATATAATCATCATTGTAATAATATGCACATCATCAATATAATCATCATTGTAATAATATGCACATCATCAATATAATAATCATTGTAAAATTGTGCACATCATCAATATAATCATCATTGTAATAATATGCACATCATCAATATAATAATCATTGTAATAATGTGCACATCATCAATATAATCATCATTGTAATAATATGCACATCATCAATATAATAATCATTGTAATAATATGCACATCATCAATATAATCATCATTGTAATAATATGCACATCATCAATATAATAATCATTGTAAAATTGTGCTCATCATCAATATAATCATCAGTGTAAAATTGTGCACATCATCAATATAATCAGCATTGTAAAATTGTGCACATCATCAATATAATAATCATTGTAATAATATGCACATCATCAATATAATATTCATTGTAATAATATGCACATCATAAATATAATAATCATTGTAAAATTGTGCTCACCATCAATATAATAATCATTGTAAAATTGTGCTCATCATCAATATAATTATCATTGTAAAATTGTGCACATCATCAATATAATCATCATTGTAATAATATGCACATCATCAATATAATATTCATTGTAATAATATGCACATCATAAATATAATAATCATTGTAAAATTGTGCCCACCATCAATATAATAATCATTGTAAAATTGTGCTCATCATCAATATAATCATCATTGTAAAATTGTGCACATCATCAATATAATCATCATTGTAATAATATGCACATCATCAATATAATATTCATTGTAATAATATGCACATCATAAATATAATAATCATTGTAAAATTGTGCTCACCATCAATATAATAATCATTGTAAAATTGTGCTCATCATCAATATAATCATCATTGTAAAATTGTGCACATCATCAATATAATCATCATTGTAATAATATGCACATCATCAATATAATATTCATTGTAATAATATGCACATCATAAATATAATAATCATTGTAAAATTGTGCTCACCATCAATATAATAATCATTGTAAAATTGTGCTCATCATCAATATAATCATCATTGTAAAATTGTGCACATCATCAATATAATCATCATTGTAATAATATGCACATCATCAATATAATATTCATTGTAATAATATGCACATCATAAATATAATAATCATTGTAAAATTGTGCTCACCATCAATATAATAATCATTGTAAAATTGTGCTCATCATCAATATAATCATCATTGTAAAATTGTGCTCATCATCAATATAATCATCATTGTAATAATATGCACATCATCAATATAATAATCATTGTAAAATTGTGCTCATCATCAATATAATCATCATTGTAAAATTGTACACATCATCAATATAATCATCATTGTAATAATATGCACATCATCAATATAATAATCATTGTAAAATTGTGCTCATCATCAATATAATCATCATTGTAAAATTGTGCACATCATCAATATAATCATTAATTGTAATAATATGGACATCATCAATATAATCATCATTGTAAAATTGTGCTCATCATCAATATAATCATCATTGTATAGTGTGCTCATCATCAACATAATCATCATTGTAATAATGTGCTCATCATCAATATAATACTCATTTTAATAATATGCACATCATCAATATAATAATCATTGTAAAATTGTGCTCATCATCAATATAATCATCGTTGTAAAATTGTGCACATCATCGATATAATCATAATTGTAATAATATGCACATCATCAATATAATAATCATTGTAAAATTGTGCTCATCATCAATATAATCATCATTGTAAAATTGTGCACATCATCAATATAATCATCATTGTAATAATATGCACATCATCAATATAATAATCATTGTAAAATTGTGCTCATCATCAATATAATAATCATTGTAAAATTGTGCTCATCATCAATATAATCATCATTGTAAAATTGTGCACATCATCAATATAATCATCATTGTAATAATATGCACATCATCAATATAATAATCATTGTAAAATTGTGCTCATCATCAATATAATAATCATTGTAAAATTGTGCTCATCATCAATATAATCATCATTGTAAAATTGTGCTCATCATCAATATAATCATCATTGTAATAGTGTGCTCATCATCAACATAATCATCATTGTAATAATGTGCTCATCATCAATATAATCATCATTGTAATAATATGCACATCATCAATATAATAATCATTGTAAAATTGTGCACATCATCAATATAATCATCATTGTAATAATATGCACATCATCAATATAATAATCATTGTAAAATTGTGCTCATCATCAATATAATCATCATCAATATAATCATCATTGTAATAGTGTGCTCATCATCAATATAATCATCATTGTAATAGTGTGCTCGTCATCAATATAATCATCATTGTAATAATGTGCTCATCATCAATATAATCATCATTGTAATAATGTGCTCATCATCAATATAATCATCATTGTAATAATGTGTACATCATCAATATAATCATCATTGTAATAATATGCACATCATCAATATAATCATCATTGTAATAATGTGTACATCATCAATATAATCATCATTGTAATAATATGCACATCATCAATATAATCATCATTGTAATAATGTGCACATCATCAATATAATCATCATTGTAATAGTGTGCTCATCATCAATACAATCATCATTGTAATAATGTGCACATCATCAATATAATCATCATTGTAATAATGTGCACATCATCAATATAATCATCATTTTAATAATGTGCACATCATCAATATAATCATCATTGTAATAGTGTACTCATCATCAATATAATCATCATTGTAATAATATGCACATCATCAACATAATCATCATTGTAAAATTGTGCACATCATCAATATAATCATCATTGTAATAATGTGCACATCATCAATATAATCATCATTGTAATAATGTGCACATCATCAATATAATCATCATTGTAATAATGTGCAAATCATCAACATAATCATCATTGTCATAGTGTGCTCATCATCAATATAATCATCATTGTATTAGTGTGCACATCATCAATAAAATCATCATTGTAATAATGTGCACATCATCAACATAATCATCATTGTAATAATATGCACATCATCAACATAATCATCATTGTAAAATTGTGCACATCATCAATATAATCATCATTGTAATAATGTGCACATCATCAATATAATCATCATTGTAAAATTGTGCACATCATCAATATAATCATCATTGTAAAATTGTGCACATCATCAATATAAGCATCATTGTAATAATGTGCTCATCATCAATATAATCATCATTGTAATAATGTGCACATCATCAATATAATCATCATTGAAAAATTGTGCACATCATCAATATAATCATCATTGTAATAATGTGCACATCATCAACATAATCATCATTGTAAAATTGTGCACATCATCAACATAATCATCATTGTAATAATGTGCACGTCATCAATATAATCATCATTGTAATAGTGTGCACATCATCAATATAATCATCATTGTAATAATATGCACATCATCAATATAATCATCATTGTAAAATTGTGCACATCATAAATATAATCATCATTGTAATAATGTGCTCATCATCAATATAATCATCATTGTAATAGTGTGCTCATCATCAACATAATCATCATTGTAATAATGTGCTCATCATCAATATAATCATCATTGTAATAATGTTCTCATCATCAATATAATCATCATTGTAATAGTGTGCTCATCATCAACATAATCATCATTGTAATAATGTGCTCATCATCAATATAATCATCATTGTAATAATGTGCTCATCATCAATATAATCATCATTGTAATAATGTGCTCATCATCAACATAATCATCATTGTAATAATGTGCTCATCATCAATATAATCATCATTGTAATAATGTGTACATCATCAATATAATCATCATTGTAAAATTGTGCACATCATCAATATAATCATCATTGTAATAATGTGCACATCATACATATAATCAACATTGTAATAGTGTGCTCATCATCAACATAATCATCATTGTAATAATGTGCACATCATCAATATCATAATCATTGTAATAATATGCTCATCATCAATATAATCATCATTGTAATAATGTGCACATCATCAATATAATCATCATTGTAATAATATGCAAATCATCAATATAATCATCATTGTAATAGTGTGCTCATCATCAATATAATCATCATTGTAATAGTGTGCACATAATCAATATAATAATCATTGTAATAATGTGCACATCATCAACATAATCATCATTGTAATAATGTGCACATCATCAATATAATCATCATTGTAATAATGTGCTCATCATCAATATAATCATCAGTGTAATAATGTGCTCATCATCAATATAATCATCATTGTAATAATATGCACATCATCAACATAATCATCATTGTAATAATGTGCACATAATCAATATAATCATAATTGTAATAGTGTGCTCATCATCAATATAATAATCATTGTAATAATGTGCACATAATATACATAATCATCATTGTAATTATGTGCACATCAACACTATAATCATCATTCTAATAAGGTGCACATCATCAATATAATCATCATTGTAATAATGTGCACATAATCAACATAATCATCATTGTAACAATGTGCACATCATCAACATAATCATCATTGTAAAATTGTGCACATCATCAATATAATCATCATTGTAATAATATGCAAATCATCAATATAATCATCATTGTAAAATTTTGCACATCATCAATATAATCATCATTGTAATAATGTGTACATCATCAATATAATCATCATTGTAATAATGTGCACATAATATACATAATCATCATTGTAATAATGTGCACATCAACACTATAATCATCATTCTAATAAGGTGCACATCATCAATATAATCATCATTGTAATAATGTGCACATAATCAACATAATCATCATTGTAATAATGTGCACATCATCAACATAATCATCATTGTAATAATGTGCACATCATAAACATAACAATCATTGTAATAATGTGCACATCATCAATATAATCATCATTGTAATAATATGCACATCATCAATATAATCATCATTGTAATAATGTGCACATCATCAATACAATCATCATTGTAATATTATGCACATCATCAACAAAATCATCATTGTAATAATATGCACATCATCAATATAATAATCATTGTAATAATGTGCACATCATCAATATAATCATCATTGTAATAATATGCACATCATCAATATAATCATCATTGTAATAATATGCACATCATCAACAAAATCATCATTGTAATAATATGCACATCATCAATATAATAATCATTGTAATAATGTGCACATCATCAATATAATCATCATTGTAATAATATGCACATCATCAATATAATCATCATTGTAATAATATGCACATCACAAATATTATCATCATTGTAATAATGTGCAAATCATCAATATAATCATCATTGTAATAATGTGCACATCATCAATATAATCATCATTGTAATAATGTGCAAATCATCAATATAATCATCATTGTAATAATGTGCACATCATCAATATAATCATCATTGTAATAAAGTGCACATCATCAATATAATCATCATTGTAATAATATGCAAATCATCAATATAATCATCATTGTAATAATATGCACATCATCAATATAATCATCATTGTAATAAAGTGCACATCATCAATATAATCATCATTGTAATAATATGCAAATCATCAATATAATCATCATTGTAATAATGTGCAAATCATCAATATAATCATCATTGTAATATTATGCACATCATCAATATAATCATCATTGTAATAATGTGCAAATCATCAATATAATCATCATTGTAATAATATGCAAATCATCAATATAATCATCATTGTAATAATGTGCAAATCATCAATATAATCATCATTGTAATAATGTGCAAATCATCAATATAATCATCATTGTAATAATGTGCAAATCATCAATATAATCATCATTGTAATAATGTGCACATCATCAATATAATCATCATTGTAATAAAGTGCACATCATCAATATAATCATCATTGTAACATTATGCAAATCATCAATATAATCATCATTGTAATAATGTGCACATCATCAATATAATCATCATTGTAATAATGTGCACATCATCAACATAATCATCATTGTAATAAAGTGCACATCATCAATATAATCATCATTGTAATAATATGCAAATCATCAATATAATCATCATTGTAATAATGTGCAAATCATCAATATAATCATCATTGTAATATTATGCACATCATCAACAAAATCATCATTGTAAGATTATGCAAATCATCAATATAATCATCATTGTAATAATGTGCACATCATCAATATAATCTTCATTGTAATAATATGCACATCATCAATATAATCATCATTTTAATAATATGCACATCATCAACAAAATAATCATTGTAATGATATGCACATCATCAATGTAATCATCATAGTAATAATATGCAAATCATCAATATAATCATCATTGTAATAATATGCAAATCATCAACATAATCATCATTGTAATAATATGCACATCATCAACAAAATCATCATTGTAATGATATGCACATCATCAATATAATCATCATTGTAATAATATGCACATCATCAATATAATCATCATTGTAATAATATGCACATCATCAATATAATCATCATTGTAATGATATGCACATCATCAATATAATCATCATTGTAATAATATGCACATCATCAATATAATCATCATTGTAATAATATGCACATCATCAATATAATCATCCTTGTAATAATATGCACATCATCAATATAATCATCATTGTAATAATATGCACATCATCAATATAATCATCATTGTAATAATATGCACATCATCAATATAATCATCCTTGTAATAATATGCAAATCATCAATATAATCATCATTGTAATAATATGCAAATCATCAACATAATCCTCATTGTAATAATGTGCAAATCATCAATATAATCATCATTGTAATAATATGCAAATCATCAATATAATCATCATTGTAATAATGTGCAAATCATCAATATAATCATCATTGTAATAATATGCTCATCATCAATATAATCATCATTGTAATTATATGCAAATCATCAATATAATCATCATTGTAATAATATGCACATCATCAATATAATCATCATTGTAATAATGTGCAAATCATCAACATAATCATCATTGTAATAATGTGCAAATCATCAATATAATCATCATTGTCATAATATGCAAATCATCAATATAATCATCATTGTAATAATATGCAAATCATCAATATAATCATCATTGTAATAATATGCAAATCATCAATATAATCATCATTGTAATAATGTGCACATCATCAATATAATCATCATTGTAATTATATGCAAATCATCAATATAATCATCATTGTAATAATGTGCACATCATCAATATAATGATCATTGTAATTATATGCAAATCATCAATATAATCATCATTGTAATAATATGCACATCATCAATATAATCATCATTGTAATAATGTGCAAATCATCAACATAATCATCATTGTAATAATGTGCAAATCATCAATATAATCATCACTGTCATAATATGCAAATCATCAATATAATCATCATTGTAATAATATGCAAATCATCAATATAATCATCATTGTAATAATATGCAAATCATCAACATAATCATCATTGTAATAATGTGCAAATCATCAATATAATCATCATTGTAATAATGTGCAAATCATCAATATAATCATCATTGTAATAATATGCAAATCATCAATATAATCATCATTGTAATAATATGCAAATCATCAATATAATCATCATTGTAATAATATGGAAATAATCAATATAATCATCATTGTAATAATGTGGAAATCATCAATATAATCATCATTGTAATAATATGCAAATCATCAATATAATCATCATTGTAATAATATGCAAATCATCAATATAATCATCATTGTAATAATGTGCAAATCATCAACATAATCATCATTGTAATAATGTGCAAATCATCAATATAATCATCATTGTAATAATATGCACATCATCAATATAATCATCATTGTAATAATGTGCAAATCATCAACATAATCATCATTGTAATAATGTGCAAATCTTCAATATAATCATCATTGTAATAATATGCACATCATCAATATAATCATCATTGTAATAATATGCAAATCATCAATATAATCATCATTGTAATAATATGCAAATCATCAATATAATCATCATTGTAATAATATGCAAATCATCAATATAATCATCATTGTAATAATGTGCAAATCATCAATATAATCATCATTGTAATAATATGCAAATATTCAATATAATCATCATTGTAACATTATGCAAATCATCAATATAATCATCATTGTAATAATGTGCAAATCATCAACATAATCATCATTGTAATAATGTGCAAATCTTCAATATAATCATCATTGTAATAATATGCACATCATCAATATAATCATCATTGTAATAATATGCAAATCATCAATATAATCATCATTGTAATAATCTGCAAATCATCAATATAATCATCATTGTAATAATATGCAAATCATCAATATAATGATCATTGTAATAATATGCAAATAATCAATATAATCATCATTGTAATAATATGCAAATCATCAATATATTCATCATTGTAATAATGTGCAAATCATCAACATAATCATCATTGTAATAATGTGCAAATCTTCAATATAATCATCATTGTAATAATATGTACATCATCAATATAATCATCATTGTAATAATATGCACATCATCAATATAATCATCATTGTAATAATATGCAAATCATCAATATAATCATCATTGTAATAATATGCAAATCATCAATATAATCATCATTGTAATAATATGCACATCATCAATATAATCATCATTGTAATAATATGCACATCATCAATATAATCATCATTGTAATAATATGCACATCATCAATATAATAATCATTGTAATAATATGCAAATCATCAATATAATCATCATTGTAATAATATGCAAATCATCAATATAATCATCATTGTAATAATATGCAAATCATCAACATAATCATCATTGTAATAATATGCAAATCATCAACATAATCATCATTGTAATAATGTGCAAATCATCAATATAATCATCATTGTAATAATGTGCAAATCATCAATATAATCATCATTGTAATAATATGCAAATCATCAATATAATCATCATTGTAATAATATGCAAATCATCAATATAATAATCATTGTAATAATGTGCAAATCATCAATATAATCATCATTGTAATAATGTGCAAATCATCAATATAATCATCATTGTAATAATGTGCAAATCATCAATATAATCATCATTGTAATAATATGCAAATCATCAATATAATCATCATTGTAATAATGTGCAAATCATCAATATAATCATCATTGTAATAATATGCACATCATCAATATAATCATCATTGTAATAATATGCAAATAATCAATATAATCATCATTGTAAAAATGTGCAAATCATCAATATAATCATCATTGTAATAATGTGCAAATAATCAACATAATCATCATTGTAATAATGTGCACATCATCAATATAATCATCATTGTAATAATATGCAAATCATCAATATAATCATCATTGTAATAATATGCACATCATCAATATAATCATCATTGTAATAATGTGCAAATCATCAACATAATCATCATTGTAATAATGAGC
Source organism: Euprymna scolopes (assembly GCF_053919585.1). Lineage (NCBI taxonomy): Eukaryota > Metazoa > Mollusca > Cephalopoda > Sepiida > Sepiolidae > Euprymna > Euprymna scolopes. The sequence continues at coordinate 68,414,381 of NC_136493.1, read as the reverse complement.
AAATCATCAATATAATCATCATTGTAATAATATGCAAATCATCAATATAATCATCATTGTAATAATGTGCACATCATCAATATAATTATCATTGTAATAATATGCAAATCATCAATATAATCATCATTGTAATAATATGTAAATCATCAACATAATCATCATTGTAATAATGTGCAAATCATCAATATAATCATCATTGTAATAATATGCAAATCATCAATATAATCATCATTGTAATAATGTGCAAATCATCAACATAATCATCATTGTAATAATGTGCAAATCATCAATATAATCATCATTGTAATAATATGCACATCATCAATATAATCATCATTGTAATAATATGCAAATAATCAATATAATAATCATTGTAATAATGTGCACATCATCAATATAATCATCATTGTAATAATATGCACATCATCAATATAATCATCATTGTAATAATATGCACATCATCAACAAAATCATCATTGTAATAATATGCACATCATCAATATAATAATCATTGTAATAATGTGCACATCATCAATATAATCATCATTGTAATAATATGCACATCATCAATATAATCATCATTGTAATAATATGCACATCACAAATATTATCATCATTGTAATAATGTGCAAATCATCAATATAATCATCATTGTAATAATGTGCACATCATCAATATAATCATCATTGTAATAATGTGCAAATCATCAATATAATCATCATTGTAATAATGTGCACATCATCAATATAATCATCATTGTAATAAAGTGCACATCATCAATATAATCATCATTGTAATAATATGCAAATCATCAATATAATCATCATTGTAATAATATGCACATCATCAATATAATCATCATTGTAATAAAGTGCACATCATCAATATAATCATCATTGTAATAATATGCAAATCATCAATATAATCATCATTGTAATAATGTGCAAATCATCAATATAATCATCATTGTAATATTATGCACATCATCAATATAATCATCATTGTAATAATGTGCAAATCATCAATATAATCATCATTGTAATAATATGCAAATCATCAATATAATCATCATTGTAATAATGTGCAAATCATCAATATAATCATCATTGTAATAATGTGCAAATCATCAATATAATCATCATTGTAATAATGTGCAAATCATCAATATAATCATCATTGTAATAATGTGCACATCATCAATATAATCATCATTGTAATAAAGTGCACATCATCAATATAATCATCATTGTAATAATATGCAAATCATCAATATAATCATCATTGTAATAATGTGCACATCATCAATATAATCATCATTGTAATAAAGTGCACATCATCAATATAATCATCATTGTAATAATATGCAAATCATCAATATAATCATCATTGTAATAATGTGCAAATCATCAATATAATCATCATTGTAATATTATGCACATCATCAACAAAATCATCATTGTAAGATTATGCAAATCATCAATATAATCATCATTGTAATAATGTGCACATCATCAATATAATCTTCATTGTAATAATATGCACATCATCAATATAATCATAATTTTAATAATATGCACATCATCAACAAAATAATCATTGTAATGATATGCACATCATCAATGTAATAATCATAGTAATAATATGCAAATCATCAATATAATCATCATTGTAATAATATGCAAATCATCAACATAATCATCATTGTAATAATATGCACATCATCAACAAAATCATCATTGTAATGATATGCACATCATCAATATAATCATCCTTGTAATAATATGCACATCATCAATATAATCATCATTGTAATAATATGCACATCATCAATATAATCATCATTGTAATGATATGCACATCATCAATATAATCATCATTGTAATAATATGCACATCATCAATATAATCATCATTGTAATAATATGCACATCATCAATATAATCATCATTGTAATAATATGCACATCATCAATATAATCATCCTTGTAATAATATGCAAATCATCAATATAATCATCATTGTAATAATATGCAAATCATCAACATAATCATCATTGTAATAATGTGCAAATCATCAATATAATCATCATTGTAATAATATGCAAATCATCAATATAATCATCATTGTAATAATGTGCAAATCATCAATATAATCATCATTGTAATAATGTGCACATCATCAATATAATCATCATTGTAATTATATGCAAATAATCAATATAATCATCATTGTAATAATATGCACATCATCAATATAATCATCATTGTAATAATGTGCAAATCATAGACATAATCATCATTGTAATAATGTGCAAATCATCAATATAATCATCATTGTCATAATATGCAAATCATCAATATAATCATCATTGTAATAATGTGCAAATCATCAACATAATCATCATTGTAATTATCTGCAAATCATCAATATAATCATCATTGTAATAATATGCAAATCATCAATATAATCATCATTGTAATAATGTGCAAATCACCAACATAGTCATCATTGTAATAATGTGCTCATCATCAATATAATCATCATTGTAATAATATGCACATCATCAATATAATCATCATTGTAATAATATGCAAATCATCAATATAATCATCATTGTAATAATATGCAAATCATCAATATAATCATCATTGTAATAATGTGCAAATCATCAATATAATCATCATTGTAATAATGTGCACATCATCAATATAATCATCATTGTAATAATATGCAAATCATCAATATAATCATCATTGTAATAATATGCAAATCATCAACAAAATCATCATTGTAATAATGTGCAAATCATCAATATAATCATCATTGTAATAATGTGCAAATCATCAATATAATCATCATTGTAATAATATGCAAATCATCAATATAATCATCATTGTAATAATATGCAAATCATCAATATAATCATCATTGTAATAATATGGAAATAATCAATATAATCATCATTGTAATAATGTGGAAATCATCAATATAATCATCATTGTAATAATATGCAAATCATCAATATAATCATCATTGTAATAATATGCAAATCATCAATATAATCATCATTGTAATAATGTGCAAATCATCAACATAATCATCATTGTAATAATGTGCAAATCATCAATATAATCATCATTGTAATAATATGCACATCATCAATATAATCATCATTGTAATAATGTGCAAATCATCAACATAATCATCATTGTAATAATGTGCAAATCTTCAATATAATCATCATTGTAATAATATGCACATCATCAATATAATCATCATTGTAATAATATGCAAATCATCAATATAATCATCATTGTAATAATATGCAAATCATCAATATAATCATCATTGTAATAATATGCAAATCATCAATATAATCATCATTGTAATAATGTGCAAATCATCAATATAATCATCATTGTAATAATGTGCAAATATTCAATATTATCATCATTGTAACATTATGCAAATCATCAATATAATCATCATTGTAATAATGTGCAAATCATCAACATAATCATCATTGTAATAATGTGCAAATCTTCAATATAATCATCATTGTAATAATATGCACATCATCAATATAATCATCATTGTAATAATATGCAAATCATCAATATAATCATCATTGTAATAATCTGCAAATCATCAATATAATCATCATTGTAATAATATGCAAATCATCAATATAATGATCATTGTAATAATATGCAAATAATCAATATAATCATCATTGTAATAATATGCAAATCATCAATATATTCATCATTGTAATAATGTGCAAATCATCAACATAATCATCATTGTAATAATGTGCAAATCTTCAATATAATCATCATTGTAATAATATGTACATCATCAATATAATCATCATTGTAATAATATGCACATCATCAATACAATCATCATTGTAATAATATGCAAATCATCAATATAATCATCATTGTAATAATATGCAAATCATCAATGTAATCATCATTGTAATAATATGCACATCATCAATATAATCATCATTGTAATAATATGCACATCATCAATATAATCATCATTGTAATAATATGCACATCATCAATATAATAATCATTGTAATAATATGCAAATCATCAATATAATCATCATTGGAATAATATGCAAATCATCAATATAATCATCATTGTAATAATATGCAAATCATCAACATAATCATCATTGTAATAATATGCAAATCATCAACATAATCATCATTGTAATAATGTGCAAATCATCAATATAATCATCATTGTAATAATGTGCAAATCATCAATATAATCATCATTGTAATAATATGCAAATCATCAATATAATCATCATTGTAATAATATGCAAATCATCAATATAATAATCATTGTAATAATGTGCAAATCATCAATATAATCATCATTGTAATAATGTGAAAATCATCAATATAATCATCATTGTAATAATGTGCAAATCATCAATATAATCATCATTGTAATAATATGCACATCATCAATATAATCATCATTGTAATAATATGCAAATAATCAATATAATCATCATTGTAAAAATGTGCAAATCATCAATATAATCATCATTGTAATAATGTGCAAATCATCAACATAATCATCATTGTAATAATGTGCAAATCATCAATATAATCATCATTGTAATAATATGCAAATCATCAATATAATCATCATTGTAATAATATGCACATCATCAATATAATTATCATTGTAATAATGTGCAAATCATCAACATAATCATCTTGTAATAATGAGCAAATCATCAATATAATCATCATTGTAATAATATGCAAATCATCAATATAATCATCATTGTAATAATGTGCACATCATCAATATAATTATCATTGTAATAATATGCAAATCATCAATATAATCATCATTGTAATAATATGCAAATCATCAACATAATCATCATTGTAATAATGTGCAAATCATCAATATAATCATCATTGTAATAATATGCAAATCATCAATATAATCATCATTGTAATAATGTGCAAATCATCAACATAATCATCATTGTAATAATGTGCAAATCATCAATATAATCATCATTGTAATAATATGCACATCATCAATATAATCATCATTGTAATAATATGCAAATAATCAATATAATAATCATTGTAATAATGTGCAAATCATCAATATAATCATCATTGTAATAATGTGCAAATCATCAATATAATCATCATTGTAATAATATGCACATCATCAATATAATCATCATTGTAATAATGTGCAAATCATCAATATAATCATCATTGTAATAATATGCACATCATCAATATAATCATCATTGTAATGATGTGCAAATCATCAATATAATCATCATTGTAATAATATGCAAATCATCAATATAATCATCATTGTAATAATATGCACATCATCAATATAATCATCATTGTAATAATATGCAAATCATCAACATAATCATCATTGTAATAATGTGCAAATCATCAATATAATCATCATTGTAATAATATGCAAATCATCAATATAATAATCATTGTAATAATGTGCAAATCATCAACATAATCATCATTGTAATAATGTGCAAATCATCAATATAATCATCATTGTAATAAAATGCAAATCATCAATATAATCATCATTGTAATAATGTGCAAATCATCAATATAATCATCATTGTAATAATATGCACATCATCAATATAATCATCCTTGTAATAATATGCACATCATCAATATAATCATCATTGTAATAATATGCAAAACATCAATATAATGATCATTGTAATAATGTGCAAATCATCAATATAATCATCATTGTAATAATGTGCAAATCATCAACATAATCATTATTGTAATAATGTGAAAATCATCAACATAATCATCATTGTAATAATATGCAAATCATCAATATAATCATCATTATAATAATGTGCAAATCATCAATATAATCTTCATTGTAATAATATGCAAATCATCAATATAATCATCATTGTAATAATATGCAAATCATCAATATAAGAATCATTGTAATAATATGCAAATCATCAATATAATAATCATTGTAATAATATGCACATCATCAATATAATCATCATTGTAATAATATGCAAATCATCAATATAATCATTAATGTAATAATATGCAAATCATCAACATAATCATCATTGTAATAATGTGCAAATCATCAATATAATAATCATTGTAATAATGTGCAAATCATCAATATAATCATCATTGTAATAATATGCAAATCATCAATATAATCATCATTGTAATAATATGCAAATCATCAATATAATCATCATTGTAATAATGTGCAAATCATCAACATAATCATCATTGTAATAATGTGCAAATCATCAATATAATTATCATTGTAATAATATGCAAATCATCAATATAATCATCATTGTAATAATATGCACATCATCAATATAATCATCATTGTAATAATGTGCAAATCATCAACATAATCATCATTGTAATAATGTGCAAATCATCAATATAATCATCATTGTAATACTATGCAAATCATCAATATAATCATCATTGTAATTATGTGCAAATCATAAACATAATCATAATTGTAATAATGTGCAAATCATCAATATAATCATCATTGTAATAATATGCAAATAATCAATACAATCATCATTGTAATAATGTGCAAATCATCAACATACTCATCATTGTAATAATGTGCAAATCATCAATATAATCATCATTGTAATAATATGCACATCATCAATATAATCATCCTTGTAATAATATGCACATCATCAATATAATCATCATTGTAAAAATATGCAAATCATCAATATAATAATCATTGTAATAATATGCACATCATCAATATAATCATCATTGTAATAATATGCAAATCATCAACATAATCATTATTGTAATAATGTGAAAATCATCAACATAATCATCATTGTAATAATGTGCAAATCATCAATATAATCATCATTGTAATAATATGCAAATCATCAATATAATCATCATTGTAATAATATGCACATCATCAACATAATCATCATTGTAATAATGTGAAAATCATCAATATAATCATCATTGTAATAATATGCAAATCATCAATATAATCATCATTGTAATAATATGCAAATCATCAATATAATCGTCATTGTAATAATGTGCAAATCATCAACATAATAATCATTGTAATAATGTGCAAATCTTCAATATAATCATCATTGTTATAATATGCACATCATCAATATAATCATCATTGTAATAATATGCAAATCATCAATATAATCATCATTGTAATAATATGCAAATCATCAACATAATCATCATTGTAATAATGTGCAAATCATCAATATAATCATCATTGTAATAATGTGCAAATAATCAATATAATAATCATTGTAATAATATGCAAATCATCAATATAATCATCATTGTAATAATATGCAAATCATCAATATAATCATCATTGTAATAATGTGCAAATCATCAACATAATCATCATTGTAATAATGTGCAAATCATCAATATAATCATCATTGTAATAATATGCAAATCATCAATATAATCATCATTGTAATAATATGCACATCATCAATATAATCATCATTGTAATAATGTGCAAATCATCAACATAATCATCATTGTAATAATGTGCAAATCATCAATATAATCATCATTGTAATAATATGCAAATCATCAATATAATCATCATTGTAATAATATGCACGTCATCAATATAATCATCATCGTAATAATATGCAAATCGTCAATATAATCATCATTGTAATAATGTGCAAATCATCAATATAATCACCATTGTAATAATATGCAAATCATCAATATAATCATCATTGTAATAATATGCAAATAATCAATATAATCATCATTGTAATAAAGTGCAAATCATCAACATAATCATCATTGTAATAATGTGCAAATCATCAATATAATCATCATTGTAATAATATGCAAATAATCAATATAATCATCATTGTAATAATATGCACATCATCAATATAATCATCATTGTAATAATGTGCAAATCATCAATATAATCATCATTGTAATAATATGCACATCATCAATATAATCATCATTGTAATAATGTGCAAATCATCAATATAATCATCATTGTAATAATATGCACATCATCAATATAATCATCATTGTAATAATGTGCAAATCATCAACATAATCATCATTGTAATAATGTGCAAATCATCAATATAATCATCATTGTAATAATATGCAAATCAGCAATATAATCATCATTGTAATAATGTGCAAATCATCAACATAATCATCATTGTAATAATGTGCAAATCATCAATATAATCATCATTGTAATAATATGCAAATCATCAATATAATCATCATTGTAATAATGTGCAAATCATCAATATAATAATCATTGTAATAATGTGCAAATCATCAATATAATCATCATTGTAATAATGTGCAAATCATCAATATAATCATCATTGTAATAATATGCAAATGATCAATATAATCATCATTGTAATAATATGCAAATCATCAATATAATGATCACTGTAATAATATGCAAATCATCAATATAATCATCATTGTAATAATATGCACATCATCAATATAATCATCATTGTAATAATGTGCAAATCATCAACATAATCATCATTGTAATAATGTGCAAATAATCAATATAATCATCATTGTAATAATGTGCAAATAATCAATATGATCATCATTGTAATAATGTGCAAATCATCAATATAATAATCATTGTAATAATGTGCAAATCATCAACATAATCATCATTGTAATAATGTGCAAATCATCAATATAATCATCATTGTAATAATATGCAAATAATCAATATAATCATCATTGTAATAATGTGCAAATCATCAACATAATCATCATTGTAATAATGTGCAAATAATCAACATAATCATCATTGTAATAATGTGCAAATAATCAATATAATCATCATTGTAATAATGTGCAAATAATCAACATAATCATCATTGTTATAATGTGCAAATAAATAATATAATCATCATTGTAATAATGTGCAAATCATCAATATAATCATCATTGTAATAATGTGCAAACTATCAACATAATCATCATTGTAATAATGTGCAAATCATCAATATAATCATCATTGTAATAATATGCAAATAATCAATATAATCATCATTGTAATAATGTGCAAATCATCAACATAATCATCATTGTAATAATGTGCAAATAATCAATATAATCATCATTGTAATAATGTGCAAATAATCAATATAATCATCATTGTAATAATGTGCAAATCATCAACATAATCATCATTGTAATAATGTGCAAATCATCAATATAATCATCATTGTAATAATATGCAAATCATCAATATAATCATCATTGTAATAATGTGCAAATAATCAATATAATCATCATTGTAATAATGTGCAAATCATCAATATAATCATCATTGTTATAATGTGCAAATAATCAATATAATCATCATTGTAATAATATGCAAATCATAATATAATAATCATTGTAATAATATGCAAATCATCAATATAATCATCATTGTAATAATGTGCAAATCATCAACATAATCATCATTGTAAGAATGTGCAAATCATCAATATAATCATCATTGTAATAATATGCAAATAATCAATATAATCATCATTGTAATAATGTGCAAATCATCAACAAAATCATCATTGTAATAATGTGCAAATCATCAACATACTCATCATTGTAATAATGTGCAAATCATAAATATAATCATCATTGTAATAATATGCACATCATCAATATAATCATCATTGTAATAATATGCACATCATCAATATAATCATCATTGTAATAATATGCAAATCATCAATATAATAATCATTGTAATAATATGCACATCATCAATATAATCATCATTGTTATAATGTGCAAATCATCAACATAATCATCATTGTAATAATGTGCAAATCATCAATATAATCATCAATGTAATAATGTGCAAATCATCAATATAATCATCATTGTAATAATGATCAAATCATCAATATAATCATCATTGTAATAATGTGCACATCATCAATATAATCATCATTGTAAGAATGTGCAAATAATCAACATAATCATCATTGTAATAATGTGCAAATCATCAATATAATCATCATTGTAATAATATGCACATCATCAATATAATCATCATTGTAATAATATGCACATCATCAATATAATCATCATTGTAATAATATGCACATCATCAATATAATCATCATTGTAATATTATGCACATCATCAACAAAAGCATCATTGTAATAATATGCACATCATCAATATTATTATCATTGTAATAATGTGCACATCATCAATATAATCATCATTGTAATAATATGCACATCATCAATAATATCATCATTGTAATAATATGCACATCATCAACAAAATCATCATTGTAATAATATGCATATCATCAATATAATCATCATTGTAATAATATGCACATCATCAATATTATCATCATTGTAATAATATGCAAATAATCAATATAATCATCATTGTAATAATATGCACATCATCAATATAATCATCATTGTAATAATGTGCAAATCATCAATATAATCATCATTGTAATAATGTGCACATCATCAATATAATCATCATTGTAATAATGTGCACATCATCAATATAATCATCATTGTAATAATGTGCAAATCATCAACATAATCATCAGTGTAATAATGTGCAAATCATCAATATAATCATCATTGTAATAATATGCACATCATCAATATAATCATCATTGTAATAATATACACATTATCAATATAATCATCATTGTAATATTATGCACATCATCAACAAAATCATCATTGTAATAATATGCACATCATTAATATAATTATCATTGTAATAATGTGCACATCATCAATATAATCATCATTGTAATAATATGCACATCATCAATATAATCATCATTGTAATAATATGCACATCATCAATATAATCATCATTGTAATAATATGCAAATCATCAATATAATAATCATTGTAATAATATGCACATCATCAATATAATCATCATTGTAATAATGTGCAAATCATAAACATAATCATCATTGTAATAATGTGCAAATCATCAATATAATCATCATTGTAATAATGTGCAAATCATCAATATAATCATCATTGTAATAATGTGCAAATCATCAATATAATCATCATTGTAATAATGTTCACATCATCAATATAATCATCATTGTAATAATGTGCAAATCATCAACATAATCATCATTGTAATAATGTGCAAATCATCAATATATTCATCATTGTAATATTATGCACATCATCAACAAAATCATCATTGTAATAATATGCACATCATCAATATAATTATCATTGTAATAATGTGCACATCATCAATATAATCATCATTGTAATAATATGCACATCATCAATATAATCATCATTGTAATAATATGCACATCATCAACAAAATCATCATTGTAATAATATGCATATCATCAATATAATCATCATTGTAATAATATGCACATCATCAATATTATCATCATTGTAATATAATGCAAATAATCAATATAATCATCATTGTAATAATATGCACATCATCAATATAATCATCATTGTAATAATGTGCAAATCATCAATATAATCATCATTGTAACAATGTGCACATCATCAATATAATCATCATTGTAATAAAGTGCACATCATCAATATAATCATCATTGTAATTATATGCAAATCATCAATATAATCATCATTGTAATAATGTGCAAATCATCAATATATTCATCATTGTAATATTATGCACATCATCAACAAAATCATCATTGTAATAATATGCAAATCATCAATATAATCATCATTGTAATAATGTGCACATCATCAATATAATCATCATTGTAATAATATGCACATCATCAATATAATCATCATTTTAATAATATGCACATCATCAACAAAATAATCATTGTAATGATATGCACATCATCAATATAATCATCATTGTAATAATGTGCAAATCATCAACATAATCATCATTGTAATAATATGCAAATCATCAATATAATCATCATTGTAATAATGTGCAAATCATCAACATAATCATCATTGTAATAATGTGCAAATCATCAATATAATCATCATTGTAATAATATGCACATCATCAACAAAATCATCATTGTAATGATATGCACATCATCAATATAATCATCATTGTAATAATATGCACATCATCAATATAATCATCATTGTAATAATGTGCAAATCATCAACATAATCATATTGTAATAATGTGAAAATCATCAATATAATCATCATTGTAATAATATGCAAATCATCAATATAATCATCATTGTAATAATATGCAAATCATCAATATAATCATCATTGTAATAATGTGCACATCATCAATATAATCATCATTGTAATAATGTGCAAATCATCAATATAATCATCATTGTAATAATGTGCAAATCATCAATATAATCATCATTTTAATAATGTGCAAGTCATCAATATAATCATCATTGTAATACTATGCACATCATCAATATAATCATCATTGTAATAATGTTCAAATCATCAATATAATCATCATTGTAATAATGTGCAAATCATCAATATAATCATCATTGTAATACTATGCACATCATCAATATAATCATCATTGTAATAATGTTCAAATCATCAATATAATCATCATTGTAATAATGTGCAAATCATCAATATAATCATCATTGTAATAATATGCACATCATCAATATAATCATCATTGTAATAATGTGCAAATCATCAACATAATCATCATTGTAATAATGTGCAAATCATCAATATAATCATCATTGTAATAATGTGCAAATCATCAATATAATCATCATTGTAATAATGTGCCAATCATCAATATAATCATCATTGTAATAATGTGCAAATCATCAACATAATCATCATTGTAATAATGTGCCAATCATCAATATAATCATCATTTTAATAATATGCAAATCATTTATATAATCATCATTGTAATAATATGCCAATCCACAACATAATCATCATTGTAATAATGTGCAAATCATCAACAAAATCATCATTGTAATAATGTGCAAATCATCAACAAAATCATCATTGTAATAATGTGCAAATCATCAACAAAATCATCATTGTAATAATGTGCAAATCATCAACAAAATCATCATTGTAATAATATGCAAATCATCAACAAAATCATCATTGTAATAATATGCAAATCATCAACAAAATCATCATTGTAAAAATGTGCAAATCATCAACATAATCATCATTGTAAAAATGTGCAAATCATCAACAAAATCATCATTGTAATAATATGCAAATCATCAACAAAATCATCATGGTAATAATGTGCAAATCATCAACAAAATCATCATTGTAATAATGTGCAAATCATCAACAAAATCATCATTGTAATAATGTGCAAATCATCAACAAAATTATCATTGTAATAATGTTCAAATCATCAAAATAATCATCATTGTAATAATGTGCAAATCATAAACATAATCATCATTGTAATAATGTGCAAATCATCAATATAATCATCATTGTAATTATATGCAAATCATCAACATAATCATCATTGTAATAATGTGCAAATCATCAATATAATCATCATTGTAATAATATGCACATCATCAACAAAATAATCATTGCAATAATATGCAAATCATCAACATAATCATCATTGTAATAATGTGCAAATCATCAATATAATCATCATTGTAATAATATGCAAATCATCAATATAATCATCATTGTAATAATATGCAAATCCTCAATATAATTATCATTGTACTAATATGCACATCATCAAAATAATCATCATTGTAATAATATGCAAATCATCAATATAATCATCATTGTAATAATATGCAAATCATCAATATAATCATCATTGTAACATTATGCACATCATCAATATAATATTCATTGTAATAATGTGCAAATCATCAATATAATAATCATTGTAATAATGTGCACATCATCAATATAATCATCATTGTAATAATATGCACATCATCAATATAATCATCATTGTAATAATGTGCAAATCATCAACATAATCATCATTGTAATAATATGCACATCATCAACATAATCATCATTGTAATAATGTGCAAATCATCAATATAATCATCATTGTAATAATGTGCACATCATCAATATAATCATCATTGTAATAATGTGCAAATCATCAATATAATCATCATTGTAATAATATGCACATCATCAATATAATCATCATTGTAATAATGTGCAAATCATCAATATAATCTTCATTGTAATAATGTGCACATCATCAATATAATCATCATTGTAATAATATGCACATCATATATATAATCATCATTGTAATAATGTGCAAATCATCAAAATAATCATCATTGTAATAATATGCAAATCATCAATATAATCATCATTGTAATAATATGCAAATCATCAATATAATCATCATTGTAATAATATGCAAATCATCAATATAATCATCATTGTAATAATATGCAAATCATCAAAATAATCATCATTGTAATAATATGCAAATCATCAATATAATCATCATTGTAATAATATGCACATCATCAATATAATCATCATTGTAATAATATGCAAATCATCAATATAATCATCATTGTAATAATATGCAAATCATCAAAATAATCATCATTGTAATAATATGCACATCATCAATATAATCATCATTGTAATAATATGCAAATCATCAATATAATCATCATTGTAATAATATGCACATCATCAATATAATCATCATTGTAATAATGTGCAAATCATCAATATAATCTTCATTGTAATAATGTGCACATCATCAATATAATCATCATTGTAATAATATGCACATCATCAATATAATCATCATTGTAATAATGTGCAAATCATCAAAATAATCATCATTGTAATAATATGCACATCATCAATATAATCATCATTGTAATAATATACAAATCATCAATATAATGATCATTGTAATAATATGCACATCATCAACAAAATCATCATTGTAATAATGTGCAAATCATCAACATAATCATCATTGTAATAATGTGCACATCATCAATATAATCATCATTGTAATAATGTGCAAATCATCAACATAATCATCATTGTAATAATATGCAAATCATCAATATAATCATCATTGTAATAATATGCAAATCATCAATATAATCATCATTGTAATAATATGCAAATCATCTATATAATCATCATTGTAATAATGTGCAAATCATCAACATAATCATCATTGTAATAATGTGCAAATCATCAACATAATCATCATTGTAATAATGAACAAATCCTCGATATAATCATCATTGTAATAATATGCAAATCATCAATATAATCATCATTGTAATAATATGCAAATCATCAATATAATCATCATTGTAATAATGTGCAAATCCTCAACATAATCATCATTGTAATAATGTGCACATCATCAATATAATCATCATTGTAATAATGTGCACATCATCAATATAATCATCATTGTAATAATATGCACATCATCAATATAATCATCATTGTAATAATGTGCAAATCATCAATATAATCATCATTGTAATAATGTGCACATCATCAATATAATCATCATTGTAATAATATGCAACTCGTCAATATAATCATCATTGTAATAATGTGCACATCATCAATATAATTATCATTGTAATAATATGCAAATCATCAATATAATCATCATTGTAATAATATGCACATCATCAACAAAATCATCATTGTAATAATGTGCAAATCATCAACATAATCATCATTGTAATAATGTGCAAATCATCAATATAATCATCATTGTAATAATGTGCAAATCATCAACATAATCATCATTGTAATAATGTGCAAATCATCAATATAATCATCATTGTAATAATGTGCCAATCATTAACATAATCATCATTGTAATAATATGCAAATCATAAATATAATCATCATTGTAATAATATGCACATCATCAACAAAATCATCATTGTAATAATGTGCAAATCATCAACATAATCATCATTGTAATAATATGCAAATCATCAACATAATCATCATTGTAATAATGTGCAAATCATCAACAAAATCATCATTGTAATAATGTGCAAATCATCAACATAATCATCATTGTAATAATGTGCAAATCATCAATATAATCATCATTGTAATAAAATGCAAATCATCAATATAATCATCATTGTAATATTATGCAAATCATCAATATAATCATCATTGTAATAATGTCCAAATCATCAACATAATCATCATTGTAATAATGTGCAAATCATCAATATAATCATCATTGTAATAATATGCAAATCATCAATATAATCATCATTGTAATAATGTGCAAATCATCAAAATGATAATCATTGTAATAATGTGCAAATCATCAATATAATCATCATTGTAATAATGTGCACATCATCAATATAATCATCATTATAATAATATGCACATCATCAATATAATCATCATTGTAATAATATGCAAATCATCAACATAATCATCATTGTAATAATGTGCAAATCATCAACAAAATCATCATTGTAATAATGTGCAAATCATAAACATAATCATCATTGTAATAATGTGCAAATCATCAATATAATCATCATTGTAATAATATGCAAATCATCAATATAATCATCATTGTAATAATATGCAAATCATCAATATAATCATCATAGTAATAATGTGCAAATCATCAACATAATCATCATTGTAATAATGTGCAAATCATCAATATAATCATCATTGTAATAATATGCAAATCATCAATATAATCATCATTGTAATAATATGCACATCATCAACAAAATCATCATTGTAATAATATGCAAATCATCAATATAATCATCATTATAATAATATGCAAATCATCAATATAATCATCATTGTAATAATATGCAAATCATCAACATAATCATCATTGTAATAATATGCACATCATCAACAAAATCATACTTGTAATAATGTGCAAATCATCAACAAAATCATCATTGTAATAATGTGCAAATCATCAACATAATCATCATTGTAATAATGTGCAAATCATCAATATATTCATCATTGTAATAATGCGCACATCATCAACAAAATCATCATTGTAATAATGTGCAAATCATCAATATAATCATCATTGTAATAATGTGCAAATAATCAACAAAATCATCATTGTAATAATGTGCAAATCATCAACAAAATCATCATTGTAATAATGTGCAAATCATCAACATAATCATCATTGTAATAATGTGCACATCATCAATATAATCATCATTGTAATAATGTGCAAATCATCAATATAATCATCATTGTAATAATATGCAAATCATCAATATAATCATCATTGTAATAATATGCACATCATCAATATAATTATCATTGTAATAATATGCAAATCATCAACAAAATCATCATTGTAATAATGTGCAAATCATCAACAAAATCATCATTGTAATAATGTGCAAATCATCAATATAATCATCATTGTAATAATGTGCAAATCATCAATAAAATCATCATTGTAATAATATGCAAATCATCAACAAAATCATCATTGTAATAATGTGCAAATAATCAACATAATCATCATTGTAATAATGTGCACATCATCAATATAATCATCATTGTAATAATGTGCAAATCATCAATATAATCATCATTGTAATAATATGCAAATCATCAATATAATCATCATTGTAATAATGTGCAAATCATCAATATAATTATCATTGTAATAATATGCAAATCATCAACAAAATCATCATTGTAATAATGTGCAAATCATCAACAAAATCATCATTGTAATAATGTGCAAATCATCAATATAATCATCATTGTAATAATGTGCTCATCATCAAAAAAATCATCATTGTAATAATGTGAAAATCATCAACAAAATCATCATTGTAATAATGTGCAAATCATCAACATAATCATCATTGTAATAATGTGCACATCATCAATATAATCATCATTGTAATAATGTGCAAATCATCAATATAATCATCATTGTAATAATATGCACATCATCAATATAATCATCATTGTAATAATGTGCACATCATCAATATAATCATCATTGTAATAATATGCAAATCATCAATATAATCATCATTGTAATAATATGCACATCATCAACAAAATCATCATTGTAATAATGTGCAAATCATCAACATAATCATCATTGTAATAATATGCACATCATCAACATAATCATCATTGTAATAATATGCACATCATCAACAAAATCATCATTGTAATAATGTGCAAATCATCAACAAAATCATCATTGTAATAATGTGCAAATCATCAACAAAATCATCATTGTAATAATGTGCAAATCATCAACATAATTATCATTGTAATAATGTGCAAATCATCAATATAATCATCATTGTAATAATATGCAAATCATCAATATAATCATCATTGTAATAATATGCAAATCATCAATATAATCATCATTGTAATAATGTGCAAATCATCAACATAATCATCATTGTAATAATGTGCAAATCATCAATATAATCATCATTGTAATAAGATGCAAATCATCAATATAATCATCATTGTAATAATGTGCAAATCATCAAAATAATCATCATTGTAATAATGTGCAAATCATAACCATAATCATCATTGTAATAATGTGCACATCATCAATATAATCATCATTATAATAATATGCACATCATCAATATAATCATCATTGTAATAATATGCAAATCATCAACATAATAATTATTGTAATAATGTGCAAATCATCAACAAAATCATCATTGTAATAATGTGCAAATCATCAACATAATCATCATTGTAATAATGTGCAAATCATCAATATAATCATCATTGTAATAATATGCAAATCATCAATATAATCATCATTGTAATAATATGCAAATCATCAATATAATCATCATAGTAATAATGTGCAAATCATCACCATAATCATCATTGTAATAATGTGCAAATCATCAATATAATCATCATTGTAATAATATGCAAATCATCAATATAATCATCATTGTAATAATGTGCAAATCATCAATATAATCATCATTGTAATAATATGCAAATCATCAATATAATCATCATTATAATAATATGCAAATCATCAATATAATCATCATTGTAATAATATGGACATCATCAATATAATAATCATTGTAAGAATGTGCACATCATCAATATAATCATCATTGTAATAATATGCACATCATCAATATAATCATCATTGTAATAATATGCACATCATCAATATAATAATCATTCTAATACTATGCACATCATCAATATAATCATCATTGTAATAATATGCACATCATAAATATAATCATCATTGTAAAAATATGCACATCATCAATATAATCATCATTGTAATAATGTGCACATCATCAATATAATCATCATTGTAAAAATATGCACATCATCAATATAATCATCATTGTAAAAATATGCACATCATCAATATAATCATCATTGTAAAAATGTGCACATCATCAATATAATCATACTTGTAATACTATGCACATGATCAATATAATCATCATTGTAGTAATGTGCACATCATACATATAATGATCATTGTAAAAATATGCACATCATAAATATAATCATCATTGTAATAATGTGCAAATCATAACCATAATCATCATTGTAATAATGTGCACATCATCAATATAATCATCATTATAATAATATGAATATCATCAATATAATCATCATTGTAATAATATGCAAATCATCAACATAATCATCATTGTAATAATGTGAAAATCATCAACAAAATCATCATTGTAATAATGTGCAAATCATCAACATAATCATCATTGTATTAATGTGCAAATCATCAATATAATCATCATTGTAATAATATGCAAATCATCAATATAATCATCATTGTAATAATATGCAAATCATCAATATAATCATCATAGTAATAATGTGCAAATCATCAACATAATCATCATTGTAATAATGTGCAAATCATCAATATAATCATCATTGTAATAATATGCAAATCATCAATAGATTCATCATTGTAATAATGTGCAAACCATCAATATAATCATCATTGTAATAATATGCAAATCATCAATATAATCATCATTATAATAATATGCAAATCATCAATATAATCATCATTGTAATAATATGGACATCATCAATATAATAATCATTGTAAGAATGTGCACATCATCAATATAATCATCATTGTAATAATATGCACATCATCAATATAATAATCATTGTAATAATATGCACATCATCAATATAATAATCATTCTAATACTATGCACATCATCAATATAATCATCATTGTAATAATGTGCACATCATCAATATAATCATCATTGTAATACTATGCACATCATCAATATAATCATCATTGTAATAATATGCACATCATCAATATAATCATCATAGTAATAATGTGCACATCATCAATATAATAATCATTGTAATAATATGCACATCATCAATATAATCATCATTGTAATAATATGCACATCATCAATATAATCATCATTGTAATAATGTGCACATCATGAATATAATCATGATTGTAATAATTTTCACGTCATCAATATGATCATCATTGTAAAATTTGTGCACATCATCATTATAATCATAATTTAATAATGTGCACATCATCAATATAATCATCATTTTAAAAATGTGCACATCATAAATATAATAATCATTGTAATAATATGCAAATCATCAAAACAATCATCATTGTAATAATATGCAAATCATCAATATAATCATCATTGTAATAATATGCACATCATCAATATAATCATCATCGTAAAAATATGCACATCATCAATATAATCATCATTGTAATAATGTGCACATCATCAATACAATTATCATTGTAATAATATGCACATCATCAATATAATCATCATTGTAATAATATGCATATTATTACAATGATGATTATATTGATGATGTGCATATTATTACAATGCTGATTATATTTATGATTTGCATATTATTACAATGATGATTATATTGATGATGTGCATAGTATTACAATGATCATTATATTGATGATTTGCATATTATTACAATGATGATTATATTGATGATTTGCATATTATTACAATGATGATTATTTTGATGATTTGCATATTATTACAATGATGATTATATTGATGATGTGCATAGTATTACAATGATGATTATATTGATGATTTGCACATTATTACAATGATGATTATATTGATGATGTGCATATTATTACAATGATGATTATATTGATGATGTGCATAGTATTACAATGATGATTATATTGATGATTTGCATATTATTACAATGATGATAATGTTGATGATTTGCATATTATTACAATGATGATTATGTTGATGATTTGCATATTATTACAATGATTATTATATTGATGATTTGCATATTATTACAATTATAATTATATTGATGATGTGCATATTATTACAATGATGATCGTATTGATGATTTGCATATTATTACAATGATGATTATATTGATGATGTGCATAGTATTACAATGATGATTATATTGATGATTTGCATATTATTACAATGATGATTATATTGATGATTTGCATATTATTACAATGATGATTATATTGATGATGTGCATAGTATTACAATGATGATTATATTGATGATTTGCATATTATTACAATGATGATTATATTGATGATTTGCATATTATTACAATGATGATTATGTTGATGATTTGCACATTATTACAATGATGATTATATTGATGATTTGCATATTATTACAATGATGAATGTATTGATGATGTGCATATTATTACAATGATGATTATATTGATGATTTGCACATTATTACAATGATGATTATATTGATGATGTGCATAGTATTACAATGATGATTATATTGATGATTTGCATATTATTACAATGATGATTATATTGAGTATTTGCATATTATTACAATGATGATTATATTGATGATGTGCATAGTATAACAATGATGATTATATTGATGATTTGCATATTATTACAATGATGATTATGTTGATGATGTGCATATTATTACAATGATGATTATGTTGATGATTTGCATATTATTACAATGATGATTATATTAATGATTTGCATATTATTACAATGATGATTATATTGATGATTTGCATATTATTACAATGATGATTATATTGATGATGTGCATATTATTACAATGATGATTATGTTGATGATTTGCATATTATTACAATGATGATTATATTGATGATTTGCATATTATTACAATGATGATTATATTGATGATGTGCATATTATTACAATGATGATTATTTTGATGATTTGCATATTATTACAATGATGATTATATTGATGATGTGCATAGTATTACAATGATGATTATATTGATGATTTGCATATTATTACAATGATGATTATATTGATGATGTGCATAGTATTACAATGATGATTATAATGATGATTTGCATATTATTACAATGATGATTATATTGATGATTTGCATATTATTACAATGATGATTATATTGATGATTTGCACATTATTACAATGATGATTATATTGATGATGTGCACTTTGTTACAATGATGATTATATTGATGATTTGCATATTTTTACAATGATGATTATATTGATGGTGTGCATATTATTACAATGATGATTATATTGATGATTTGCATATTATTACAATTATGATTATATTGATGATGTGCATATTATTACAATGATGATTATATTGATGATTTGCATTTTATAACAATGATGATTATATTGATGATTTGCATATTATTACAATGATGATTATATTGATGATTTGCATATTATTACAATGATGATTATATTGATGATTTGAATTTTATAACAATGATGATTATATTGATGATTTGCATATTATTACAATGATGATTATATTGATGATGTGCATATTATTACAATGATGATTATATTGATCATTTGCATTTTATAACAATGATGATTATATTGATGATTTGCATATTATTACAATGATGATTATATTGATGATGTGCATATTATTACAATGATGATTATATTGATGATTTGAATATTATTACAATGATGATTATATTGATGATTTGCATATTATTACAATGATGATTATATTGATGATGTGCATATTATTACAATGATTATTATATTGATGATTTGCATTTTATAACAATGATGATTATATTGATGATGTGCATTTTATTACAATGATTATTATATTGATGATGTGCATATTATTACAATGATGATTATATTGATAATTTGCACATTATTACAATGATGATTATATTGATGATGTGCATAGTATTACAATGATGATTATATTGATGATTTGCATATTATTACAATGATGATTATATTGATGATGTGCATAGTATTACAATGATGATTATAAAGATGATTTGCATATTATTACAATGATGATTATATTGATGATTTGCATATTATTACAATGATGATTATATTGATGATTTGCACATTATTACAATGATGATTATATTGATGATGTGCATAGTATTACAATGATGATTATATTGATGATTTGCATATTATTACAATGATGATTATATTGATGATGTGCATAGTATTACAATGATGATTATAAAGATGATTTGCATATTATTACAATGATGATTATATTGATGATTTGCATATTATTACAATGATGATTATATTGATGATTTGCACATTATTACAATGATGATTATATTGATGATGTGCATAGTATTACAATGATGATTATATTGATGATTTGCATATTATTACAATGATGATTATATTGATGATTTGCACATTATTACAATGATTATTATATTGATGATGTGCATAGTATTACAATGATGATTATATTGATGATGTGCATATTATTACAATGATTATTATATTGATGATTTGCATATTATTACAATGATGATTATAATGATGATTTGCATATTATTACAATGATGATTATATTGATGATTTGCACATTATTACAATGATGATTATATTGATGATTTGCACATTATTACAATGATTATTATATTGATGATTTGCATATTATTACAATGATGATTATAATGATGATTTGCACATTATTACAATGATGATTATATTGATGATTTGCATAGTATTACAATGATGATTATATTGATGATTTGCATTTTATTACAATGAGTATTATATTGATGATTTGCATATTATTACAATGATGATTATATTGATGATGTGCATAGTATTACAATGATGATTATATTGATGATTTGCATTTTATTACAATGATGATTATATTGATGATTTGCATATTATTACAATGATGATTATATTGATGATGTGCATAGTATTACAATGATGATTATATTGATGATGTGCATATTATTACAATGATGATTATATTGATGATGTGCATAGTATTACAATGATGACTATATTGATGATTTGCATATTATTACAATGATGATTATGTTGATGATTTGCATTTTCTTACAATGATGATTATATTGATGATTTGCATATTATTACAATGATGATTATGTTGATGATTTGCATATTATTACAATGATGATTATATTGATGATTTGCATATTATTACAATGATGATTATGTTGATGATTTGCATATTATTACAATGATTATTATATTGATGATTTGCATATTATTACAATGATCATAATATTGATGATTTGCATATTATTACAATGATGATTATATTGATGATGTGCACATTATTACAATGATGATTATATTGTTGATGTGCATATTATTACAATGATGATTATATTGATGATTTGCACATTATTACAATGATGATTATATTAATGATGTGCATATTATTACAATGATGATTATATTGATGATTTGCATATTATTACAATGATAATTATGTTGATGATGTGCATATTATTACAATGATGATTATATTGATGATGTGCATATTATTACAATGATCATAATATTGATGATTTGCACATTATTACAATGATGATTATATTGATGATGTGCATATTATTACAATGATGGTTATATTGATGATTTGCATATTATTACAATGATGATTATATTGATGATTTGCATATTATTACAATGATGATTATATTGATGATTTGCATATTATTACAATGATGATTATATTGATGATTTGCATATTATTACAATGATAATAATGTTGATGATGTGCACATTATTACAATGATGATTATGTTGATGATGTGCACATTATTTAAAGTATTATTATGATGATGATGGGCACATTATTACAATGATGATTATATTAATGATTTGCATATTATTACAATGATGATTATATTGATGATGTGCATATTATTACAATGATGATTATATTGATTATGTGCATATTATTACAATGATGATTATATTGATGATTTGCACATAATACAATGATAATTATGTTGATGATGTGCACATTATTACAATGATGATTATGTTGATGATGTGCACATTATTTAAATGATGATTATGTTTATGATGGGCACATTATTACAATGATGATTATGTTGATGGTGTGCATATTATTACAATGAGGATTATATTGATGATTTGCACATTATTACAATGATGATTATATTGATGATGGGCATATTATTACAATGATGATTATATTGATGATTTGCATATTATTACAATGATAATTATATTGATGATTTGCACATTATTACAATGATAATTATGTTGATGATGTGCACATTATTACAATGATGATTATGTTGATGATGTTCACATTATTACAATTATGATTGTATTGATGATGTGCATATTATTACAATGATGATTATATTGATGATTTGCACATTATTACAATGATAATTCTGTTGATGATGTGCACATTATTTAAATGATGATTATGTTGATGATGTGCATATTATTACAATGATAATTATGTTGATGATGTGAACATTATTACAATGATGATTATGTTGATGATGTGCACATTTTTTCAATGATGATTATATTGATGATGTGCATATTATTACAATGATGATTATATTGATGATTTGCATATTATTACAATGATGATTATATTGATGATGTGCATATTATTACAATGATCATTATATTGATGATTTGCATATTATTACAATGATGATTATATTGATGATTTGCATATTATTACAATGAAGATTGTATTGATGATTTGCACATTATTACAATGATGATTATATTGATGATGTACATATTATTACAATGATGATTATATTGATGATTTGCATATTATTACAATGATGATTATATTGATGATTTGCATATTATTACAATGATGATTATATTGATGATGTGCATATTATTACAATGATGATTATATTGATGATTTGCATATTATTACAATGAGTATTATATTGATGATTTGCATATTATTACAATGATGATTATATTGATGATGTGCATATTATTACAATGATGATTATATTGATGATTTGCATATTATTACAATCCTGATTATATTGATGATTTGCATATTATTACAATGATGATTATATTGATGATGTGCATATTATTACAATGATGATTATATTGATGATTTGCATATTATTACAATGATGATTATATTGATGATTTGCATATTATTACAATGATGATTATATTGATGATTTGCATATTATTACAATGATGATTATATTTATGATGTGCATATTATTACAATGATGATTATATTGATGATTTGCATATTATTACAATGATGATTATATTGATGATTTGCATATTATTACAATGATGATTATATTGATGATTTGAATTTTATAACAATGATGATTATATTGATGATTTGCATATTATTACAATGATGATTATATTGATGATGTGCATATTATTACAATGATGATTATATTGATCATTTGCATTTTATAACAATGATGATTATATTGATGATTTGCATATTATTACAATGATGATTATATTGATGATGTGCATATTATTACAATGATGATTATATTGATGATTTGAATATTATTACAATGATGATTATATTGATGATTTGCATATTATTACAATGATGATTATATTGATGATGTGCATATTATTACAATGATTATTATATTGATGATTTGCATTTTATAACAATGATGATTATATTGATGATGTGCATATTATTACAATGATTATTATATTGATGATGTGCATATTATTACAATGATGATTATATTGATAATTTGCACATTATTACAATGATGATTATATTGATGATGTGCATAGTATTACAATGATGATTATATTGATGATTTGCATATTATTACAATGATGATTATATTGATGATGTGCATAGTATTACAATGATGATTATAAAGATGATTTGCATATTATTACAATGATGATTATATTGATGATTTGCATATTATTACAATGATGATTATATTGATGATTTGCACATTATTACAATGATGATTATATTGATGATGTGCATAGTATTACAATGATGATTATATTGATGATTTGCATATTATTACAATGATGATTATATTGATGATGTGCATAGTATTACAATGATGATTATAAAGATGATTTGCATATTATTACAATGATGATTATATTGATGATTTGCATATTATTACAATGATGATTATATTGATGATTTGCACATTATTACAATGATGATTATATTGATGATGTGCATAGTATTACAATGATGATTATATTGATGATTTGCATATTATTACAATGATGATTATATTGATGATTTGCACATTATTACAATGATTATTATATTGATGATGTGCATAGTATTACAATGATGATTATATTGATGATGTGCATATTATTACAATGATTATTATATTGATGATTTGCATATTATTACAATGATGATTATAATGATGATTTGCATATTATTACAATGATGATTATATTGATGATTTGCACATTATTACAATGATGATTATATTGATGATTTGCACATTATTACAATGATTATTATATTGATGATTTGCATATTATTACAATGATGATTATAATGATGATTTGCACATTATTACAATGATGATTATATTGATGATTTGCATAGTATTACAATGATGATTATATTGATGATTTGCATTTTATTACAATGAGTATTATATTGATGATTTGCATATTATTACAATGATGATTATATTGATGATGTGCATAGTATTACAATGATGATTATATTGATGATTTGCATTTTATTACAATGATGATTATATTGATGATTTGCATATTATTACAATGATGATTATATTGATGATGTGCATAGTATTACAATGATGATTATATTGATGATGTGCATATTATTACAATGATGATTATATTGATGATGTGCATAGTATTACAATGATGACTATATTGATGATTTGCATATTATTACAATGATGATTATGTTGATGATTTGCATTTTCTTACAATGATGATTATATTGATGATTTGCATATTATTACAATGATGATTATGTTGATGATTGGCATATTATTACAATGATGATTATATTGATGATTTGCATATTATTACAATGATGATTATGTTGATGATTTGCATATTATTACAATGATTATTATATTGATGATTTGCATATTATTACAATGATCATAATATTGATGATTTGCATATTATTACAATGATGATTATATTGATGATGTGCACATTATTACAATGATGATTATATTGTTGATGTGCATATTATTACAATGATGATTATATTGATGATTTGCACATTATTACAATGATGATTATATTGATGATGTGCATATTATTACAATGATGATTATATTGATGATTTGCATATTATTACAATGATAATTATGTTGATGATGTGCATATTATTACAATGATGATTATATTGATGATGTGCATATTATTACAATGATCATAATATTGATGATTTGCACATTATTACAATGATGATTATATTGATGATGTGCATATTATTACAATGATGGTTATATTGATGATTTGCATATTATTACAATGATGATTATATTGATGATTTGCATATTATTACAATGATGATTATATTGATGATTTGCATATTATTACAATGATGATTATATTGATGATTTGCATATTATTACAATGATAATAATGTTGATGATGTGCACATTATTACAATGATGATTATGTTGATGATGTGCACATTATTTAAAGTATTATTATGATGATGATGGGCACATTATTACAATGATGATTATATTAATGATTTGCATATTATTACAATGATGATTATATTGATGATGTGCATATTATTACAATGATGATTATATTGATTATGTGCATATTATTACAATGATGATTATATTGATGATTTGCACATAATACAATGATAATTATGTTGATGATGTGCACATTATTACAATGATGATTATGTTGATGATGTGCACATTATTTAAATGATGATTATGTTTATGATGGGCACATTATTACAATGATGATTATGTTGATGGTGTGCATATTATTACAATGAGGATTATATTGATGATTTGCACATTATTACAATGATGATTATATTGATGATGGGCATATTATTACAATGATGATTATATTGATGATTTGCATATTATTACAATGATAATTATATTGATGATTTGCACATTATTACAATGATAATTATGTTGATGATGTGCACATTATTACAATGATGATTATGTTGATGATGTTCACATTATTACAATTATGATTGTATTGATGATGTGCATATTATTACAATGATGATTATATTGATGATTTGCACATTATTACAATGATAATTCTGTTGATGATGTGCACATTATTTAAATGATGATTATGTTGATGATGTGCATATTATTACAATGATAATTATGTTGATGATGTGAACATTATTACAATGATGATTATGTTGATGATGTGCACATTTTTTCAATGATGATTATATTGATGATGTGCATATTATTACAATGATGATTATATTGATGATTTGCATATTATTACAATGATGATTATATTGATGATGTGCATATTATTACAATGATCATTATATTGATGATTTGCATATTATTACAATGATGATTATATTGATGATTTGCATATTATTACAATGATGATTATATTGATGATTTGCATATTATTACAATGATCATAATATTGATGATTTGCATATTATTACAATGATGATTATATTGATGATGTGCACATTATTACAATGATGATTATATTGTTGATGTGCATATTATTACAATGATGATTATATTGATGATTTGCACATTATTACAATGATGATTATATTGATGATGTGCATATTATTACAATGATGATTATATTGATGATTTGCATATTATTACAATGATAATTATGTTGATGATGTGCATATTATTACAATGATGATTATATTGATGATGTGCATATTATTACAATGATCATAATATTGATGATTTGCACATTATTACAATGATGATTATATTGATGATGTGCATATTATTACAATGATGGTTATATTGATGATTTGCATATTATTACAATGATGATTATATTGATGATTTGCATATTATTACAATGATGATTATATTGATGATTTGCATATTATTACAATGATGATTATATTGATGATTTGCATATTATTACAATGATAATAATGTTGATGATGTGCACATTATTACAATGATGATTATGTTGATGATGTGCACATTATTTAAAGTATTATTATGATGATGATGGGCACATTATTACAATGATGATTATATTAATGATTTGCATATTATTACAATGATGATTATATTGATGATGTGCATATTATTACAATGATGATTATATTGATTATGTGCATATTATTACAATGATGATTATATTGATGATTTGCACATAATACAATGATAATTATGTTGATGATGTGCACATTATTACAATGATGATTATGTTGATGATGTGCACATTATTTAAATGATGATTATGTTTATGATGGGCACATTATTACAATGATGATTATGTTGATGGTGTGCATATTATTACAATGAGGATTATATTGATGATTTGCACATTATTACAATGATGATTATATTGATGATGGGCATATTATTACAATGATGATTATATTGATGATTTGCATATTATTACAATGATAATTATATTGATGATTTGCACATTATTACAATGATAATTATGTTGATGATGTGCACATTATTACAATGATGATTATGTTGATGATGTTCACATTATTACAATTATGATTGTATTGATGATGTGCATATTATTACAATGATGATTATATTGATGATTTGCACATTATTACAATGATAATTCTGTTGATGATGTGCACATTATTTAAATGATGATTATGTTGATGATGTGCATATTATTACAATGATAATTATGTTGATGATGTGAACATTATTACAATGATGATTATGTTGATGATGTGCACATTTTTTCAATGATGATTATATTGATGATGTGCATATTATTACAATGATGATTATATTGATGATTTGCATATTATTACAATGATGATTATATTGATGATGTGCATATTATTACAATGATCATTATATTGATGATTTGCATATTATTACAATGATGATTATATTGATGATTTGCATATTATTACAATGAAGATTGTATTGATGATTTGCACATTATTACAATGATGATTATATTTATGATGTACATATTATTACAATGATGATTATATTGATGATTTGCATATTATTACAATGATGATTATATTGATGATTTGCATATTATTACAATGATGATTATATTGATGATGTGCATATTATTACAATGATGATTATATTGATGATTTGCATATTATTACAATGAGTATTATATTGATGATTTGCATATTATTACAATGATGATTATATTGATGATGTGCATATTATTACAATGATGATTATATTGATGATTTGCATATTATTACAATCCTGATTATATTGATGATTTGCATATTATTACAATGATGATTATATTGATGATGTGCATATTATTACAATGATGATTATATTGATGATTTGCATATTATTACAATGATGATTATATTGATGATTTGCATATTATTACAATGATGATTATATTGATGATTTGCATATTATTACAATGATGATTATATTTATGATGTGCATATTATTACAATGATGATTATATTGATGATTTGCATATTATTACAATGATGATTATATTGATGATTTGCATATTATTACAATGATGATTATATTGATGATGTGCATATTATTACAATGATGATTATATTAATGATGTGCATATTATTACAATGATGATTATATTGATGATTTGCATATTATTACAATGATGATTATATTGGTGATGTGCATATTATTATAATGATGATTATATTGATGATTTGCATATTATTACAATGATGATTATATTGATGATGTGCATATTATTACAATGATGATTATATTGATGATTTGCATATTATTACAATGATGATTATATTGATGATTTGCATATTATTACAATGATGATTATATTGATGATGTGCATATTATTACAATGATGATAATATTGATGATTTGCATATTATTACAATGATGATTATATTGATGATTTGCATATTATTACAATGATGATTATATTGATGATGTGCATATTATTACAATGATGATTATATTGATGATGTGCATATTATTACAATGATGATTATATTGATGATGTGCATATTATTACAATGATTATTATATTGATGATGTGCATATTATTACAATGATGATTATATTGATGATGTGCATATTATTACAATGATGATTATATTGATGATGTTCACATTATTACAATGATTATTATATTGATGATTTGCATATTATTACAATGATGATAATATTGATGATTTGCATATTATTACAATGATGATTATATTGATGATTTGCATATTATTACAATGATGATTATATTGATGATTTGCATTTTATAACAATGATGATTATATTGATGATTTGCATATTATTACAATGATGATTATATTGATGATTTGCATATTATTACAATGATGATTATATTGATGATGTGCATATTATTACAATGATGATTATATTGGTGATGTGCATATTATTATAATGATGATTATATTGATGATTTGCATATTATTACAATGATGATTATATTGATGATGTGCATATTATTACAATGATGATTATATTGATGATTTGCATATTATTACAATGATGATTATATTGATGATTTGCATATTATTACAATGATGATTATATTGATGATGTGCATATTATTACAATGATGATAATATTGATGATTTGCATATTATTACAATGATGATTATATTGATGATTTGCATATTATTACAATGATGATTATATTGATGATGTGCATATTATTACAATGATGATTATATTGATGATGTGCATATTATTACAATGATGATTATATTGATGATGTGCATATTATTACAATGATTATTATATTGATGATGTGCATATTATTACAATGATGATTATATTGATGATGTGCATATTATTACAATGATGATTATATTGATGATGTTCACATTATTACAATGATTATTATATTGATGATTTGCATATTATTACAATGATGATAATATTGATGATTTGCATATTATTACAATGATGATTATATTGATGATTTGCATATTATTACAATGATGATTATATTGATGATTTGCATTTTATAACAATGATGATTATATTGATGATTTGCATATTATTACAATGATGATTATATTGATGATTTGCATATTATTACAATGATGATTATATTGATGATTTGCATATTATTACAATGATGATTATATTGATTATTTGCACATTATTACAATGATTATTATATTGATGATGTGCATATTATTACAATGATGATTATATTGATGATTTGCATATTATTACAATGATGATTATATTGATGATTTGCATATTATTACAATGATGATTATATTGATGATTTGCACATTATTACAATGATGATTATATTGATGATGTGCATATTATTACAATGATAATTATATTGATGATTTGCATATTATTACAATGATGATTATATTGATGATGTGCATATTATTACAA
This sequence comes from Euprymna scolopes, assembly GCF_053919585.1. Taxonomy (NCBI): domain Eukaryota; kingdom Metazoa; phylum Mollusca; class Cephalopoda; order Sepiida; family Sepiolidae; genus Euprymna; species Euprymna scolopes. The sequence goes on along the minus strand of NC_136493.1, from coordinate 68,380,390 downwards.
TGATGATTATATTGATGATTTGCATTTTATAACAATGATGATTATATTGATGATTTGCATATTATTACAATGATGATTATATTGATGATTTGCATATTATTACAATGATGATTATATTGATTATTTGCACATTATTACAATGATTATTATATTGATGATGTGCATATTATTACAATGATGATTATATTGATGATTTGCATATTATTACAATGATGATTATATTGATTATTTGCACATTATTACAATGATTATTATATTGATGATGTGCATATTATTACAATGTTGATTATATTGATGATTTGCATATTATTACAATGATGATTATATTGATGATTTGCATATTATTACAATGATTATTATATTGATGATTTGCATATTATTACAATGATGATTATATTGATGATTTGCATTTTATAACAATGATGATTATATTGATGATTTGCACATTATTACAATGATGATTATATTGATGATTTGCATATTATTACAATGATGATTATATTGATGATTTGCATTTTATAACAATGATGATTATATTGATGATTTGCATATTATTACAATGATGATTATATTGATGATTTGCATATTATTACAATGATGATTATATTGATTATTTGCACATTATTACAATGATTATTATATTGATGATGTGCATATTATTACAATGATGATTATATTGATGATTTGCATATTATTACAATGATGATTATATTGATGATTTGCATATTATTACAATGATGATTATATTGATGATTTGCACATTATTACAATGATGATTATATTGATGATGTGCATATTATTACAATGATGATTATATTGATGATTTGCATATTATTACAATGATGATTATATTGATGATGTGCATATTATTACAATGATGATTATATTGATGATGTGCACATTATTACAATGATTATTATATTGATGATTTGCATATTATTACAATGATGATTATATTGATGATTTGCATATTATTACAATGATGATTATATTGATGATGTGCATATTATAACCATGATGATTATATTGATGATTTGCATATTATTACAATGATGATTATATTGATGATGTTCACATTATTACAATGATTATTATATTGATGATTTGCATATTATTACAATGATGATTATATTGATGATGTGCATATTATTACAATGATGATTATATTGATGATGTACACATTATTACAATGATGATTATATTGATGATTTGCATATTATTACAATGATTATTATATTGATGATTTGCACATTATTACAATGATTATTATATTGATGATTTGCATATTATTACAATGATGATTATATTGATGATGTTCAATTATTACAATGATTATTATATTGATGATTTGCATATTATTACAATGATTATTATATTGATGATGTGCATATTATTACAATGATGATTATATTGATGATTTGCATATTATTACAATGATTATTATATTGATGATTTGCATATTATTACAATGATTATTATATTGATGATTTGCATATTATTACAATGATGATTATATTGATGATTTGCATATTATTACAATGATTATTATATTGATGATTTGCATATTATTACAATGATTATTATATTGATGATTTGCATATTATTACAATGATTATTATATTGATGATGTGCATATTATTACAATGATTATTATATTGATGATTTGCATATTATTACAATGATTATTATATTGATGATTTGCATATTATTACAATGATTATTATATTGATGATTTGCATATTATTACAATGATTATTATATTGATGATTTGCATATTATTACAATGATGATTATATTGATGATTTGCATATTATTACAATGATTATTATATTGATGATTTGCATATTATTACAATGATGATTATATTGATGATTTGCATATTATTACAATGATTATTATATTGATGATGTGCATATTATTACAATGATGATTATATTGATGATTTGCATATTATTACAATGATGATTATATTGATGATTTGCATATTATTACAATGATTATTATATTGATGATTTGCATATTATTACAATGATGATTATATTGATGATGTGCATATTATTACAATGATGATTATATTGATGATGTACACATTATTACAATGATGATTATATTGATGATTTGCATATTATTACAATGATTATTATATTGATGATTTGCACATTATTACAATGATTATTATATTGATGATTTGCATATTATTACAATGATGATTATATTGATGATGTTCACATTATTACAATGATTATTATATTGATGATTTGCATATTATTACAATGATTATTATATTGATGATTTGCACATTATTACAATGATTATTATATTGATGATTTGCATATTATTACAATGATGATTATATTGATGATGTTCAATTATTACAATGATTATTATATTGATGATTTGCACATTATTACAATGATTATTATATTGATGATTTGCATATTATTACAATGATTATTATATTGATGATGTTCACATTATTACAATGATGATTATATTGATGATGTGCACATTATTACAATGATGATTATATTGATGATGTTCACATTATTACAATGATGATTATATTGATGATGTGCACATTATTACAATGATGATTATATTGATGATGTTCACATTATTACAATGATTATTATATTGATGATTTGCATATTATTACAATGATTATTATATTGATGATGTGCATATTATTACAATGATTATTATATTGATGATTTGCATATTATTACAATGATTATTATATTGATGATTTGCATATTATTACAATGATTATTATATTGATGATTTGCATATTATTACAATGATTATTATATTGATGATTTGCATATTATTACAATGATGATTATATTGATGATTTGCATATTATTACAATGATTATTATATTGATGATTTGCATATTATTACAATGATGATTATATTGATGATTTGCATATTATTACAATGATTATTATATTGATGATGTGCATATTATTACAATGATGATTATATTGATGATTTGCATATTATTACAATGATGATTATATTGATGATTTGCATATTATTACAATGATTATTATATTGATGATTTGCATATTATTACAATGATGATTATATTGATGATGTGCATATTATTACAATGATGATTATATTGATGATGTACACATTATTACAATGATGGTTATATTGATGATTTGCATATTATTACAATGATTATTATATTGATGATTTGCACATTATTACAATGATTATTATATTGATGATTTGCATATTATTACAATGATGATTATATTGATGATGTTCACATTATTACAATGATTATTATATTGATGATTTGCATATTATTAAAATGATTATTATATTGATGATTTGCACATTATTACAATGATGATTATATTGATGATTTGCATATTATTACAATGATGATTATATTGATGATGTTCAATTATTACAATGATTATTATATTGATGATTTGCACATTATTACAATGATTATTATATTGATGATTTGCATATTATTACAATGATTATTATATTGATGATGTTCACATTATTACAATGATGATTATATTGATGATGTGCACATTATTACAATGATGATTATATTGATGATGTTCACATTATTACAATGATGATTATATTGATGATGTTCACATTATTACAATGATGATTATATTGATGATGTGCACATTATTACAATGATTATTATATTGATAATGTGCACATTATTACAATGATTATTATATTGATGATTTGCATATTTTTACAATGATGATGATATTGATGATGTTCACATTATTACAATGATGATTATATTGATGATGTTCACATTATTACAATGATTATTATATTGATGATTTGCATATTATTACAATGATGATGATATTGATGATGTTCACATTATTACAATGATGATTATATTGATGATGTTCACATTATTACAATGATGATTATATTGATGATTTGCATATTATTACAATGATTATTATATTGATGATTTGCATATTATTACAATGATGATTATATTGATGATTTGCATATTATTACAATGATGATTATATTGATGATTTGCATATTATTACAATGATGATTATATTGATGATGTGCATATTATTACAATGATGATTATATTTATGATGTGCATATTATTACAATGATGATTATATTGATGATGTTCACATTATTACAATGATGATTATATTGATGATGTTCACATTATTACAATGATGATTATAGTGATGATGTGCATATTATTACAATGATGATTATATTGATGATGTTCACATTATTACAATGATGATTATATTGATGATGTGCACATTATTACAATGATGATTATATTGATGATGTTCACATTATTACAATGATGATTATATTGATGATGTTCACATTATTACAATGATGATTATATTGATGATGTTCACATTATTACAATGATGATTATATTGATGATGTTCACATTATTACAATGATGATTATATTGATGATGTTCACATTATTACAATGATGATTATATTCATGATGTGCACATTATTACAATGATGATTATATTGATGATGTTCACATTATTACAATGATGATTATATTGATGATGTTCACATTATTACAATGATGATTATATTGATGATGTTCACATTATTACAATGATGATTATATTGATGATGTTCACATTATTACAATGATGATTATATTCATGATGTTCACATTATTACAATGATTATTATATTGATGATTTGCATATTATTACAATGATGATTATATTGATGATGTTCACATTATTACAATGATGATTATATTGATGATGTTCACATTATTACAATGATGATTATATTGATGATGTGCATATTATTACAATGATGAATATATTGATGATGTTCACATTATTACAATGATGATTATATTCATGATGTTCACATTATTACAATGATTATTATATTGATGATTTGCATATTATTACAATGATGATTATATTGATGATGTTCACATTATTACAATGATGATTATATTGATTATGTTCACATTATTACAATGATGATTATAGTGATGATGTGCATATTATTACAATGATGATTATATTGATGATTTGCATATTATTACAATGATGATTATATTGATGATGTTCACATTATTACAATGATGATTATATTGATGATGTTCACATTATTACAATGATGATTATAGTGATGATGTGCATATTATTACAATGATGATTATATTAATGATGTTCACATTATTACAATGATGATTATATTGATGATGTTCACATTATTACAATGATGATTATATTGATGATGTTCACATTATTACAATGATGATTATATTGATGATGTGCACATTATTACAATGATGATTATATTGATGATGTTCACATTATTACAATGATGATTATATTCATGATGTGCACATTATTACAATGATGATTATATTCATGATGTTCACATTATTACAATGATGATTATAATGATGATGTGCACATTATTACAATGATGATTATATTGATGATGTTCACATTATTACAATGATGATTATATTGATGATGTTCACATTATTACAATGATGATTATATTGATGATGTTCACATTATTACAATGATGATTATATTCATGATGTGCACATTATTACAATGATGATTATATTCATGATGTTCACATTATTACAATGATGATTATATTGATGATGTGCACATTATTACAATGATGATTATATTGATGATGTTCACATTATTACAATGATGATTATATTGATGATGTTCACATTATTACAATGATGATTATATTGATGATGTTCACATTATTACAATGATGATTATATTCATGATGTTCACATTATTACAATGATTATTATATTGATGATTTGCATATTATTACAATGATTATTATATTGAGTATTTGCATATTATTACAATGATGATTATATTGATGATTTGCATATTATTACAATGATGATTATATTGATGATGTGCATATTATTACAATGATGATTATATTGATGATGTGCACATTATTACAATGATGATTATATTGATGATGTTCACATTATTACAATGATTATTATATTGATGATTTGCACATTATTACAATGATGATTATATTGATGATGTGCATATTATTACAATGATGATTATATTGATGATGTTCACATTTTTACAATGATTATTATATTGATGAGTTGCATATTATTACAATGATGATTATATTGATGATTTGCATATTATTACAATGATGATTATATTGATGATTTGCATATTATTACAATGATGATTATATTGATGATGTTCACATTATTACAATGATTATTATATTGATGAGTTGCATATTATTACAATGATGATTATATTGATGATTTGCACATTATTACAATGATGATTATATTGATGATGTGCATATTATTACAATGATGATTATATTGATGATTTGCATATTATTACAATGATGATTATATTGATGATTTGCATATTATTACAATGATGATTATATTGATGAGTTGCATATTATTACAATGATGATTATATTGATGTTGTGCATATTATTACAATGATGATTATATTGATGATGTGCATATTATTACAATGATGATTATATTGATGATTTGCATATTATTACAATGATGATTATATTGATGATTTGCATATTATTACAATGATGATTATATTGATGATTTGCATATTATTACAATGATGATTATATTGATGTTGTGCATATTATTACAATGATGATTATATTGATGTTGTGCATATTATTACAATGATGATTATATGTATGATGTGCACATTATTACAATGATAATTATATTAATGATGTGCACATTATTACAATGATGATTATATTGATGATGTGCACATTATTACAATGATGATTATGTTGATGATGTGCACATTATTACAATGATGATTATATTGATGATGTGCACATTATTACAATGATGATTATGTTGATGATGTGCACATTATTACAATGATGATTATGTTGATGATGTGCAAAGTATAACAATAGTGATTGAATTGATGATATGCACATTATTACAATGATGATTATATTGATGATGTGCACATTATTACAATGATTATTGTATTGATGATGTGCACATTATTACAATGATGATTATAGTGATGATGTGCACATTATTACAATGATGATTATATTGATGATGTGCTCATTATTACAATGATTATTATATTGATGATGTGTACATTATTACAATGATGATTATATTGATGATGTGCACATAATTACAATGATGATTATGTTGATGATGTGCATATTATTACAATGATAGTTATATTGATGATGTGCACATTATTACAATGATTATTATAATGATGATGTGCACATTATTACAACGATTATTATATTGATGATGTGCATATTATTACAATGATGATCATATTCATGATGTGCATATTATTACAATGATGATTATGTTGATGATGTGCATATGATTACAATGATGATCATATTCATTATGTGCAAATTATTACAATGATGATTATAATGATGATGTGCATATTATTACAATGATGATTATATTGATGATGTGCATATTATTAGAATGATGATTATATTGATGATGTGAATAATATTACAATGATGATTATATTGATGATGTGCATATTATTACAATGATGATTATATTGATGATGTGCATATTATTACAATGATGATTATATTGATGATTTGCATATTATTACAATTATGATTATATTGATGATTTGCATATTATTACAATTATGATTATATTGATGATGTGCATATTATTACAATGATGATTATATTGATGATGTGCATATTATTACAATGATGATTATATTGATGTGCATATTATTACAATGATGATTATATTGATGATGTGCATATTATTACAATGATGATTATATTGATGATTTGCACATTATTACAATGATAATTATGTTGATGATGTGCACATTACTACAATGATGATTATGTTGATGATGTACATATTATTAGAATGATGATTATATTGATGATTTGCACATTATTACAATGATAATTATGTTGATGATGTGCACATTATTACAATGATGATTATGTTGATGATGTGCACATTATTTAAATGATGATTATGTTGATGATGGATACATTATTACAATGATGATTATGTTGATGATGTGCATATTATTACAATGGTGATTATATTGATGATTTGCATATTATTACAATGATGATTATATTTATGATGGGCATATTATTACAATGATGATTATATTGATGATGTGCATATTATTACAATGATGATTATATTGATGATTTGCACATTATTACAATGATGATTATATTGATGATGTGCATATTATTACAATGATGATTATATTGATGATTTGCATATTATTACAATGATGATTATATTGATGATTTGCATATTATTACAATGATGATTATATTGATGATTTGCACATTATTACAATGATGATTATATTTATGATGTGCATATTATTACAATGATGATTATATTGATGATGTGCACATTATTACAATGATTATTATATTGATGATTTGCATATTATTACAATGATGATTATATTGATGATTTGCATATTATTACAATGATTATTATATTAATGATTTGCATATTATTACAATGATGATTATATTGATGATGTGCATATTATTACAATGATGATTATATTGATGATTTGCATATTATTACAATGATGATTATATTGATGATTTGCATATTATTACAATGATGATTATATTGATGATTTGCATATTATTACAATGATGATTATATTGATTATTTGCACATTATTACAATGATGATTATATTGATGATGTGCATGTTTTTACAATGATGATTATATTGATGATTTGCATATTATTACAATTATGATTATATTGATGATTTGCATATTATTACAATGATGATTATATTGATGATGTGAATAATATTACAATGATGATTATATTGATGATGTGCATATTATTACAATGATGATTATATTGATGATGTGAATAATATTACAATGATGATTATATTGATGATGTGCATATTATTACAATGATGATTATATTGATGTGCATATTATTACAATGATGATTATATTGATGATGTGCATATTATTACAATGATGATTATATTGATGATGTGCATATTATTACAATGATGATTATATTGATGATGTGAATAATATTACAATGATGATTATATTGATGATGTGCATATTATTACAATGATGATTATATTGATGTGCATATTATTACAATGATGATTATATTGATGATGTGCATATTATTACAATGATGATTATATTGATGATGTGCATATTATTACAATGATGATTATATTGATGATTTGCATATTATTACAATTATGATTATATTGATGATTTGCATATTATTACAATTATGATTATATTGATGATGTGCATATTATTACAATGATGATTATATTGATGATGTGCATATTATTACAATGATGATTATATTGATGTGCATATTATTACAATGATGATTATATTGATGATGTGCATATTATTACAATGATGATTATATTGATGATTTGCACATTATTACAATGATAATTATGTTGATGATGTGCACATTATTACAATGATGATTATGTTGATGATGTACATATTATTAGAATGATGATTATATTGATGATTTGCACATTATTACAATGATAATTATGTTGATGATGTGAATTTTATTACAATGATGATTATGTTGATGATGTGCACATTATTTAAATGATGATTATGTTGATGATGGATACATTATTACAATGATGATTATGTTGATGATGTGCATATTATTACAATGGTGATTATATTGATGATTTGCATATTATTACAATGATGATTATATTTATGATGGGCATATTATTACAATGATGATTATATTGATGATGTGCATATTATTACAATGATGATTATATTGATGATTTGCACATTATTACAATGATGATTATATTGATGATGTGCATATTATTACAATGATGATTATATTGATGATTTGCATATTATTACAATGATGATTATATTGATGATTTGCATATTATTACAATGATGATTATATTGATGATTTGCACATTATTACAATGATGATTATATTTATGATGTGCATATTATTACAATGATGATTATATTGATGATGTGCACATTATTACAATGATTATTATATTGATGATTTGCATATTATTACAATGATGATTATATTGATGATTTGCATATTATTACAATGATTATTATATTAATGATTTGCATATTATTACAATGATGATTATATTGATGATGTGCATATTATTACAATGATGATTATATTGATGATTTGCATATTATTACAATGATGATTATATTGATGATTTGCATATTATTACAATGATGATTATATTGATGATTTGCATATTATTACAATGATGATTATATTGATTATTTGCACATTATTACAATGATTATTATATTGATGATGTGCATGTTATTACAATGATGATTATATTGATGATTTGCATATTATTACAATTATGATTATATTGATGATTTGCATATTATTACAATGATGATTGTATTGATTATGTGCACATTATTACAATGATGATTATGTTGATTATGTGCAAATAATTACAATGATGATTATGTTGGTTATGTGCATATTATTACAATGATGATTATGTTGATGATGTGCATATTATTACAATGATGATTATATTGATGATGTGCAAATTATTACAATGATGATTGTATTGATGATGTGAACATTATTACAATGATGATTATGTTGATGATGTGCAAATTATTACAATGATGATTATATTGATGATTTGCACATTATTACAATGATGATTATATTTATGATGTACACATTATTACAATGATGATTATATTGATGATGTGCAAATTATTACACTGATGATTATATTGATGATGTGCACATTATTACAATGATGATTAGGTTGATGATGTGCAAATTATTACAATGATCTTTTTATTGGTGATGTGCAAATTATTACAATGATTATTATATCGATGATGTGCACATTATTACAATAATGATTATGTTGATGATGTGCAAATTCTTACAATGATGATTATATTGATGATGTGCATATTATTACAATGATGATTATATTGATGATGTCCATATTATTACAATGATGATAATATTGATGATGTGCATATTATTACAATGATGATTATGTTGATGATGTGCATATTATTACAATGATGATTATATTGATGATGTGCACATAATTACAATGATGATTTTGTTGATGATGTGCAAATTATGACAATGATGATTATATTGATGATGTGCACATTATTACAACGATGATTATGTTGATGATGGGCAAATTATTACAATGATGATTATGTTGATGATGTGCACATTATTACAATGAATAATGTGTTGATGATGTGCAAATTATTACAATGATGATTATATTTATTATTTGCACATTATTACAACGATGATTATGTTGATAAGGGGCAAATTATTACAATGATGAGTATATTGATAATGTGCACATTTTTTCAATGATGATTATGTTGATGATGTGCATATTATTACAATGATGATTATATTAATGATGTGCACATTATTTCAATGATGATTATTTTCACGTTTTGTCCATTATTACAATGATGATTGTATTAATCATGTGCACATTATTACAATGATGATTATATTGATGTTGTGCACATTATTACAATGATGATTATATTCATGATGTGAACATTATTACAATGATGATTATATTGATGATATGCACGATATTGCAATGATGATTATATTAATGATCTGCACACTATTGCAATGATTATTATATTGATGATCTGCACAATATTTAAATGATGATTATATTAATGATCTGCACACTATTGCAATTATGATTATATTGATGATGTGCTCTCAATTGCCATGATGATTGTATTGATTGTGTAAACAATATTTCAATGATGGTTATATTGATGACGTGCCCAGTATTTCAATGATGATTATACTAATGATACTGTGCACATTATTGCAATGATTATTATATTGATGTTGTGCACATTATGACAATGATGATTGTGTTAATGATAGGCACATTGTTACAATAGTTATTATATTCATGGTGTGCGCATTATTTCAATGATGATTATGTTGATGATGTGCATATTATTACAATGATGATTATGTTGATGATGTGTAAATTATTGCAATGATGATTATATCATGACGCGCAAATTATTACAATGATGATTATATTGACGATGTGCACATTATTACAATGATGATTTTGTTGATGATGTGCAAATTATTAAAATGATAATTATATTGATGATGTGCACATTATTACAATGATAATTATGTTGATGATTTGCATATTATTACAATGATGAATATTTTCATGATGTGCATATTATTACAATGATGATAATGTTGATGATGTACATATTATTAAAATGATGATTATATTCATGATGTGCACATTATTACAATGATGATTATATTGATGATGTGCACATTATTACAATGATGATTATATTGATGTTGTGCACATTATTACAATGATGATTATATTATGATGTGCACAATATTGCAATGATGATTATATTAATGATCTGCACACAATTGCAATGATGATAATATTGATGATTAGCTCAGTATTGCAATGATGATTATATTGATTATCTGCCCAATTATTAAATGATGATTATATTAATGATCTGCACACTATTACAATTATGATTATATTGATGATGTGCTCTCTGTTGCCATGATGATTATATTGATGATGTGCACACTATTTCAATGATGATTATATTGATTAAGTGCGCAGTATTGCAATGATGGTTATACTAATGATGTGCACACTTTTTCATTGATGATAATATAGATGATGTGCACAATATTTAAATGATGATTGTATTTATGATCTGCACACTATTGCAATGATGATTATATTGATAATGTGCACATTATTGCAATGATTATTATATTGATGTTGTCCACATTATTACAATGATGATTATGTTGATGATGTGCACATTATTTAAATGATGATTATGTTGATGATGGATACATTATTACAATGATGATTATGTTGATGATGTGCATATTATTACAATGGTGATTATATTGATGATTTGCATATTATTACAATGATGATTATATTTATGATGGGCATATTATTACAATGATGATTATATTGATGATGTGCATATTATTACAATGATGATTATATTGATGATTTGCACATTATTACAATGATGATTATATTGATGATGTGCATATTATTACAATGATGATTATATTGATGATTTGCATATTATTACAATGATGATTATATTGATGATTTGCATATTATTACAATGATGATTATATTGATGATTTGCACATTATTACAATGATGATTATATTTATGATGTGCATATTATTACAATGATGATTATATTGATGATGTGCACATTATTACAATGATTATTATATTGATGATTTGCATATTATTACAATGATGATTATATTGATGACTTGCATATTATTACAATGATGATTATATTAATGATTTGCATATTATTACAATGATGATTATATTGATGATGTGCATATTATTACAATGATGATTATATTGATGATTTGCATATTATTACAATGATGATTATATTGATGATTTGCATATTATTACAATGATGATTATATTGATGATTTGCATATTATTACAATGATGATTATATTGATTATTTGCACATTATTACAATGATTATTATATTGATGATGTGCATGTTATTACAATGATGATTATATTGATGATTTGCATATTATTACAATTATGATTATATTGATGATTTGCATATTATTACAATGATGATTGTATTGATTATGTGCACATTATTACAATGATGATTATGTTGATTATGTGCAAATAATTACAATGATGATTATGTTGGTTATGTGCATATTATTACAATGATGATTATGTTGATGATGTGCATATTATTACAATGATGATTATATTGATGATGTGCAAATTATTACAATGATGATTGTATTGATGATGTGAACATTATTACAATGATGATTATGTTGATGATGTGCAAATTATTACAATGATGATTATATTGATGATTTGCACATTATTACAATGATGATTATATTTATGATGTACACATTATTACAATGATGATTATATTGATGATGTGCAAATTATTACACTGATGATTATATTGATGATGTGCACATTATTACAATGATGATTAGGTTGATGATGTGCAAATTATTACAATGATCTTTTTATTGGTGATGTGCAAATTATTACAATGATTATTATATCGATGATGTGCACATTATTACAATAATGATTATGTTGATGATGTGCAAATTCTTACAATGATGATTATATTGATGATGTGCATATTATTACAATGATGATTATATTGATGATGTCCATATTATTACAATGATGATAATATTGATGATGTGCATATTATTACAATGATGATTATGTTGATGATGTGCATATTATTACAATGATGATTATATTGATGATGTGCACATAATTACAATGATGATTTTGTTGATGATGTGCAAATTATGACAATGATGATTATATTGATGATGTGCACATTATTACAACGATGATTATGTTGATGATGGGCAAATTATTACAATGATGATTATGTTGATGATGTGCACATTATTACAATGAATAATGTGTTGATGATGTGCAAATTATTACAATGATGATTATATTTATTATTTGCACATTATTACAACGATGATTATGTTGATAAGGGGCAAATTATTACAATGATGAGTATATTGATAATGTGCACATTTTTTCAATGATGATTATGTTGATGATGTGCATATTATTACAATGATGATTATAATTATGATGTGCACATTATTTCAATGATGATTATTTTCACGTTTTGTCCATTATTACAATGATGATTGTATTAATCATGTGCACATTATTACAATGATGATTATATTGATGTTGTGCACATTATTACAATGATGATTATATTCATGATGTGAACATTATTACAATGATGATTATATTGATGATATGCACGATATTGCAATGATGATTATATTAATGATCTGCACACTATTGCAATGATTATTATATTGATGATCTGCACAATATTTAAATGATGATTATATTAATGATCTGCACACTATTGCAATTATGATTATATTGATGATGTGCTCTCAATTGCCATGATGATTGTATTGATTGTGTAAACAATATTTCAATGATGGTTATATTGATGACGTGCCCAGTATTTCAATGATGATTATACTAATGATACTGTGCACATTATTGCAATGATTATTATATTGATGTTGTGCACATTATGACAATGATGATTGTGTTAATGATAGGCACATTGTTACAATGATTATTATATTCATGGTGTGCGCATTATTTCAATGATGATTATGTTGATGATGTGTAAATTATTGCAATGATGATTATATCATGACGCGCAAATTATTACAATGATGATTATATTGACGATGTGCACATTATTACAATGATGATTTTGTTGATGATGTGCAAATTATTAAAATGATAATTATATTGATGATGTGCACATTATTACAATGATAATTATGTTGATGATTTGCATATTATTACAATGATGAATATTTTCATGATGTGCATATTATTACAATGATGATAATGTTGATGATGTACATATTATTAAAATGATGATTATATTCATGATGTGCACATTATTACAATGATGATTATATTGATGATGTGCACATTATTACAATGATGATTATATTGATGTTGTGCACATTATTACAATGATGATTATATTATGATGTGCACAATATTGCAATGATGATTATATTAATGATCTGCACACAATTGCAATGATGATAATATTGATGATTAGCTCAGTATTGCAATGATGATTATATTGATTATCTGCCCAATTATTAAATGATGATTATATTAATGATCTGCACACTATTACAATTATGATTATATTGATGATGTGCTCTCTGTTGCCATGATGATTATATTGATGATGTGCACAATATTTCAATGATGATTATATTGATTAAGTGCGCAGTATTGCAATGATGGTTATACTAATGATGTGCACACTTTTTCATTGATGATAATATAGATGATGTGCACAATATTTAAATGATGATTGTATTTATGATCTGCACACTATTGCAATGATGATTATATTGATAATGTGCACATTATTGCAATGATTATTATATTGATGTTGTCCACATTATTACAATGATGATTATGTTGATGATGTGCAGATTATTACAATGATTATTATGTTGATGATGTGCATATTATTGCAATCATGATTATATTGATGATGTGCAAATTATTACAATGATGATTATGTTGATGATGTGCACATTATTACAATGATGATT
This sequence comes from Euprymna scolopes, assembly GCF_053919585.1. Taxonomy (NCBI): domain Eukaryota; kingdom Metazoa; phylum Mollusca; class Cephalopoda; order Sepiida; family Sepiolidae; genus Euprymna; species Euprymna scolopes. The sequence goes on along the minus strand of NC_136493.1, from coordinate 68,364,050 downwards.
GTGTTGATGATGTGCATATTTTCACAATGATGATTATATTGATGTTGTGCATATTTTTACAATGATGATTATATTTATGTTGTGCATATTATTACAATGATGATTATATTCATGATGTGCATACTATTACAATGATTATTATGTTGGTGATTTGCATATTATTACAATGATGATTATATTCATGATGTGCACATTATTTCAATGATGATTATATTGATGATTTGCACATTATTACAATGATTGTTATATTCATGATGTGCACCTTATTACAATGATGATTATATTCATGATGTGCACATTATTTCAATGATGATTATATTGATTATGTGCACATTATTACAATTATGATTATATTGATGATGGGCATATTAATACAATGATGATTATATTGATGATGTGCACATTATTACAATGATTGTTATATTCATTATTTGCATATTATTACAATGATGATTATATTCATGATGTGCATATTATTACAATGATGATTATATTATGATGTGCACATTATTACAATTATGACAATATTGATGATGCACATGATCCATATAATCATCATTGTAATAACATGCCCATCATCAATATAATCATCATTGTAATAATATGCACATCATGAATATAATCATCATTGTTATAATGTGCACATCATCAACCTGATCATTATTGTAATAATGTGCACAATATCAATATAATCATCATTGTAACATTATGCAGATCATGAATATAATCATCATTGTAATAATGTGCACAACATCGACATAATTATCATTGTAATAATATGCACAACATGAATATAATCATCATTGTAATAATATGCAAATGATCAATATAATTATCATTGTAATAATATGCACATAATGAATATAATTATCATTGTAATAATGTGCACATCATCAATATAATTATCATTGTAATAATATGCACATCATTAATATAATCATCATTGTAATAATATGCACATCATGAATATAATCATCATTGTAATAATATGCACATCATCAATATAATTATCATTGTTATAATATGCACATCATCAATATAATCATCATTGTAATAATATGCACATCATTAATATAATCATCATTGTAATAATGTGCACATCATCAATATAATTATCATTGTAATAATATGCGCATCATGAATATAATCATCATTGTAATAATATGCACATCATGAATATAATCATCATTGTAATTATGTGCACATCATCAATATAATTATCATTGTAACAATATGCACATCATTAATATAATCATCATTGTAATAATATGCACATCATCAATATAATTATCATTGTAATAATATGCGCATCATGAATATAATCATCATTGTAACATTATGCACATCATGAATCTAATCATCATTATAATAATGTGCAAATCATCAATATAATTATCATTGTAATAATAGGCACATCATGAATATAATCATCATTGTAATAATATGCACATCATGAATATAATCATCATTGTAATAATGTGCACATCATCAATATAATTATCATTTAAATAATATGCACATCATCAAAACTATCATCATTGTAATAATGTGCACAACATCAATATAATCATCATTGTTATAATATGCACATCATGAATATAATCATCATTGTAATAACGTGCACAACATCAATATAATTATCATTGTAATAATATGCACAACATCAATATAATCATCATTGTAATAATGTGCACATCATCAATATCATTATCATTTAAATAATATGCACATCATCAATACTATCATCATTGTAATAATGTGCACAACATCAATATAATCATCATTGTTATAATATGCACATCATGAATATAATCATCATTGGAATAACGTGCACAACATCAATATAATTATCATTGTAAAAATATGCACAACATCAATATAATCATCATTGTAATAATATGCACATCATCAATATAAATATCATTGTAATAATATGCACATCATCAATATAATCATCATTGTAATAATATGCAAATCATCAATATCATTGTCATTGTAATAATATGCACATCATCAATATAATTATCATTGTAATAATATGCACAAAATCCATATAATCATCATTGTAATAATATGCACTCCTCAATATAATTATTATTGTAATAATATGCACATCATCAATACAATCACTATTGTAATAATATGCACATGATCAATATAATTATCATTGTAATAACATGCCCATCATCAATATAGTCATCACAGTAATAATATGCACATCATAAATATAATCATCATTGTAATAAGTTGCACATCATGAATATAATTATTCCTTGTAAAAATATGCACATATTGAATATAATCATCATTGTAATAATGTGCACATCATCAATATAATTATCCTTGTAAAAATATGCACATCATGAATATAATCATCATTGTAATAATATGCACATGATCAATATAATTATCATTGTAATAATATGCACATCATCAATATAATCATCATTGTAATAATATGCACATCATCAATATAATCATCATTGTAATAATATGCACATCATGAATAGAATCATCATTGTAATAATATGCACATCATCAATATAATTATCATTGTAAAAATATGCACATCATCAATATAATCATCATTGTAATAATATGCACATCATCAATATAATCATCATTGTAATAATATGCACATCATGAATATAATCATCATTGTAATAACGTGCACAACATCGACATAATTATCATTGTAATAATATGCACATCATGAATATAATAATCATTGTAATAATATGCACATCATCAATATAATTATCATTGTAATAATATGCACATCATCAATATAATCATCATTGTAAAAATATGCACATCATCAACATAATCATCATTGTAATAATATGCACATCATTAATATAATAATCATTGTAATAATGTGCACATCATGAATATAATTATCCTTGTAATAATATGCACATCATCAATATAATCATCATTGTAATAATATGCACATCATCAATATAATTATCATTGTAAAAATATGCATATCATCAATATAATCATCATTGTAATAATATGCACATCATGAATATAATCATCATTGTAATAATATGCACATCATCAATATAATCATCATTGTAATAATGTGCACATCATCAATATAATCATCATTGTAATAATATGCACATCATCAATACTATCATCATTGTAATAATGTGCACATAATCAATATAATCATCATTGTTATAATATGCACGTCATGAATATAATCATCATTGTAATAATATGCACATCATCAATATAATTATCATTGTAAAAATATGCACATCATCAATATAATCATCATTGTAAAAATATGCACAACATCAATATAATCATCATTGTAATAATATGCACATCATCAATATAATTATCATTGTAATAATATGCACATCATCAATATAATCATCATTGTAATAATATGCACATCATCAATATAATTATCATTGTAATAATATGCACAAAATCCATATAATCATCATTGTAATAATATGCACATCATCAATATAATTATCATTGTAATAATATGCAATTAATCAATATAATCATCATTATAATAATATGCACATCATCAATATAATCATCATTGTAATAATATGCACATCATGAATATAATCATCATTGTAATAATATGCACATCATAAATATAATCATCATTGTAATAATGTGCACATCATCAATATAATCATCATTGTAATAATATGCACATCATCAATATAATCATCATTGTAATAATATGCACATCATGAATATAATGATCATTGTAATAATATGCACATCATCAATATAATCATCATTGTAATAATGTGCACATCATCAATATAATTATCCTTGTAATAATATGCACATCATGAATATAATCATCATTGTAATAATATGCACATCATCAATATAATCATCATTGTAATAATATGCACATCATCAATATAATCATCATTGTAATAATGTGCACATCATCAATATAATTATCATTGTAATAATATGCACATCATGAACATAATCATCATTGTAATAATATGCACATCATCAATATAATCATCATTGTAATAATATGCACATCATCAATATAATCATCATTGTAATAATATGCACATCATCAATATAATCATCATTGTAATAATATGCACATCATCAATATAATCATCATTGTAATAATATGCACATCATAAATATAATTATCATTGTAATAATATGCACATCCTCAATATAATCATCATTGTAATAATATGCACATCATAAATATAATCATCATTGTAATAATGTGCACATCATCAATATAATTATCATTGTAATAATATGCACATAATGAATATAATCATCATTGTAATAATGTGCACATCATCAATATAATTATCAGTATAATAATATGCGCATCATGAATATAATCATCATTGTAATAATATGCACATCATGAATATAATCATCATTGTAATAATGTGCACATCATCAATATAATTATCATTGTAATAATATGCACATCATTAATATAATCATCATTGTAATAATATGCACATCATTAATATAATTATCATTGTAATAATATGCGAATCATGAATATAATCATCATTGTAATAATATGCACATCATGAATATAATCATCATTATAATAATGTGCAAATCATCAATATAATTATCATTGTAATAATATGCACATCATGAATATAATCATCATTGTAATAATATGTACATCATCAATATAATTATCATTGTAATAATATGCACATCATGAATATAATCATCATTTAAATAATATGCAAATCATCAATATAATTATCATTGTAATAATATGCACATCATTAATATAATCATCATTTAAATAATATGCAAATCATCAATATAATTATCATTGTAATAATATGCACATCATAGATATAATCATCATTTAAATAATATGCGAATCATGAATATAATTATCATTGTAATAATATGCACATCATGAATATAATCATCATTTAAATAATATGCACATCATGAATATAATTATCATTGTAATAATATGCACATCATGAATATAATCATCATTTAAATAATATGCAAATCATCAATATAATTATCATTGTAATAATATGCACATCATTAATATAATCATCATTTAAATAATATGCAAATCATCAATATAATCATCATTGTAATAATATGCACATCATCAATATCATTGTCATTGTAATAATATGCACATCATCAATATAATTATCATTGTAATAATATGCACAAAATCCATATAATCATCATTGTAATAATATACACTCATCAATATAATTATTATTGTAATAATATGCACATCATCAATACAATCACTATTGTAATAATATGCACATGATCAATATAATTATCATTGTAATAACATGCCCATCATCAATATAGTCATCACAGTAATAATATGCACATCATGAATATAATCATCATTGTAATAAGTTGCACATCATGAATATAATTATTCCTTGTAAAAATATGCACATATTGAATATAATCATCATTGTAATAATGTGCACATCATCAATATAATTATCCTTGTAAAAATATGCACATCATGAATATAATCATCATTGTAATAATATGCACATGATCAATATAATTATCATTGTAATAATATGCACATCATCAATATAATCATCATTGTAATAATATGCACATCATCAATATAATCATCATTGTAATAATATGCACATCATCAATATAATCATCATTGTAATAATATGCAAATCATCAATATAATTATCATTGTAATAATATGCACATCATGAATATAATCATCATTTAAATAATATGCAAATAATCAATATAATTATCATTGTAATAATATGCACATCATGAATATAATCATCATTTAAATAATATGCACATCATGAATATAATTATCATTGTAATAGTATGCGCATCATGAATATAATCATCATTGTAATAATATGCACATCATGAATATAATCATCATTTAAATAATATGCAAATCATCAATATAATTATCATTGTAATAATATGCACATCATGAATATAATCATCATTTAAATAATATGCACATCATGAATATAATTATCATTGTAATAATATGCGCATCATGAATATAATCATCATTGTAATAATATGCACATCATGAATATAATCATCATTTAAATAATATGCAAATCATCAATATAATTATCATTGTAATAATATGCACATCATGAATATAATTATCATTGTAATAGTATGCGCATCATGAATATAATCATCATTGTAATAATATGCACATCATTAATATAATCATCATTTAAATAATATGCAAATCATCAATATAATTATCATTGTAATAATATGCACATCATGAATATAATCATCATTTAAATAATATGCACATCATGAATATAATTATCATTGTAATAATATGCGCATCATGAATATAATCATCATTGTAATAATATGCACATCATGAATATAATCATCATTTAAATAATATGCAAATCATCAATATAATTATCATTGTAATAATATGCACATCATCAATATAATCATCATTGTAATAATATGCACATCATGAATAGAATCTTCATTGTAATAATATGCACATCATCAATATAATTATCATTGTAATAATATGCACATCATGAATATAATCATCATTTAAATAATATGCACATCATGAATATAATTATCACTGTAAGAATTTTCACATCATGAATATAATCATCATTGTAATAATATGCACATCATCAATAAAATTATCATTGTAATAATATGCACATCATCAATATAATCATCATTGTTCTAATATGCAAATCATCAATATAATTATCATTGTAATAATATGCACATCATGAATAGAATCATCATTGTAATAATATGCACATCATCAATATAATCATCATTGTAATAATATGCACATCATGAATATAATCATCATTGTAATAATATGCACATCATCAATATAATTATCATTGTAATAATATGCACATCATGAATATAATCATCATTTAAATAATATGCACATCATGAATATAATTATCACTGTAAGAATTTTCACATCATGAATATAATCATCATTGTAATAATATGCACATCATCAATAAAATTATCATTGTAATAATATGCACATCATCAATATAATCATCATTGTTCTAATATGCAAATCATCAATATAATTATCATTGTAATAATATGCACATCATGAATAGAATCATCATTGTAATAATATGCACATCATCAATATAATCATCATTGTAATAATATGCACATCATGAATATAATCATCATTGTAATAATATGCACATCATCAATATAATTATCATTGTAATAATATGCACATCATGAATATAATCATCATTTAAATAATATGCACATCATGAATATAATTATCACTGTAAGAATTTTCACATCATGAATATAATCATCATTGTAATAATATGCACATCATCAATAAAATTATCATTGTAATAATATGCACATCATCAATATAATCATCATTGTTCTAATATGCAAATCATCAATATAATTATCATTGTAAAAATATGCACATCATGAATATAATCATCATTGTAATAATATGCACATCATGAATATAATCATCATTGTAAAAATGTGCACATCATCAATATAATCATCATTTAAATAATATGCACATCATCAATACTATCATCATTGTAATAATGTGCACAACATCAATATAATCATCATTGTTATAATATGCACATCATGAATATAATCATCATTGTAATAATGTGAACAACATCAATATAATTATCATTGTAATAATATGAACAACATCAATATAATCATCATTGTAATAATGTGCACATCATAAATATCATTATCATTGTAAAAATATGCACAACATCAATATAATCATCATTGTAATACTATGCACATCATCAATATAATTATCATTGTAATAATATGCACATCATCAATATAATCATCATTGTAATAATATGCACATCATCAATATATTTGTCATTGTAATAATATGCACATCATCAATATAATTATCATTGTAATAATATGCACAAAATCCATATAATCATCATTGTAATAATATGCACATCATCAATATAATTATCATTGTAATAATATGCACATCATCAATATAATCATCATTGTAATACTATGCACATCATCAATATAATCATCATAGTAATAATATGCACATCATCAATATAATTATCATTGTAATAATATGCACAACATCAATATAATCATCATTGTAATAATATGCACATCATCAATATAATTATCATTGTAATAATATGCACAACATCAATATAATCATCATAGTAATAATATGCACATCATCAATATAATCATCATTGTAATAATATGCACATCATCAATATAATTATTATTGTAATAATATGCACATCATCAATACAATCATCATTGTAATAATATGCACATGATCAATATAATTATAATTGTAATAACATGTCCATCATCAATATAATCATCATTGTAATAATATGCACATCATGAATATAATCATCATTGTTATAATTTGCACATCATCAACCGATTCATCATTGTAATAATGTGAACAACATCAATATAATCATCATTGTAATAATATGCAAATCATGAATATAATCATCATTGTAATAATGTGCACATCATCAATATAATTGTCATTGTAATAATATGCACATCATGAATATAATCATCATTGTAATAATGTGCAAATCATGAATATAATCATCATTGTAATAATGTGCACATCCGCAATATAATCATCATTGTAATAATATGCACATCATCAATACTATCATCGTTGTAATTATGTGCACAACATCAATATAATCATCATTGTTATAATATGCACATCATGAATATAATCATCATTGTAATAATGTGCACAACATCAATATAATTATCATTGTAATAACATGCCCATCATCAATATAATTATCATTGTAATAATATGCACATCATGAATATAATCATCATTGTTATAATATGCACATCATCAATACTATCATCATTGTAATAATGTGCCCAACATCAATATAATCATCATTGTAATAATATGCACATCATGAATATAATCATCATTGTAATAATGTGCAAATCATCAATATAATTATCATTGTAATAATATGCACATCATGAATATAATCATCATTGTAATAATGTGCACATCATGAATATAATCATCATTGTAATAATGTGCACATCCGCAATATAATCATCATTGTAATAATATGCACATCATCAATACTATCATCATTGTAATTATGTGCACAACATCAATATAATAATCATTGTTATAATATGCACATCATGAATATAATCATCATTGTAATAATGTGCACAACATCAATATAATTATCATTGTAATAATATGCACATCATGAATATAATCATCATTGTAATAATGTGCACATCATCAATATAATTATCATTGTAATAATATGCACAACATCAATGTAATAATGTGCACATCATCAATATAATTATCATTGTAATAATATGCACAACATCAATATAATCATCATTGTAATAATGTGCACATCATCAATATAATTATCATTGTAATAATATGCACATCATCAATGTAATAATGTGCACATCATCAATATAATCATCATTGTAATAATATGCACATCATCAATGTAATAATATTCACATCATCAATATAATCATCATTGTAATAATATGCACATCATGAATATAATTATCATTGTAATAATATGCACATCATGAATATAATCATCATTGTAATAATGTGCACATCATCAATATAATTATCATTGTAATAATATGCACAACATCAATGTAATAATGTGCACATCATCAATATAATTATCATTGTAATAATATGCACAACATCAATATCACCATCATTGTAATAATATGCACATCATGAATATAATCATCATTGTAATAATGTGCACATCATCCATAGAATTATCATTGTAATAATGTGCACATCATGAATATAATCATCATTGTAATAATATGCACATCATCAATATAATCATCATTGTAATAATGTGCACATAATCAATATAATTATCATTGTAATAATATGCACATCATCAATATAATCATCATTGTAATAATTTGCACAATATCAATATAATCATCATTGTAATAATATGCACATCATGAATATAATCATCATTGTAATAATGTGCACATAATCAATATAATTATCATTGTAATAATATGCACATCATCAATATAATCATCATTGTAATAATATGCACAACATCAATATAATTATCATTGTAATAATATGCACATCATGAATATAATCATCATTGTAATAATGTGCACATAATCAATATAATTATCATTGTAATAATATGCACATCATCAATATAATCATCATTGTAATAATATGCACAATATCAATATAATCATCATTGTAATAATGTGCACATCGTCCATATAATTATCATTGTAATAATGTGCACATCATCCATATAATTATCATTTTAATAATATGCACAACATCAATATAATCATCATTGTAATAATTTGCATATCATCAATATAATCATCATTGTAATAATTTGCATATCATCAATACAATTATCATTGTACTAATATGCACATCAGGAATATGATCATCATTGTAATAATGTGCACAACATCAATATAATTATCATAGTAATAATATGCACAACATCAATATAATCATCGTTGTAATAATATGCACATTATCCATATAATTATCATTGTAATAATATGCACATCATCCATATAATTATCATTGTAATAATATGCACATCATCAACATAATCATCATTGTAATAATGTGCACATCACCAATATAATCATCATTGTAATATTGTGCACAACATCAATATAATAATCGTTGCAATAGTGTGCAGATCATAAATATAATCATCATTTTTATATTGTGCGCATCATCTATATTATAATCATTGCAAAAGTGTGCACATCATTAGTATAATCATCATTGCAATACTGGGCACTTAATCAATATAATCATCATTGGAATATTGTGCACATCATCAATATAATCATCATTGCAATAGGGAGCACATCATCAATATAATTATAATTGCAATTGTGTGCAGATCATTAATATAATCATCATTTAAATATTGTGCAGATCATTAATATAATCATCATTGAAATATCGTGCACATCATCAATATAATCATCATTGCAATAATGTGCACATCATCAATATAATCATCATTGCAATAATGTGCACATCATCAATATAATCATCATTGCAATACTGTGCACATCATCAATACAATCATCATTGCAATAATGTGCACATCATCAATATAATCATCATTCCAATAGTGAGCACATCATCAATATAATCCTCATATCAATAGTGGGCACATCATCAATGTAATCATCATATCAATAGTGGGCACATCATCAATATAATCATGATATCAATAGTGGGCACATCATCAATATAATCATCATATCAATAGTGTGCACATCATAAATATAATCATCATATCAATAGTATGCACATCATCAATATAATCATCATATCAATAGCGGGCACAACATCAATGTAATCATCATATCAATAGTGGACACACCATCAATATAATGATAATATCAATAGTGGGCACATCATCAATATAATCATCATATCAATAGTATGCACATCATAAATATAATCATCATATCAATAGTATGCACATCATCAATATAATCATCATATCAATAGCGGGCACAACATCAATGTAATCATCATATCAATAGTGGACACATCATCAATATAATCATCATACCAATATGGTGCACATCATCAATATTATCATCATATCAATAGTATGCACATCATCAATATAATCATCATATCAATGGTATGCAAATCATCAATATAAGCATCACATCAATAGTTGGCACATCATCAATACAATCATCATATCGATAGTGGGCACATCATCAATATAATCATCATATCAATAGTGTGCACATCATCAATATAATCATCATATCAATAGTGTGGACATCATCAATATAATCATCATATCAATAGTATGCACATCATCAATATAATCATCATATCAATAGTGTGCACATCATCAATATAATCATCATATCAATAGTGTGGACATCATCAATATAATCATCATATCAATAGTATGCACATCATCAATATAATCATCATATCAATAGTATGCAAATCATCAATATAATCATCATATCAATAGTATGCACATCATCAATATAATCATCATATCAATAGTATGCACATCATCAATATAATCATCATATCAATAGTATGCACATCATCAATATAATCATCATATCAATAGTGTGGACATCATCAATATAATCATCATATTAATAGTGTGGACATCATCAATATAATAATCATATTAATAGTATGCACATCATCAATATAATCATCATATCAATAGTGTGGACATCATCAATATAATCATAATATCAATAGTGGGGACATAATCAATGTAGTCATCATATAAATAGTGTGGACATCATCAATATAATCATCATATCAATAGTATGCACATCATCAATATAATCATCATATCAATAGTGTGGACATCATCAATATAATCATCATATTAATAGTGTGGACATCATCAATATAATAATCATATTAATAGTATGCACATCATCAATATAATCATCATATCAATAGTGTGGACATCATCAATATAATCATCATATCAATAGTGTGGACATCATCAATATAATCATCATATAAATAGTGTGGACATCATCAATATAATCATCATATCAATAGTGTGGACATCATCAATATAATCATCATATCAATAGTGTGGACATCATCAATATAATCATCATATCAATAGTGTGGACATCATCAATATAATCATCATATCAATAGTGTGGACATCATCAATATAATCATCATATAAATAGTGTTGACATCATCAATATAATCATCATATCAATAGTGTGGACATCATCAATATAATCATCATATCAATAGTGTGGACATCATCAATATAATCATATCAATAGTGTGGACATCATCAATATAATCATCATATCAATAGTGTTGACATCATCAATATAATCATCATATCAATAGTGTGGACATCATCAATATAATCATCATATAAATAGTGTTGACATCATCAATATAATCATCATATCAATAGTGTGGACATCATCAATATAATCATCATATCAATAGTGTGGACATCATCAATATAATCATCATATTAATAGTGTGGACATCATCAATATAATAATCATATTAATAGTATGCACATCATCAATATAATCATCATATCAATAGTGTGGACATCATCAATATAATCATCATATCAATAGTGTGGACATCATCAATATAATCATCATATCAATAGTGTGGACATCATCAATATAATCATCATATAAATAGTGTGGACATCATCAATATAATCATCATATCAATAGTGTGGACATCATCAATATAATCATCATATCAATAGTGTGGACATCATCAATATAATCATCATATCAATAGTGTGGACATCATCAATATAATCATCATATAAATAGTGTTGACATCATCAATATAATCATCATATCAATAGTGTGGACATCATCAATATAATCATCATATCAATAGTGTGGACATCATCAATATAATCATCATATAAATAGTGTGCACATCATCAATATAATCATCATATCAATAGTGTGGACATCATAAATATAATCATCATATCAATAGTGTGGACATCATCAATATAATCATCATATCAATAGTGTGGACATCATCAATATAATCATCATATAAATAGTGTGCACATCATCAATATAATCATCATATCAATAGTGTGGACATCATCAATATAATCATCATATCAATAGTGTGGACATCATCAATATAATCATCATATCAATAGTATGCACATCATCAATATAATCATCATATCAATAGTGTGGACATCATCAATATAATCATCATATCAATAGTGTGGACATCATCAATATAATCATCATATAAATAGTGTGCATATCATCAATATAATCATCATATCAATAGTGTGGACATCATCAATATAATCATCATATCAATAGTGTGGACATCATCAATATAATCATCATATCAATAGTGTGGACATCATCAATATAATCATCATATCAATAGTGTGGACATCATCAATATAATCATCATATCAATAGTGTGGACATCATCAATATAATCATCATATCAATAGTGTTGACATCATCAATATAATCATCATATCAATAGTGTGGACATCATCAATATAATCATCATATCAATAGTGTGGACATCATCAATATAATCATCATATCAATAGTGTGGACATCATCAATATAATCATCATATCAATAGTGTGCACATCATCAATATAATCATCATATCAATAGTATGCACATCATCAATATAATCATCATATCAATAGTGTGGACATCATCAATATAATCATCATATCAATAGTGTGGACATCATCAATATAATCATCATATAAATAGTGTGGACATCATCAATATAATCATCATATCAATAGTGTGGACATCATCAATATAATCATCATATCAATAGTGTGGACATCATCAATATAATCATCATATCAATAGTGTGGACATCATCAATATAATCATCACATAAATAGTGTTGACATCATCAATATAATCATCATATCAATAGTGTGGACATCATCAATATAATCATCATATCAATAGTGTGGACATCATCAATATAATCATCATATCAATAGTGTGGACATCATCAATATAATCATCATATCAATAGTGTGGACATCATCAATATAATCATCATATCAATAGTATGCACATCATCAATATAATCATCATATCAATAGTGTGGACATCATCAATATAATCATCATATCAATAGTGTGGACATCATCAATATAATCATCATATAAATAGTGTGCATATCATCAATATAATCATCATATCAATAGTGTGGACATCATCAATATAATCATCATATCAATAGTGGGGACATAATCAATATAATCATCATATCAATAGTGTGGACATCATCAATATAATCATCATATCAATAGTATGCACATCATCAATATAATCATCATATCAATAGTATGCACATCATTAATATAATCATCATATCAATAGTGTGGACATCATCAATATAATCATCATATCAATAGTGTGGACATCATCAATATAATCATCATATCAATAGTGTGGACATCATCAATATAATCATCATATCAATAGTGGGGACATAATCAATATAATCATCATATCAATAGTATGCACATCATCAATATAATCATCATATCAATAGTGTGGACATCATCAATACAATCATCATATAAATAGTGGGGACATAATCAATGTAGTCATCATATAAATAGTGTGGACATCATCAATATAATCATCATATCAATAGTGTGCACATCATCAATATAATCATCATATCAATAGTGGGGACATCATCAATATAATCATCATATCAATAGTATGCACATCATTAATATAATCATCATATCAATAGTGTGCACATCATCAATATAATCATCATATCAATAGTGTTGACATCATCAATATATACATCATATCAATAGTGTGGACATCATCAATATGATCATCATATCAATAGTGTGCACATCATCAATATAATCATCATATCAATAGTGGGGACATAATCAATATAGTCATCATATCAATTATGGTCACATCATCAATATAATCATCATATCAATAGTGTGGACATCATCAATATAATCATCATATCAATAGTATACACATCATCAATATAATCATCATATCAATAGTATGCACATCATCAATATAATCATCATATCAATAGTATGCACATCATCAATATAATAATCATATCAATAGTATGCACATCATCAATATAATCATCATATCAATAGTATGCACATCATCAATATAATCATCATATCAATAGTGTGGACATCATCAATATAATCATCATATTAATAGTATGCACATCATCAATATAATCATCATATCAATAGTGTGGACATCATCAATATAATCATCATATCAATAGTGTGGACATCATCAATATAATCATCATATTAATAGTATGCACATCATCAATATAATCATCATATCAATAGTGTGGACATCATCAATATAATCATCATATCAATAGTGTGCACATCATCAATATAATCATCATATTAATAGTATGCACATCATCAATATAATCATCATATCAATAGTGTGGACATCATCAATATAATCATCATATTAATAGTGTACACATCATCAATATAATCATCATATCAATAGTGTGGACATCATCAATATAATCATCATATTAATAGTATGCACATCATCAATATAATCATCATATCAATAGTATGCACATCATCAATATAATCATCATATCAATAGTGTGGACATCATCAATATAATCATCATATTAATAGTATGCACATCATCAATATAATCATCATATCAATAGTATGCACATCATCAATATAATCATCATATCAATAGTGTGGACATCATCAATATAATCATCATATCAATAGTGTGGACATCATCAATATAATCATCATATCAATAGTGTGCACATCATCAATATAATCATCATATCAATAGTGGGGACATCATCAATATAATCATCATATCAATAGTGTTGACATCATCAATATAATCATCATATCAATAGTGTGGACATCATCAATATAATCATCATATCAATAGTGTGGACATCATCAATATAATCAACATATCAATAGTGTGGACATCATCAATATAATCATCATATCAATAGTATGCACATCATCAATGTAATCATCATATCAATAGTATGCACATCATCAATATAATCATCATATCAATAGTATGCACATCATCAATATAATCATCATATCAATAGTGTGGACATCATCAATATAATCATCATATCAATAGTGTGGACATCATCAATATAATCATCATATCAATAGTGTGCACATCATCAATATAATCATCATATCAATAGTGGGGACATCATCAATATAATCATCATATCAATAGTGTTGACATCATCAATATAATCATCATATCAATAGTGTGGACATCATCAATATAATCATCATATCAATAGTGTGGACATCATCAATATAATCATCATATCAATAGTATGCACATCATCAATGTAATCATCATATCAATAGTATACACATCATCAATGTAATCATCATATCAATTGTGGGGACATCATCAATATAATCATCATATCAATAGTGTGGACATCATCAATATAATCATCATATCAATAGTGTGGACATCATCAATATAATCAACATATCAATAGTGTGGACATAATCAATATAATCATCATATCAATAGTGTGGACATCATCAATATAATCATCATATCAATAGTGTGGACATCATCAATATAATCATCATATCAATAGTATGCACATCATCAATATAATCATCATATCAATAGTGTGGACATCATCAATATAATCATCATATCAATAGTGTGGACATCATCAATATAATCATCATATCAATAGTGTGGACATCATCAATATAATCATCATATCAATAGTGTGCACATCATCAATATAATCATCATATCAATAGTGGGGACATCATCAATATAATCATCATATCAATAGTGTTGACATCATCAATATAATCATCATATCAATAGTGTGGACATCATCAATATAATCATCATATCAATAGTGTGGACATCATCAATATAATCATCATATCAATAGTGTGGACATCATCAATATAATCATCATATCAATAGTGTGGACATCATCAATATAATCATCATATCAATAGTGTGGACATCATCAATATAATCATCATATTAGTAGTGTGCACATCATCAATATAATCATCATATCAATAGTGTGGACATCATCAATATAATCATCATATCAATAGTATGCACATCATCAATATAATCATCATATCAATAGTGTGTACATCATCAATATAATCATCATATCAATAGTGTTGACATCATCAATATAATCATCATATAAATAGTGTGGACATCATCAATATAATCATCATATCAATAGTATGCACATAATTAATATGATCATCATATCAATAGTGTGCACATCATCAATATAATCATCATATCAATAGTGTGGACATCATCAATATAATCATCATATCAATAGTGGGGACATCATCAATATAATCATCATATCAATAGTATGCACATCATCAATATAATCATCATATCAATAGTATGCACATCATCAATATAATCATCATATCAATAGTGGGGACATCATCAATATATACATCATATCAATAGTGTGGACATCATCAATATAATCATCATATCAATAGTGGGGACATAATCAATATAGTCATCATATCAATTATGGTCACATCATCAATATAATCATCATATCAATAGTGTGGACATCATTAATATAATCATCATATCAATAGTATGCACATCATCAATATAAAAATCATATCAATAGTATGCACATCATCAATATAATCATCATATCAATAGTATGCACATCATCAATATAATCATCATATCAATAGTGTGGACATCATCAATATAATCATCATATCAATAGTGGGCACATCATAAATATAATCATCATATCAATAGTGTGGACATCATCAATATAATCATCATATTAATAGTATGCACATCATCAATATAATCATCATATCAATAGTGTGGACATCATCAATATAATAATCATATCAATAGTGTGGACATCATCAATATAATCATCATATCAATAGTGTGGACATCATCAATATAATCATCATATCAATAGTGTGGACATCATCAATATAATCATCATATCAATAGTGTGGACATCATCAATATAATCATCATATCAATAGTGTTGACATCATCAATATAATCATCATATCAATAGTGGGGACATAATCAATATAGTCATCATATCAATTATGGTCACATCATCAATATAATCATCATATCAATAGTGGGCACATCATTAATATAATCATCATATCAATAGTATGCACATCATCAATATAATAATCATATCAATAGTATGCATATCATCAATATAATCATCATATCAATATAATCATCATATCAATAGTATGCACATCATCAATGTAATCATCATATCAATAGTGTGGACATCATCAATATAATCATCATACCAATAGTGTGCATATCATCAATATAATCATTATATCAATAGTATGCACATCATCAATATAATCATCATATCAATAGTGTGGACATCATCAATATAATCATCATATCAATAGTGTGGACATCATCAATATAATCATCATATCAATAGTGTGGACATCATCAATATAATCATCATATCAATAGTATGCACATCATTAATATAATCATCATATCAATAGTGTGGACATCATCAATATAATCATCATATCAATAGTGTGGACATCATCAATATAATCATCATATCAATAGTGTGGACATCATCAATATAATCATCATATCAATAGTGTGGACATCATCAATATAATCATCATATCAATAGTATGCACATCATTAATATAATCATCATATCAATAGTGTGCACATCATCAATATAATCATCATATCAATAGTGTGGACATCATCAATATAATCATCATATCAATAGTGTGGACGTCATCAATATAATCATCATATTAATAGTATGCACATCATCAATATAATCATCATATCAATAGTGTGGACATCATCAATATAATCATCATATCAATAGTGTGCACATCATCAATATAATCATCATATTAATAGTATGCACATCATCAATATAATCATCATATCAATAGTGTGGACATCATCAATATAATCATCATATTAATAGTATGCACATCATCAATATAATCATCATATCAATAGTGTGGACATCATCAATATAATATTAATATTAATAGTATGCACATCATCAATATAATCATCATATCAATAGTATGCACATCATCAATATAATCATCATATCAATAGTGTGGACATCATCAATATAATCATCATATAAATAGTATGCACATCATCAATATAATCATCATATCAATAGTGTGGACATCATCAATATAATCATCATATCAATAGTGTGGACATCATCAATATAATCATCATATCAATAGTGGGGACATCATCAATATAATCATCATATCAATAGTGTGGACATCATCAATATAATCATCATATCAATAGTGGGGACATAATCAATATAGTCATCATATCAATTATGGTCACATCATCAATATAATCATCATATCAATAGTGGGCACATCATTAATATAATCATCATATCAATAGTATGCACATCATCAATATAATAATCATATCAATAGTATGCACATCATAAATATAATCATCATATCAATAGTATGCACATCATCAATATAATCATCATATCAATAGTATGGACATCATCAATATAATCATCATATTAATAGTATGCACATCATCAATATAATCATCATATCAATAGTGTGGACATCATCAATATAATCATCATATTAATAGTATGCACATCATCAATATAATCATCATATCAATAGTGTTGACATCATCAATATAATCATCATATTAATAGTATGCACATCATCAATATAATCATCATATCAATAGTGTGGACATCATCAATATAATCATCATATTAATAGTATGCACATCATCAATATAATCATCATATCAATAGTGTGGACATCATCAATATAATCATCATATCAATAGTATGGACATCATCAATATAATCATCATATCAATAGTGTGGACATCATCAATATAATCATCATATTAATAGTATGCACATCATCAATATAATCATCATATTAATAGTATGCACATCATCAATATAATCATCATATCAATAGTGTGGACATCATCAATATAATCATCATATTAATAGTATGCACATCATCAATATAATCATCATATTAATAGTATGCACATAATCAATATAATCATCATATCAATAGTGTGGACATCATCAATATAATCATCATATCTATAGTGTGCACATCATCAATATAATCATCATATTAATAGTATGCACATCATCAATATAATCATCATATCAATAGTGTGGACATCATCAATATAATCATCATATTAATAGTATGCACATCATCAATATAATCATCATATCAATAGTGTGGACATCATCAATATAATATTAATATTAATAGTATGCACATCATCAATATAATCATCATATCAATAGTATGCACATCATCAATATAATCATCATATCAATAGTGTGGACATCATCAATATAATCATCATATCAATAGTGTGGACATCATCAATATAATCATCATATTAATAGTATGCACATCATCAATATAATCATCATATCAATAGTATGCACATCATCAATATAATCATCATATCAATAGTGTGGACATCATCAATATAATCATCATATCAATAGTGTGGACATCATCAATATAATCATCATATCAATAGTGTGGACATCATCAATATAATCATCATATCAATAGTGTGGACATCATCAATATAATCATCATATCAATAGTGGGGACATATTCAATATAATCATCATATCAATAGTATACACATCATCAATATAATCATCATATTAATAGTGTGCACATCATCAATATAATCATCATATCAATAGTGTGGACATAATCAATATAATCATCATATCAATAGTGTGGACATCATCAATATAATCATCATATCAATAGTGTGCACATCATCAATATAATCATCATATCAATAGTGTGGACATCATCAATATAATCATCATATCAATAGTGTGGACATCATCAATATAATCATCATATCAATAGTATGGACATCATCAACATAATCATCATATCAATAGTGTGGACATCATCAATATAATCATCATATTAATAGTATGCACATCATCAATATAATCATCATATTAATAGTATGCACATCATCAATATAATCATCATATCAATAGTGTGGACATCATCAATATAATCATCATATTAATAGTATGCACATCATCAATATAATCATCATATTAATAGTATGCACATAATCAATATAATCATCATATCAATAGTGTGGACATCATCAATATAATCATCATATCTATAGTGTGCACATCATCAATATAATCATCATATTAATAGTATGCACATCATCAATATAATCATCATATCAATAGTGTGGACATCATCAATATAATCATCATATTAATAGTATGCACATCATCAATATAATCATCATATCAATAGTGTGGACATCATCAATATAATATTAATATTAATAGTATGCACATCATCAATATAATCATCATATCAATAGTATGCACATCATCAATATAATCATCATATCAATAGTGTGGACATCATCAATATAATCATCATATCAATAGTGTGGACATCATCAATATAATCATCATATTAATAGTATGCACATCATCAATATAATCATCATATCAATAGTATGCACATCATCAATATAATCATCATATCAATAGTGTGGACATCATCAATATAATCATCATATCAATAGTGTGGACATCATCAATATAATCATCATATCAATAGTGTGGACATCATCAATATAATCATCATATCAATAGTGTGGACATCATCAATATAATCATCATATCAATAGTGGGGACATAATCAATATAATCATCATATCAATAGTATACACATCATCAATATAATCATCATATTAATAGTGTGCACATCATCAATATAATCATCATATCAATAGTGTGGACATAATCAATATAATCATCATATCAATAGTGTGGACATCATCAATATAATCATCATATCAATAGTGTGCACATCATCAATATAATCATCATATCAATAGTGTGGACATCATCAATATAATCATCATATCAATAGTGTGGACATCATCAATATAATCATCATATCAATAGTGTGGACATCATCAATATAATCATCATATTAATAGTATGCACATCATCAATATAATCATCATATCAATAGTGTGGACATCATCAATATAATCATCATATCAATAGTATACACATCATCAATATAATCATCATATTAATAGTGTGCACATCATCAATATAATAATCATATCAATAGTGTGGACATCATCAATATAATCATCATATCAATAGTGTGCACATCATCAATATAATCATCATATCAATAGTGTGGACATCATCAATATAATCATCATATCAATAGTGTGGACATCATCAATATAATCATCATATCAATAGTATGGACATCATCAATATAATCATCATATCAATAGTGTGGACATCATCAATATAATCATCATATTAATAGTATGCACATCATCAATATAATCATCATATTAATAGTATGCACATCATCAATATAATCATCATATCAATAGTGTGGACATCATCAATATAATCATCATATTAATAGTATGCACATCATCAATATAATCATCATATTAATAGTATGCAAATAATCAATATAATCATCATATCAATAGTGTGGACATCATCAATATAATCATCATATCTATAGTGTGCACATCATCAATATAATCATCATATTAATAGTATGCACATCATCAATATAATCATCATATCAATAGTGTGGACATCATCAATATAATCATCATATTAATAGTATGCACATCATCAATATAATCATCATATCAATAGTGTGGACATCATCAATATAATATTAATATTAATAGTATGCACATCATCAATATAATCATCATATCAATAGTATGCACATCATCAATATAATCATCATATCAATAGTGTGGACATCATCAATATAATCATCATATCAATAGTGTGGACATCATCAATATAATCATCATATTAATAGTATGCACATCATCAATATAATCATCATATCAATAGTATGCACATCATCAATATAATCATCATATCAATAGTGTGGACATCATCAATATAATCATCATATCAATAGTGTGGACATCATCAATATAATCATCATATCAATAGTGTGGACATCATCAATATAATCATCATATCAATAGTGTGGACATAATCAATATAATCATCATATCAATAGTATACACATCATCAATATAATCATCATATCAATAGTATACACATCATCAATATAATCATCATATCAATAGTATACACATCATCAATATAATCATCATATCAATAGTGTGGACATCATCAATATAATATTAATATTAATAGTATGCACATCATCAATATAATCATCATATCAATAGTATGCACATCATCAATATAATCATCATATCAATAGTGTGGACATCATCAATATAATCATCATATCAATAGTGTGGACATCATCAATATAATCATCATATCAATAGTATGCACATCATCAATATAATCATCATATCAATAGTATGCACATCATCAATATAATCATCATATCAATAGTGTGGACATCATCAATATAATCATCATATCAATAGTGTGGACATCATCAATATAATCATCATATCAATAGTGTGGACATCATCAATATAATCATCATATCAATAGTGGGGACATAATCAATATAATCATCATATCAATAGTATACACATCATCAATATAATCATCATATTAATAGTGTGCACATCATCAATATAATCATCATATCAATAGTGTGGACATAATCAATATAATCATCATATCAATAGTGTGGACATCATCAATATAATCATCATATCAATAGTGTGCACATCATCAATATAATCATCATATCAATAGTGTGGACATCATCAATATAATCATCATATCAATAGTGTGGACATCATCAATATAATCATCATATCAATAGTATGGACATCATCAATATAATCATCATATCAATAGTGTGGACATCATCAATATAATCATCATATTAATAGTATGCACATCATCAATATAATCATCATATTAATAGTATGCACATCATCAATATAATCATCATATCAATAGTGTGGACATCATCAATATAATCATCATATTAATAGTATGCACATCATCAATATAATCATCATATTAATAGTATGCACATAATCAATATAATCATCATATCAATAGTGTGGACATCATCAATATAATCATCATATCTATAGTGTGCACATCATCAATATAATCATCATATTAATAGTATGCACATCATCAATATAATCATCATATCAATAGTGTGGACATCATCAATATAATCATCATATTAATAGTATGCACATCATCAATATAATCATCATATCAATAGTGTGGACATCATCAATATAATATTAATATTAATAGTATGCACATCATCAATATAATCATCATATCAATAGTATGCACATCATCAATATAATCATCATATCAATAGTGTGGACATCATCAATATAATCATCATATCAATAGTGTGGACATCATCAATATAATCATCATATTAATAGTATGCACATCATCAATATAATCATCATATCAATAGTATGCACATCATCAATATAATCATCATATCAATAGTGTGGACATCATCAATATAATCATCATATCAATAGTGTGGACATCATCAATATAATCATCATATCAATAGTGTGGACATCATCAATATAATCATCATATCAATAGTGTGGACATCATCAATATAATCATCATATCAATAGTGGGGACATAATCAATATAATCATCATATCAATAGTATACACATCATCAATATAATCATCATATTAATAGTGTGCACATCATCAATATAATCATCATATCAATAGTGTGGACATAATCAATATAATCATCATATCAATAGTGTGGACATCATCAATATAATCATCATATCAATAGTGTGCACATCATCAATATAATCATCATATCAATAGTGTGGACATCATCAATATAATCATCATATCAATAGTGTGGACATCATCAATATAATCATCATATCAATAGTGTGGACATCATCAATATAATCATCATATCAATAGTGTGCACATCATCAATATAATCATCATATCAATAGTGTGGACATCATCAATATAATCATCATATCAATAGTATACACATCATCAATATAATCATCATATTAATAGTGTGCACATCATCAATATAATCATCATATCAATAGTGTGGACATAATCAATATAATCATCATATCAATAGTGTGGACATCATCAATATAATCATCATATCAATAGTGTGCACATCATCAATATAATCATCATATCAATAGTGTGCACAATATCAATATAATCATCATATTAATAGTGTGCACATCATCAATATAATCATCATATCAATAGTGTGCACATCATCAATATAATCATCATATCAATAGTGTGCACATCATCAATATAATCATCATATCAATAGTATGCACATCATCAATATAATCATCATATCAATAGTGTGCACATCATCAATATAATCATCATATTAATAGTGTGCACATCATCAATATAATCATCATATCAATAGTGTGGACATCATCAATATAATCATCATATCAATAGTGTGCACATCATCAATATAATCATCATATCAATAGTGTGCACATCATCAATATAATCATCATATCAATAGTGTGGACATCATCAATATAATCATCATATCAATAGTGTGGACATCATCAATATAATCATCATATCAATAGTGTGCACATCATCAATATAATCATCATATCAATAGTATGCACATCATCAATATAATCATCATATCAATAGTGTGGACATAATCAATATAATCATCATATCAATAGTGTGCACATCATCAATATAATCATCATATCAATAGTGTGCACATCATCAATATAATCATCATATCAATAGTGTGGACATCATCAATATAATCATCATATCAATAGTGTGGACATCATCAATATAATCATCATATCAATAGTGTGCACATCATCAATATAATCATCATATCAATAGTGTGGACATCATCAATATAATCATCATATCAATAGTATACACATCATCAATATAATCATCATATTAATAGTGTGCACATCATCAATATAATCATCATATCAATAGTGTGGACATAATCAATATAATCATCATATCAATAGTGTGGACATAATCAATATAATCATCATATCAATAGTGTGCACATCATCAATATAATCATCATATCAATAGTGTGCACATCATCAATATAATCATCATATCAATAGTGTGGACATCATCAATATAATCATCATATCAATAGTGTGGACATCATCAATATAATCATCATATCAATAGTGTGCACATCATCAATATAATCATCATATCAATAGTGTGGACATCATCAATATAATCATCATATCAATAGTATACACATCATCAATATAATCATCATATTAATAGTGTGCACATCATCAATATAATCATCATATCAATAGTGTGGACATAATCAATATAATCATCATATCAATAGTGTGGACATCATCAATATAATCATCATATCAATAGTGTGCACATCATCAATATAATCATCATATCAATAGTGTGCACAATATCAATATAATCATCATATTAATAGTGTGCACATCATCAATATAATCATCATATCAATAGTGTGCACATCATCAATATAATCATCATATCAATAGTGTGCACATCATCAATATAATCATCATATCAATAGTATGCACATCATCAATATAATCATCATATCAATAGTGTGCACATCATCAATATAATCATCATATTAATAGTGTGCACATCATCAATATAATCATCATATCAATAGTGTGGACATCATCAATATAATCATCATATCAATAGTGTGCACATCATCAATATAATCATCATATCAATAGTGTGCACATCATCAATATAATCATCATATCAATAGTGTGGACATCATCAATATAATCATCATATCATTAGTGTGGACATCATCAATATAATCATCATATCAATAGTGTGGACATCATCAATATAATCATCATATCAATAGTGTGGACATAATCAATATAATCATCATATCAATAGTGTGCACATCATCAATATAATCATCATATCAATAGTGGGGACATCATCAATATAATCATCATATCAATAGTATGCACATCATCAATATAATCATCATATCAATAGTGTGGACATAATCAATATAATCATCATATCAATAGTGTGGACATCATCAATATAATCATCATATCAATAGTATGCACATCATCAATATAATCATCATATCAATAGTGTGGACATCATCAATATAATCATCATATCAATAGTGTGGACATCATCAATATAATCATCATATCAATAGTGTGCACATCATCAATAAAATCATCATATCAATAGTATGCACATCATCAATATAATCATCATATCAATAGTATGCACATCATCAATATAATCATCATATCAATAGTGTGGACATCATCAATATAATCATCATATCAATAGTGTGCACATCATCAATATAATCATCATATCAATAGTGTGGACATCCTCAATATAATCATCATATTAATAGTATGCACATCATCAATATAATCATCATATCAATAGTGTGGACATCATCAATATTATCATCATATCAATAGTGTGCACATCATCAATATAATCATCATATCAATAGTATGCACATCATCAATATAATCATCATATCAATAGTGTGGACATCATCAATATAATCATCATTTAAATAATATGCACATCATCAATATATTCATCATATCAATAGTATGCACATCATCAATATAATCATCATATCAATAGTGGGCACATCATCAATATAATCATCATATCAATTGTGGGAACATCATCAATATAATAATCATTTAAATAATATGCACATCATCAATATAATCATAATATCAATAGTATGCACATCATCAATATAATATAAATAGTATGCACATCATCAATATAATCATCATATCAATAGTGGGCACATCATCAATACAATCATCATATCAATATTGGGCACATAATCAATGTAATCATCATATCAATAGTTTGCACATCATCAATATAATCATCATATCAATAGTGGGCACATCATCAACATAATAATCATATCTATAGTGGACACATCATCAATATAATCATAATATCAATAGTGGGCACATATCAATATAATCATCATATCAATAGTATGCACATCATCAATATAATCATCATATCAATAGTATGCACATCATCACTGTAATCATCGTATCAATAGTGGGCACATCATCAATATAATAACATATCAATAATGTGCACATCATCAATATAATCATCATATCAATAGTTTGCACATCATTACTATAATCATCATATCAATAGGATGCACATCATCAATATAATCATCATATAAATAGTATCCACATCATCAATATAATCATTATCAATGGTATGCATACATCAATACAAGCATCATATAAATAGTGGGCACATCATCAATATAATCATCATATCAATAGTTGGCACATCATCAATATAATCATCATATCAATAGTGGGCACATCATCAATATAATCATCATATCAATAGTGGGCACATCATCAATATAATCATCATATCAATAGTGGGCACATCATCAATATAATCATCATATCAATAGTGGGCATATCATCAATATAATCATAATATCAATAGTGAGCACATCATCAATACAATCATCATATCAATAGTGGGCACATCATCAATATAATCATCATATCAATAGTGTGCACATCATCAATATAATCGTCATATAATTAGTTGGCACATCATCAATATAATCATCATATCAATAGTGGGCACATCATCAATATAATCATAATATCAATAGTGGGCACATCATCAATATCATCATCATATCAATAATGTGCACATCATCAATATAATCATCAAATCAATAGTGTGCACATCATCAATATAATCATCATATCTATAGTGGGCACATCATCAATATAATCATCATATCTATAGTGTGCACATCATCAATATAATCATCATATCAATAGTATGCACGTCATCAATATAATCATTATATAATGAGTGTGCACATCATCAATATAATCATAATATCAATAGTGGGCACATCATTAATATAATCATCATATCAATAGTGGGCACATCATCAATATAATCATCATATCAATTATGGGCACATCATCAATATAATCATCATATCAATAGTGGGCACATCATTAATATAATCATCATATCAATAGTATGCACAACATCAATATAATAATCATATCAATAGTATGCACATCATCAATATAATCATCATATCAATAGTGGGCACATCATCAATATAATCATCATATAATTAGTGGGCACATCATCAATATAATCATCATATCAATAGTGGGCACATCATCAATATATTCATCCTATCAATAGTGTCCACATCATCAATATAATCATGAAATCAATAGTGGACACATCATCAATATAATCATCATATCAATAGTGGGCACATCATCAATATTATCATCATATCTATAGTGGGCACATCATCAATATAATCATCATATCAATAGTGTTCACATCATCAATAAAATAATCATATCAATAGTGTGCACATCATCAATATAATAATCATATCAATTGTGGGAACATCATCAATATAATCATCATATCGATAGTGGGCACATCATTAATATAATCATCATATCAATAGTATGCACATCATCAATATAATCATCATATCAATAGTGTGCACATCATCAATATAATCATCATATCAATAGTGGGTACATCATCAATATAATCATCATACTAATAGTGGGCACATCATCAATGTAATCATCATATCAATAGTGGGCATATCATCAATATAATCATCATATCAATAGTGGGCACATCATCAATATTATCATCATATCAATAGTGGGCACATCATCAATATAATCATCATATCAATAGTGTTCACATCATCAATATAAGCATCATATCAATAGTATGCACATCATCAATATAAGCATCATATCAATAATGGACACGTCCTCAATATAATACTCATATCAATAGTGGCACATCATCAATATAATCATCATATCAATAGTGGGCACATCATCAATATAATCATCATATCAATAGTGGGCTCATCATCAATATAATCATCATATCAATAGTATGCACATCATCAATATAATCATCATATCAATAGTATACACATCATCAATATAATCATCATATAAATAGTATGCATATCATCAATAAAATAATCATATCAATAGTGTGCACGTCATAAATATAATCATTATATAATTATGTGCACATCATCAATATAATCATCATATCAATAGTATGCACGTCATCAATATAATCATTATATAATGAGTGTGCAAATCATCAATATAATCATCATATAAATAGTGGGCACATCATCAATATAATCATCGTATCAATAGTGCGCACATCATCAATATAATCATACAATCAATTATGGGCACATCATCAATATAATCATCATATCAATAGTGGGCACATCATTAATATAATCATCATATCAACAGTATGCACAACATCAATTTAATAATCATATCAATAGTATGCACATCATCAATATAATCATCATATCAATAGTGGGCACATCATCAATGTAATCATCATATCAATAGTGGGCACATCATCAATATAATCATCATATCAATATAATCATAATATCAATAGTATGAACATCATCAATATAATCATCATATCAATAGTATACACATCATCAATATAATCATCATATCAATAGTATACACATCATCAATGTAATCATCATATCAATAGTATACACATCATCAATATAATCATCATATCAATAGTATACACATCATAAATATAATCATCATATCAATAGTATACACATCATCAATGTAATCATCATATCTATAGTATACACATAATCAATGTAATCATCATATCAATAGTATACACATCATCAATATAATCATCATATCAATAGTATACACATAATCAATATAATCATCATATCAATAGTATACACATCATCAATGTAATCATCATATCAATAGTATACACATCATCAATGTAATCATCATATCAATAGTATACACATCATCAATATAATCATCATATCAATAGTATACACATCATCAATATAATCATCATATCAATAGTATACACATCATCAATGTAATCATCATATCAATAGTATACACATAATCAATATAATCATCATATCAATAGTATACACATCATCAATATAATCATCATATCAATAGTATACACATCATAAATATAATCATCATATCAATAGTATGCACATCATCAATATAATCATCATATCAATAGTATACACATCATCAATATAATCATCATATCAATAGTATACACATCATCAATGTAATCATCATATCAATAGAATACACATAATCAATATAATCATACTATCAATAGTATACACATCATCAATATAATCGTCATATCAAAAGTATACACATCCTCAATGTAATCATCATATCAATAGTATACACATCATCAATATAATCATCATATCAACAGTATGAACATCATCAATATAATCATAATATCAATAGTGTGCACATCATCAATGTTATCATCATATCAATAATGTGCACATAATACAATGTAATCATCATATCAATAGTGTACACATCATCAATATAATAATCATATCAATTGTATACACATCATCAATATAATCATCATATCAATAGTATACACATCTTCAATATAATCATCATATCAATAGTATGCACATCATCAATATAATCATCATATCAAGTGTATGTACATCATCAATATAATCATCATATCAATTGTATACACATCATCAATATAATCATCATATCAATAGTATACACATCATCAATTTAATCATCATATCGATTGTATACACATCATCAATATAATCATCATATCAATAGTATGCATATCATCAATATAATCATCATATCAATAGTATGCACATTATCAATAGAATCATCATATCAATAGTATACACATCATCAATATAATCATCATATCATTAGTATACACATCATCAATTTAATCATCATATCAATAGTATATACATCATATATATAATCATCATATCAATAGTGTGCAAATCAGCAATGTAATCATCAAATAAATAGTATACACATCATCAATATAATCATCATATCAATAGTATGCACATAATCAATATAATCATAATATCAATAGTATACACCTCATCAATGTAATCATCATATCAATAGTATACACATCATCAATATAATCATCATATCAATAGTATACACATCATCAATGTAATCATCATATCAATAGTATGCACATCATCAATGTAATCATCATATCAATAGTATGCACATCATCAATATAATCATCATATCAATAGTATACACATCATCAATATAATCATCATATCAATATTATTCACATCATCAATATAATCATCATATTAATAGTATGCACATCATCAATATAATCATCATATCAATAGTGGGCACATCATCAATATAATCATAATATCAATAGTGTGCACATCATCAATATAATCATCATATCAATAGTATGCACATCATCAATATAATCATCATACCAATAGTGTGCACATCATCAATGTAATCATCGTATCAATAATATGCACATCATCAATGTAATCATCATATCAATAGTA
Organism: Euprymna scolopes; assembly: GCF_053919585.1. NCBI lineage: Eukaryota > Metazoa > Mollusca > Cephalopoda > Sepiida > Sepiolidae > Euprymna > Euprymna scolopes. Next base: position 68,330,785 of record NC_136493.1, on the reverse strand, counting down.
TACACATCATCAATATAATCATCATATCAATAGTATACACATCATCAATATAATCATCATATCAATAGTATACACATCATCAATATAATCATCATATCAATAGTATTCACATCATCAATATAATCATCATATCAATGGTATACACATTCAATATAATCATCATATCAATAGTATACACATCATCAATATAATTATCATATCAATAGTGTTCACATCATCAATATAATAATCATATCAACAGTATACACATCATCAATATAATCATCATATCAATAGTATACACATCATCTATATAATCATCATATCAATAGTATGCATATCATCAATATAATCATCATATCAATAGTATACACATTGTCAATATAATCATTATATCAATAGTACACACATCATCAATGTACTCATCATATCAATAGTATATACATCATCAATACAATCATCATATCAATAGTGTGCACATCATCAATGTAATCATCATATCAATAGTATACACATCATCAATACAATCATCATATCAATAGTATGCACATCATCAATATAATCATCATATCAATAGTATACACATCATCAATGTAATCATCATATCAATAGTATACACATCATCAATATAATCATCATATCAATAGTATACACATCATCAATGTAATCATCATATCAATAGTATACACATCATCAATATAATCATCATATCCATAGTATGCACATCATCAATATAATCATCATATCAATAGTATACACATCATCAATATAATCATCATATCAATAGTATACACATCATCAATATAATCATCATATCAATAGTATGAACATCATCAATATAATCATCATATCAATAGTATACACATCATCAATATAATCATCATATCAATAGTATACACATAATCAATGTAATCATAATATCAATAGTATACACATCATCAATATAATCATCATATCAATAGTATACACATCATCAATATAATCATCATATCAATAGTATACACATCATCAATGTAATCATCATATCTATAGTATACACATAATCAATGTAATCATCATATCAATAGTATACACATCATCAATATAATCATCATATCAATAGTATACACATAATCAATATAACCATCATATCAATAGTATACACATCATCAATGTAATCATCATATCAATAGTATACACATCATCAATGTAATCATCATATCAATAGTATACACATCATCAATATAATCATCATATCAATAGTATACACATCATCAATATAATCATCGTATCAATAGTATACACATCATCAATGTAATCATCATATCAATAGTATACACATAATCAATATAATCATCATATCAATAGTATACACATCATCAATATAATCATCATATCAATAGTATACACATCATAAATATAATCATCATATCAATAGTATGCACATCATCAATATAATCATCATATCAATAGTATACACATCATCAATATAATCATCATATCAATAGTATACACATCATCAATGTAATCATCATATCAATAGAATACACATCATCAATATAATCATCATATCAATAGTATACACATCATCAATATAATCATTATATCAATAGTATACACATCCTCAATGTAATCATCATATCAATAGTATACACATCATCAATATAATCATCATATCAACAGTATGAACATCATCAATATAATCATAATATCAATAGTGTGCACATCATCAATGTTATCATCATATCAATAATGTGCACATAATACAATGTAATCATCATATCAATAGTGTACACATCATCAATATAATAATCATATCAATTGTATACACATCATCAATATAATCATCATATCAATAGTATACACATCTTCAATATAATCATCATATCAATAGTATGCACATCATCAATATAATCATCATATCAAGTGTATGTACATCATCAATATAATCATCATATCAATAGTATACACATCATCAATATAATCATCATATCAATAGTATACACATCATCAATTTAATCATCATATCGATTGTATACACATCATCAATATAATCATCATATCAATAGTATGCATATCATCAATATAATCATCATATCAATAGTATGCACATTATCAATAGAATCATCATATCAATAGTATACACATCATCAATATAATCATCATATCATTAGTATACACATCATCAATTTAATCATCATATCAATAGTATATACATCATATATATAATCATCATATCAATAGTGTGCAAATCAGCAATGTAATCATCAAATCAATAGTATACACATCATCAATATAATCATCATATCAATAGTATGCACATAATCAATATAATCATAATATCAATAGTATACACCTCATCAATGTAATCATCATATCAATAGTATACACATCATCAATATAATCATCATATCAATAGTATACACATCATCAATGTAATCATCATATCAATAGTATGCACATCATCAATGTAATCATCATATCAATAGTATGCACATCATCAATATAATCATCATATCAATAGTATACACATCATCAATATAATCATCATATCAATAGTATGCACATCATCAATATAATCATCATATCAATAGTATACACATCATCAATATAATCATCATATCAATAGTATACACATCATCAATGTAATCATAATATCAATAGTATACACATCATCAATATAATCATCATATCAATAGTATACACATCATCAATATAATCATCATATCAAAAGTATACACATCATCAATGTAATAATCATATCAATAATATACACATCATCAATATAATCATCATATCAATAGTATGCACATCATCAATATAATCATCATATCAATCGTGTGCACATAATCAATGTTATCATCATATCAATAATGTGCACATCATCAATGTAATCATCATATCAATAGTATACACATCATAAATATTATCATCATATCAATAGTATACACATCATCAATATAATCATCATATCAATAGTATACACATCATCAATATAATCATCATATCAATAGTATGCACATCATCAATGTAATCATCATATCAAGTGTATGTACATCATCAATGTAATCATCATATCAATAGTATATACATCATCAATATAATAATAATATCAATAGTATGCACATCATCAATATAATCATCATATCAATAGTATACACATCATCAATATAATAATCATATCAATAGTGTTCACATCATCAATATAATCATCATATCAATAGTATACCCATCATCAATAAAATCATCATATCAATCGTGTGCACATCATCAATATAATCATCATATCAATAGTATATACATCATCAATATAATCATCATATCAATAGTATATACATCATCAATATAATCATCATATCAATAGTGTGCACATCATCAATGTAATCATCATATCAATAGTATACACATCATCAATATAATCATCATATCAATAGTATGCACATCATCAATATAATCATCATATCAATAGTGTGCACATCATCAATGTAATCATCATATCAATAGTATGCACATCATCAATATAATCATCATATCAATAGTGTTCACATCATCAATATAATCATCATATCAATAGTATACACATCATCAATATAATCATCATATCAATCGTGTGCACATCATCAATATAATCATCATATCAATAGTATGCACATCATTAATGTAATCATCATATCAATAGTATATACATCATCAATGTAATCATCATATCAATAGTATATACATCATCAATGTAATCATCATATCAATAGTATTCACATCATCAATGTAATCATCATATCAATAGTATGCACATCATCAATGTAATCATCATATCAATAGTATGCACATCATCAATGTAATCATCATATCAATAGTGTGCACATCATCAATGTAATCATAATATAAATAGTATGAACATCATCAATGTAATCATCATATCAATAGTATGCACATCATCAATATAATCATCATATCAATAGTGTGCACATCATCAATGTAATCATCATATAAATAGTATGCACATCATCAATGTAATCATCATATCAATAGTATGCACATCATCAATGTAATCATCATATCAATAGTATGCACATCATCAATGTAATCATCATATCAATAGTATGCACATCATCAATGTAATCATCATATCAATAGTATGCACATCATCAATGTAATAATCATATCAATAGTGTGCACATCATCAATGTAATCATAATATCAATAGTAGTCACATCATCAATGTAATCATCATATCAATAGTGTGCACATCATCAATATAATCATCATATCAATAGTGTGCACATCATCAATGTAATCATCATATCAATAGTATACACATCATCAATGTAATCATCATATCAATAGTGTGCACATCATCAATGTAATCATCATATAAATAGTGTGCACATCATCAATGTAATCATCATATAAAAAGTGTGCACATCATCAATGTAATCATCATATCAATAGTATGCACATCATCAATATAATCATCATATAAATAGTGTGCACATCATCAATGTAATCATCATATCAATAGTATGCACATCATCAATGTAATCATCATATCAATAGTATGCACATCATCAATGTAATCATCATATAAATAGTGTGCACATCATCAATGTAATCATCATATCAATAGTATGCACATCATCAATGTAATCATCATATCAATAGTATGCACATCATCAATGTAATCATCATATAAATAGTGTGCACATCATCAATGTAATCATCATATCAATAGTATGCACATCATCAATGTAATCATCATATCAATAGTATGCACATCATCAATGTAATCATCATATAAATAGTGTGCACATCATCAATGTAATCATCATATCAATAGTATGCACATCATCAATGTAATCATCATATCAATAGTATGCACATCATCAATGTAATCATCATATAAATAGTGTGCACATCATCAATGTAATCATCATATAAATAGTGTGCACATCATCAATATAATCATCATATCAATAGTATGCACATCATCAATATAATCATCATATCAATAGTATGCACATCATCAATATAATAATCATATCAATAGTGTGCACATCATCAATGTAATCATCATATAAATAGTGTGCACATCATCAATGTAATCATCATATCAATAGTATGCACATCATCAATGTAATCATCATACTAATAGTGTGCACATCATCAATGTAATCATCATATCAATAGTGTGCACATCATCAATGTAATCATCATATCAATAGTATGCACATCATCAATGTAATCATCATATCAATAGTATGCACATCATCAATGTAATCATCATATCAATAGTATGCACATCATCAATGTAATCATCATATAAATAGTCTGCACATCATCAATGTAATCATCATATCAATAGTATGCACATCATCAATGTAATCATCATATCAATAGTGTGCACATCATCAATGTAATCATCATATCAATAGTGTGCACATCATCAATGTAATCATCATATAAATAGTGTGCACATCATCAATGTAATCATCATATAAATAGTATGCACATCATCAATGTAATCATCATATAAATATTATTCACATCATCAATGTAATCATCATATCAATAGTAGTCACATCATCAATGTAATCATCATATCAATAGTGTGCACATCATCAATGTAATCATCATATCAATAGTGTGCACATCATCAATGTAATCATCATATCAATAGTATGCACATCATCAATGTAATCATAATATCAATAGTAAGCACATCATCAATGTAATCATCATATCAATAGTGTGCACATCATCAATGTAATCATCATATCAGTAGTATGCACATCATCAATGTAATCATCATATAAATAGTATGCACATCATCAATGTAATCATCATATCAATAGTGTGCACATCATCAATGTAATCATCATATCAATAGTAGTCACATCATCAATGTAATCATAATATCAATAGTGTGCACATCATCAATGTAATCATCATATCAATAGTAGTCACATCATCAATGTAATCATCATATCAATAGTAAGCACATCATCAATGTAATCATCATATCAATAGTGTGCACATCATCAATGTAATCATCATATAAATAGTATGCACATCATCAATGTAATCATCATATAAATAGTGTGCACATCATCAATGTAATCATCATATAAATAGTATGCACATCATCAATGTAATCATCATATCAATAGTATGCACATCATCAATGTAATCATCATATCAATAGTGTGCACATCATCAATGTAATCATCATATAAATAGTATGCACATCATCAATGTAATCATCATATAAATATTATTCACATCATCAATGTAATCATCATATAAATAGTGTGCACATCATCAATGTAATCATCATATCAATAGTGTGCACATCATCAATGTAATCATCATATCAATAGTAGTCACATCATCAATGTAATCATCATATCAATAGTATGCACATCATCAATGTAATCATCATATCAATAGTAGTCACATCATCAATGTAATCATCATATCAATAGTGTGCACATCATCAATGTAATCATCATATCAATAGTAGTCACATCATCAATGTAATCATCATATCAATAGTATGCACATCATCAATGTAATCGTCATATCAATAGTAGTCACATCATCAATGTAATCATCATATCAATAGTATGCACATAATCAATGTAATCATCATATCAATAGTAGTCACATCATCAATGTAATCATCATATCAATAGTATGAACATCATCAATGTAATCATCATATAAATAGTATGCACATCATCAATGTAATCATCATATAAATAGTAGTCACATCATCAATGTAATCATCATATCAATAGTAGTCACATCATCAATGTAATCATCATATCAATAGTATGCACATCATCAATGTAATCATCATATCAATAGTATGCACATCATCAATGTAATCATCATATCAATAGTAGTCACATCATCAATGTAATCATCATATCAATAGTATGCACATCATCAATGTAATCATCATATCAATAGTAGTCACATCATCAATGTAATCATCATATCAATAGTGTTCACATCATCAATGTAATCATAATATCAATAGTGTTCACATCATCAATGTAATCATCATATCAATAGTATGCACATCATCAATGTAATCATCATATAAATAGTATGCACATCATCAATGTAATCATCATATCAATAGTAGTCACATCATCAATGTAATTATCATATCAATAGTAGTCACATCATCAATGTAATCATCATATCAATAGTAGTCACATCATCAATGTAATCATCATATCAATAGTAGTCACATCATCAATGTAATCATCATATCAATAGTAGTCACATCATCAATGTAATCATCATATCAATAGTAGTCACATCATCAATGTAATCATCATATCAATAGTAGTCACATCATCAATGTAATCATCATATCAATAGTAGTCACATCATCAATGTAATCATCATATCAATAGTAGTCACATAATCAATGTAATCATCATATCAATAGTAGTCACATCATCAATGTAATCATCATATCAATAGTATGCACATAATCAATGTAATCATCATATCAATAGTAGTCACATCATCAATGTAATCATCATATCAATAGTAGTCACATAATCAATGTAATCATCATATCAATAGTATGCACATCATCAATGTAATCATCATATAAATAGTATGCACATCATCAATGTAATCATCATATCAATAGTAGTCACATCATCAATGTAATTATCATATCAATAGTAGTCACATCATCAATGTAATCATCATATCAATAGTAGTCACATCATCAATGTAATCATCATATCAATAGTAGTCACATCATCAATGTAATCATCATATCAATAGTAGTCACATCATCAATGTAATCATCATATCAATAGTGTTCACATCATCAATGTAATCATAATATCAATAGTGTTCACATCATCAATGTAATCATCATATCAATAGTTTGCACATCATCAATGTAATCATCATATCAATAGTATGCACATCATCAATGTAATCATCATATCAATAGTTTGCACATCATCAATGTAATCATCATATCAATAGTATGCACATCATCAATGTAATCATCATATCAATAGTATGCACATCATCAATGTAATCATAATATCAATGGTGTGCACATCATCAATGTAATCATCATATCAATAGTATGCACATCATCAATGTAATCATCATATCAATAGTAGTCACATCATCAATGTAATCATAATATCAATAGTGTGCACATCATCAATGTAATCATCATATCAATAGTATGCACATCATCAATGTAATCATCATATCAATAGTATGCACATCATCAATGTAATCATCATATCAATAGTATGCACATCATCAATGTAATCATCATATCAATAGTGTGCACATCATCAATGTAATCATCATATAAATAGTATGCACATCATCAATATAATCATCATATCTATAGTATGCACATCATCAATATAATCATAATATCAATAGTAGGCACATCATCAATGTAATCATCATATCAATAGTATGCACATTATCAATGTAATCATCATATCAATAGTATGCACATCATCAATGTAATCATCATATCAATAGTAGTCACATCATCAATGTAATCATCATATCAATAGTAGTCACATCATCAATATAATCATAATATCAATAGTATGCACATCATCAATGTAATCATCATATAAATAGTATGCACATCATCAATGTAATCATCATATAAATAGTATGCACATCATCAATGTAATCATCATATCTATAGTATGCACATCATCAATATAATCATCATATCAATAGTAGGCACATCATCAATATAATCATCATATCAATAGTGTTCACATCATCAACGTAATCATCATATCAATAGTAGGCACATCATCAATATAATCATCATATCAATAGTATGCACATCATCAACGTAATCATCATATCAATAGTATGCACATCATCAATGTAATCACAATATCAATAGTGTGCACATCATCAATGTAATCATCATATCAATAGTAGTCACATCATCAATGTAATCATCATATCAATAGTGTGCACATCATCAATGTAATCATCATATAAATAGTATGCACATCATCAATGTAATCATCATACAAATAGTATGCACATCATCAATGTAATCATCATATCAATAGTATGCACATCATCAATGTAATCATCATATCAATAGTAGTCACATCATCAATGTAATCATCATATCAATAGTATGCACATCATCAATGTAATCATAATATCAATAGTGTGCACATCATCAATGTAATCATCATATCAATAGTATGCACATCATCAATATAATCATCATATCAATAGTAGTCACATCATCAATGTAATAATAATATCAATAGTGTGCACATCATCAATATAATCATCATATCAATAGTATGCACATCATCAATATAATCATCATATCAATAGTAGTCACATCATCAATGTAATCATCATATCAATAGTAGTCACATCATCAATGTAATCATCATATCAATAGTAGTCACATCATCAATGTAATCATCATATAAATAGTGTGCACATCATCAATGTAATCATAATATCAATAGTGTGCACATCATCAATGTAATCATCATATCAATAGTATGCACATCATCAATATAATCATCATATCAATAGTATGCACATCATCAATGTAATCATCATATCAATAGTAGTCACATCATCAATGTAATCATAATATCAATAGTGTGCACATCATCAATGTAATCATCATATCAATAGTATGCACATCATTAATATAATCATCATATCAATAGTAGTCACATCATCAATGTAATCATAATATCAATAGTGTGCACATCATCAATGTAATCATCATATCAATAGAATGCACATCATCGATATAATCATCATATAAATAGTAGTCACATCATCAATGTAATCATCATATCAATAGTAGTCACATCATCAATGTAATCATCATATCAATAGTAGTCACATCATCAATGTAATCATAATATCAATAGTAGTCACATCATCAATGTAATCATAATATCAATAGTGTGCACATCATCAATGTAATCATCATATCAATAGTAGTCACATCATCAATGTAATCATAATATCAATAGTATGCACATCATCAATGTAATCATCATATCAATAGTAGTCACATCATCAATGTAATCATCATATCAATAGTAGTCACATCATCAATGTAATCATCATATCAATAGTAGTCACATCATCAATGTAATCATCATATCAATAGTAGTCACATCATCAATATAATCATCATATCAATAGTGTGCACATCATCAATGTAATCATCATATCAATAGTAGGCACATCATCAATATAATTATCATATCAATAGTATGCACATCATCAATGTAATCATCATATCAATAGTAGTCACATCATCAATGTAATCATCATATCAATAGTAGTCACATCATCAATGTAATCATCATATCAATAGTATGCACATCATCAATGTAATCATCATATCAATAGTGTGCACATCATCAATGTAATCATCATATCAATAGTATGCACATCATCAATGTAATCATCATATCAATAGTAGTCACATCATCAATGTAATCATCATATCAATAGTAGTCACATCATCAATGTAATCATCATATCAATAGTATGCACATCATCAATGTAATCATAATATCAATAGTGTGCACATCATCAATATAATCATCATATCAATAGTATGCACATCATCAATATAATCATCATATCAATAGTAGTCACATCATCAATGTAATCATCATATCAATAGTAGTCACATCATCAATGTAATCATAATATCAATAGTGTGCACATCATCAATGTAATCATCATATCAATAGTAGTCACATCATCAATGTAATCATCATATCAATTGTAGTCACATCATCAATGTAATCATCATATCAATAGTAGTCACATCATCAATGTAATCATCATATCAATAGTATGCACATCATCAATATAATCATCATATCAATAGTAGTCACATCATCAATGTAATCATCATATCAATAGTAGTCACATCATCAATGTAATCATCATATCAATAGTAGTCACATCATCAATGTAATCATCATATCAATAGTAGTCACATCATCAATGTAATCATCATATCAATAGTAGTCACATCATCAATGTAATCATCATATCAATAGTAGTCACATCATCAATGTAATCATCATATCAATAGTAGTCACATCATCAATGTAATCATCATATCAATAGTATGCACATCATCAATATAATCATCATATCAATAGTAGTCACATCATCAATGTAATCATCATATCAATAGTAGTCACATCATCAATGTAATCATCATATCAATAGTAGTCACATCATCAATGTAATCATCATATCAATAGTAGTCACATCATCAATGTAATCATCATATCAATTGTAGTCACATCATCAATGTAATCATCATATCAATAGTAGTCACATCATCAATGTAATCATCATATCAATAGTATGCACATCATCAATATAATCATCATATCAATAGTAGTCACATCATCAATGTAATCATCATATCAATAGTAGTCACATCATCAATGTAATTATCATATCAATAGTATGAACATCATCAATATAATCATCATATCAATAGTAGTCACATCATCAATGTAATCATCATATCAATAGTAGTCACATCATCAATGTAATCATAATATCAATAGTGTGCACATCATCAATGTAATCATCATATCAATAGTATGCACATCATCAATATAATCATCATATCAATAGTAGTCACATCATCAATGTAATCATCATATCAATAGTAGTCACATCATCAATGTAATCATCATATCAATAGTATGCACATCATCAATATAATCATCATATCAATAGTAGTCACATCATCAATGTAATCATCATATCAATAGTAGTCACATCATCAATGTAATCATAATATCAATAGTGTGCACATCATCAATGTAATCATCATATCAATAGTATGCACATCATCAATATAATCATCATATCAATAGTAGTCACATCATCAATGTAATCATCATATCAATAGTAGTCACATCATCAATGTAATCATAATATCAATAGTGTGCACATCATCAATGTAATCATCATATCAATAGTAGTCACATCATCAATATAATCATCATATCAATAGTAGTCACATCATCAATGTAATCATCATATCAATAGTAGTCACATCATCAATATAATCATCATATCAATAGTGTGCACATCATCAATGTAATCATAATATCAATAGTAGTCACATCATCAATGTAATCATCATATCAATAGTAGTCACATCATCAATGTAATCATCATATCAATAGTAGTCACATCATCAATGTAATCATCATATCAATAGTAGTCACATCATCAATGTAATCATCATATCAATAGTATGCACATCATCAATATAATCATCATATCAATAGTAGTCACATCATCAATGTAATCATCATATCAATAGTAGTCACATCATCAATGTAATCATCATATCAATAGTAGTCACATCATCAATGTAATCATCATATCAATAGTAGTCACATCATCAATATAATCATCATATCAATAGTGTGCACATCATCAATGTAATCATAATATCAATAGTGTGCACATCATCAATGTAATCATCATATCAATAGTAGTCACATCATCAATATAATCATCATATCAATAGTAGTCACATCATCAATGTAATCATCATATCAATAGTAGTCACATCATCAATATAATCATCATATCAATAGTGTGCACATCATCAATGTAATCATAATATCAATAGTGTGCACATCATCAATGTAATCATCATATCAATAGTAGTCACATCATCAATATAATCATCATATCAATAGTAGTCACATCATCAATGTAATCATCATATCAATAGTAGTCACATCATCAATATAATCATCATATCAATAGTGTGCACATCATCAATGTAATCATCATATCAATAGTAGTCACATCATCAATGTAATCATCATATCAATAGTAGTCACATCATCAATGTAATCATCATATCAATAGTAGTCACATCATCAATGTAATCATCATATCAATAGTAGTCACATCATCAATGTAATCATCATATCAATAGTATGCACATCATCAATATAATCATCATATCAATAGTAGTCACATCATCAATGTAATCATCATATCAATAGTAGTCACATCATCAATGTAATCATCATATCAATAGTAGTCACATCATCAATATAATCATCATATCAATAGTGTGCACATCATCAATGTAATCATCATATCAATAGTAGTCACATCATCAATGTAATCATCATATCAATAGTAGTCACATCATCAATGTAATCATCATATCAATAGTAGTCACATCATCAATGTAATCATCATATCAATAGTATGCACATCATCAATATAATCATCATATCAATAGTAGTCACATCATCAATGTAATCATCATATCAATAGTAGTCACATCATCAATGTAATCATCATATCAATAGTAGTCACATCATCAATGTAATCATCATATCAATAGTATGCACATCATCAATATAATCATCATATCAATAGTAGTCACACTATCAATGTAATCATCATATCAATAGTAGTCACATCATCAATGTAATCATCATATCAATAGTAGTCACATCATCAATGTAATCATCATATCAATAGTAGTCACATCATCAATGTAATCATCATATCAATAGTAGTCACATCATCAATGTAATCATCATATCAATAGTATGCACATCATCAATATAATCATCATATCAATAGTAGTCACATCATCAATGTAATCATCATATCAATAGTAGTCACATCATCAATGTAATCATAATATCAATAGTGTGCACATCATCAATGTAATCATCATATCAATAGTAGTCACATCATCAATGTAATCATCATATCAATAGTAGTCACATCATCAATATAATCATCATATCAATAGTAGTCACATCATCAATGTAATCATCATATCAATAGTAGTCACATCATCAATATAATCATCATATCAATAGTAGTCACATCATCAATGTAATCATCATATCAATAGTATGCACATCATCAATATAATCATCATATCAATAGTAGTCACATCATCAATGTAATCATCATAGCAATAGTAGTCACATCATCAATGTAATCATAATATCAATAGTGTGCACATCATCAATGTAATCATCATATCAATAGTAGTCACATCATCAATGTAATCATCATATCAATAGTAGTCACATCATCAATATAATCATCATATCAATAGTAGTCACATCATCAATGTAATCATCATATCAATAGTAGTCACATCATCAATATAATCATCATATCAATAGTAGTCACATCATCAATGTAATCATCATATCAATAGTAGTCACATCATCAATGTAATCATCATATCAATAGTATGCACATCATCAATATAATCATCATATCAATAGTAGTCACATCATCAATGTAATCATAATATCAATAGTGTGCACATCATCAATGTAATCATCATATCAATAGTAGTCACATCATCAATGTAATCATCATATCAATAGTAGTCACATCATCAATGTAATCATCATATCAATAGTAGTCACATCATCAATGTAATCATCATATCAATAGTAGTCACATCATCAATGTAATCATCATATCAATAGTATGCACATCATCAATATAATCATCATATCAATAGTAGTCACACTATCAATGTAATCATCATATCAATAGTAGTCACATCATCAATGTAATCATCATATCAATAGTAGTCACATCATCAATGTAATCATCATATCAATAGTAGTCACATCATCAATGTAATCATCATATCAATAGTAGTCACATCATCAATGTAATCATCATATCAATAGTATGCACATCATCAATATAATCATCATATCAATAGTAGTCACATCATCAATGTAATCATCATATCAATAGTAGTCACATCATCAATGTAATCATCATATCAATAGTAGTCACATCATCAATATAATCATCATATCAATAGTAGTCACATCATCAATGTAATCATCATATCAATAGTAGTCACATCATCAATGTAATCATCATATCAATAGTATGCACATCATCAATATAATCATCATATCAATAGTAGTCACATCATCAATGTAATCATAATATCAATAGTGTGCACATCATCAATGTAATCATCATATCAATAGTAGTCACATCATCAATGTAATCATCATATCAATAGTAGTCACATCATCAATGTAATCATCATATCAATAGTAGTCACATCATCAATGTAATCATCATATCAATAGTAGTCACATCATCAATGTAATCATCATATCAATAGTATGCACATCATCAATATAATCATCATATCAATAGTAGTCACACTATCAATGTAATCATCATATCAATAGTAGTCACATCATCAATGTAATCATCATATCAATAGTAGTCACATCATCAATGTAATCATCATATCAATAGTAGTCACATCATCAATGTAATCATCATATCAATAGTAGTCACATCATCAATGTAATCATCATATCAATAGTATGCACATCATCAATATAATCATCATATCAATAGTAGTCACATCATCAATGTAATCATCATATCAATAGTAGTCACATCATCAATGTAATCATAATATCAATAGTGTGCACATCATCAATGTAATCATCATATCAATAGTAGTCACATCATCAATGTAATCATCATATCAATAGTAGTCACATCATCAATATAATCATCATATCAATAGTAGTCACATCATCAATGTAATCATCTAATCAATAGTAGTCACATCATCAATATAATCATCATATCAATAGTAGTCACATCATCAATGTAATCATCATATCAATAGTATGCACATCATCAATATAATCATCATATCAATAGTAGTCACATCATCAATGTAATCATCATATCAATAGTAGTCACATCATCAATGTAATCATAATATCAATAGTGTGCACATCATCAATGTAATCATCATATCAATAGTAGTCACATCATCAATGTAATCATCATATCAATAGTAGTCACATCATCAATATAATCATCATATCAATAGTAGTCACATCATCAATGTAATCATCATATCAATAGTAGTCACATCATCAATATAATCATCATATCAATAGTAGTCACATCATCAATGTAATCATCATATCAATAGTAGTCACATCATCAATGTAATCATCATATCAATAGTATGCACATCATCAATATAATCATCATATCAATAGTAGTCACATCATCAATGTAATCATAATATCAATAGTGTGCACATCATCAATGTAATCATCATATCAATAGTAGTCACATCATCAATGTAATCATCATATCAATAGTAGTCACATCATCAATATAATCATCATATCAATAGTAGTCACATCATCAATGTAATCATCATATCAATAGTAGTCACATCATCAATATAATCATCATATCAATAGTAGTCACATCATCAATGTAATCATCATATCAATAGTATGCACATCATCAATGTAATCATCATATCAATAGTAGTCACATCATCAATGTAATCATCATATCAATAGTATGCACATCATCAATATAATCATCATATCAATAGTAGTCACATCATCAATGTAATCATCATATCAATAGTAGTCACATCATCAATGTAATCATCATATCAATAGTAGTCACATCATCAATGTAATCATCATATCAATAGTATGCACATCATCAATGTAATCATCATATCAATAGTATACACATCATCAATGTAATCATCATATCAATAGTATGCACATCATCAATATAATCATCATATCAATAGTAGTCAGATCATCAATGTAATCATCATATCAATAGTAGTCACATCATCAATGTAATCATCATATCAATAGTAGTCACATCATCAATGTAATCATCATATCAATAGTAGTCACATCATCAATGTAATCATCATATCAATAGTATGCACATCATCAATGTAATCATCATATCAATAGTAGTCACATCATCAATGTAATCATCATATCAATAGTAGTCACATCATCAATGTAATCATCATATCAATAGTATGCACATCATCAATGTAATCATCATATCAATAGTAGTCACATCATCAATGTAATCATCATATCAATAGTAGTCACATCATCAATGTAATCATCATATCAATAGTATGCACATCATCAATGTAATCATCATATCAATAGTATACACATCATCAATGTAATCATCATATCAATAGTATGCACATCATCAATATAATTATCATATCAATAGTAGTCACATCATCAATGTAATCATCATATCAATAGTAGTCACATCATCAATGTAATCATCATATCAATAGTATGCACATCATCAATGTAATCATCATATCAATAGTAGTCACATCATCAATGTAATCATCATATCAATAGTAGTCACATCATCAATGTAATCATCATATCAATAGTAGTCACATCATCAATGTAATCATCATATCAATAGTAGTCACATCATCAATGTAATCATCATATCAATAGTATGCACATCATCAATGTAATCATCATATCAATAGTAGTCACATCATCAATGTAATCATCATATCAATAGTAGTCACATCATCAATGTAATCATCATATCAATAGTATGCACATCATCAATGTAATCATCACATCAATAGTAGTCACATCATCAATGTAATCATCATATCAATAGTAGTCACATCATCAATGTAATCATCATATCAATAGTAGTCACATCATCAATGTAATCATCATATCAATAGTATGCACATCATCAATGTAATCATCATATCAATAGTAGTCACATCATCAATGTAATCATCATATCAATAGTAGTCACATCATCAATGTAATCATCATATCAATAGTAGTCACATCATCAATGTAATCATCATATCAATAGTATGCACATCATCAATGTAATCATCATATCAATAGTAGTCACATCATCAATGTAATCATCATATCAATAGTAGTCACATCATCAATGTAATCATCATATCAATAGTATGCACATCATCAATGTAATCATCATATCAATAGTAGTCACATCATCAATGTAATCATCATATCAATAGTAGTCACATCATCAATGTAATCATCATATCAATAGTAGTCACATCATCAATGTAATCATCATATCAATAGTAGTCACATCATCAATATAATCATCATATCAATAGTAGTCACATCATCAATGTAATCATCATATCAATAGTAGTCACATCATCAATGTAATCATAATATCAATAGTGTGCACATCATCAATGTAATCATCATATCAATAGTAGTCACATCATCAATGTAATCATCATATCAATAGTATGCACATCATCAATATAATCATCATATCAATAGTAGTCACATCATCAATGTAATCATCATATCAATAGTAGTCACATCATCAATGTAATCATAATATCAATAGTGTGCACATCATCAATGTAATCATCATATCAATAGTAGTCACATCATCAATGTAATCATCATATCAATAGTATGCACATCATCAATATAATCATCATATCAATAGTAGTCACATCATCAATGTAATCATCATATCAATAGTAGTCACATCATCAATGTAATCATAATATCAATAGTGTGCACATCATCAATGTAATCATCATATCAATAGTATGCACATCATCAATATAATCATCATATCAATAGTAGTCACATCATCAATGTAATCATCATATCAATAGTATGCACATCATCAATATAATCATCATATCAATAGTAGTCACATCATCAATGTAATCATCATATCAATAGTAGTCACATCATCAATGTAATCATCACATCAATAGTAGTCACATCATCAATGTAATCATCATATCAATAGTATGCACATCATCAATATAATCATCATATCAATAGTAGTCACATCATCAATGTAATCATCATATCAATAGTATGCACATCATCAATGTAATCATCATATCAATAGTAGTCACATCATCAATGTAATCATCATATCAATAGTAGTCACATCATCAATGTAATCATCATATCAATAGTATGCACATCATCAATGTAATCATCATATCAATAGTATGCACATCATCAATATAATCATCATATCAATAGTAGTCACATCATCAATGTAATCATCATATCAATAGTAGTCACATCATCAATGTAATCATCATATCAATAGTATGCACATCATCAATGTAATCATCATATCAATAGTATGCACATCATCAATATAATCATCATATCAATAGTAGTCACATCATCAATGTAATCATCATATCAATAGTAGTCACATCATCAATGTAATCATCACATCAATAGTAGTCACATCATCAATGTAATCATCATATCAATAGTATGCACATCATCAATATAATCATCATATCAATAGTAGTCACATCATCAATGTAATCATCATATCAATAGTATGCACATCATCAATGTAATCATCATATCAATAGTAGTCACATCATCAATGTAATCATCATATCAATAGTAGTCACATCATCAATGTAATCATCATATCAATAGTAGTCACATCATCAATGTAATCATCATATCAATAGTAGTCACATCATCAATATAATCATCATATCAATAGTAGTCACATCATCAATGTAATCATCATATCAATAGTAGTCACATCATCAATGTAATCATAATATCAATAGTGTGCACATCATCAATGTAATCATCATATCAATAGTAGTCACATCATCAATGTAATCATCATATCAATAGTATGCACATCATCAATATAATCATCATATCAATAGTAGTCACATCATCAATGTAATCATCATATCAATAGTAGTCACATCATCAATGTAATCATAATATCAATAGTGTGCACATCATCAATGTAATCATCATATCAATAGTATGCACATCATCAATATAATCATCATATCAATAGTAGTCACATCATCAATGTAATCATCATATCAATAGTATGCACATCATCAATGTAATCATCATATCAATAGTATGCACATCATCAATATAATCATCATATCAATAGTAGTCACATCATCAATGTAATCATCATATCAATAGTATGCACATCATCAATATAATCATCATATCAATAGTAGTCACATCATCAATGTAATCATCATATCAATAGTAGTCACATCATCAATGTAATCATCACATCAATAGTAGTCACATCATCAATGTAATCATCATATCAATAGTATGCACATCATCAATATAATCATCATATCAATAGTAGTCACATCATCAATGTAATCATCATATCAATAGTATGCACATCATCAATGTAATCATCATATCAATAGTAGTCACATCATCAATGTAATCATCATATCAATAGTAGTCACATCATCAATGTAATCATCATATCAATAGTATGCACATCATCAATGTAATCATCATATCAATAGTATGCACATCATCAATATAATCATCATATCAATAGTAGTCACATCATCAATGTAATCATCATATCAATAGTAGTCACATCATCAATGTAATCATCATATCAATAGTATGCACATCATCAATGTAATCATCATATCAATAGTATGCACATCATCAATATAATCATCATATCAATAGTAGTCACATCATCAATGTAATCATCATATCAATAGTAGTCACATCATCAATGTAATCATCACATCAATAGTAGTCACATCATCAATGTAATCATCATATCAATAGTATGCACATCATCAATATAATCATCATATCAATAGTAGTCACATCATCAATGTAATCATCATATCAATAGTATGCACATCATCAATGTAATCATCATATCAATAGTAGTCACATCATCAATGTAATCATCATATCAATAGTAGTCACATCATCAATGTAATCATCATATCAATAGTAGTCACATCATCAATGTAATCATCATATCAATAGTAGTCACATCATCAATATAATCATCATATCAATAGTAGTCACATCATCAATGTAATCATCATATCAATAGTAGTCACATCATCAATGTAATCATCATATCAATAGTGTGCACATCATCAATGTAATCATCATATCAATAGTAGTCACATCATCAATGTAATCATCATATCAATAGTATGCACATCATCAATATAATCATCATATCAATAGTAGTCACATCATCAATGTAATCATCATATCAATAGTAGTCACATCATCAATGTAATCATAATATCAATAGTGTGCACATCATCAATGTAATCATCATATCAATAGTATGCACATCATCAATATAATCATCATATCAATAGTAGTCACATCATCAATGTAATCATCATATCAATAGTATGCACATCATCAATATAATCATCATATCAATAGTAGTCACATCATCAATGTAATCATCATATCAATAGTAGTCACATCATCAATGTAATCATCATATCAATAGTAGTCACATCATCAATGTAATCATCATATCAATAGTATGCACATCATCAATATAATCATCATATCAATAGTAGTCACATCATCAATGTAATCATCATATCAATAGTAGTCACATCATCAATGTAATCATAATATCAATAGTGTGCACATCATCAATGTAATCATCATATCAATAGTATGCACATCATCAATATAATCATCATATCAATAGTAGTCACATCATCAATGTAATCATCATATCAATAGTAGTCACATCATCAATGTAATCATCATATCAATAGTATGCACATCATCAATATAATCATCATATCAATAGTAGTCACATCATCAATGTAATCATCATATCAATAGTAGTCACATCATCAATGTAATCATAATATCAATAGTGTGCACATCATCAATGTAATCATCATATCAATAGTATGCACATCATCAATATAATCATCATATCAATAGTAGTCACATCATCAATGTAATCATCATATCAATAGTATGCACATCATCAATATAATCATCATATCAATAGTAGTCACATCATCAATGTAATCATCATATCAATAGTAGTCACATCATCAATGTAATCATCATATCAATAGTAGTCACATCATCAATGTAATCATCATATCAATAGTATGCACATCATCAATATAATCATCATATCAATAGTAGTCACATCATCAATGTAATCATCATATCAATAGTAGTCACATCATCAATGTAATCATAATATCAATAGTGTGCACATCATCAATGTAATCATCATATCAATAGTATGCACATCATCAATATAATCATCATATCAATAGTATGCACATCATCAATGTAATCATCATATCAATAGTAGTCACATCATCAATGTAATCATCATATCAATAGTATGCACATCATCAATATAATCATCATATCAATAGTAGTCACATCATCAATGTAATCATCATATCAATAGTAGTCACATCATCAATGTAATCATAATATCAATAATGTGCACATCATCAATGTAATCATCATATCAATAGTATGCACATCATCAATATAATCATCATATCAATAGTAGTCACATCATCAATGTAATCATCATATCAATAGTAGTCACATCATCAATGTAATCATCATATCAATAGTATGCACATCATCAATATAATCATCATATCAATAGTAGTCACATCATCAATGTAATCATCATATCAATAGTAGTCACATCATCAATGTAATCATAATATCAATAGTGTGCACATCATCAATGTAATCATCATATCAATAGTATGCACATCATCAATATAATCATCATATCAATAGTAGTCACATCATCAATGTAATCATCATATCAATAGTAGTCACATCATCAATGTAATCATCATATCAATAGTATGCACATCATAAATATAATCATCATATCAATAGTAGTCACATCATCAATGTAATCATCATATCAATAGTAGTCACATCATCAATGTAATCATCATATCAATAGTAGTCACATCATCAATGTAATCATAATATCAATAGTGTGCACATCATCAATGTAATCATCATATCAATAGTAGTCACATCATCAATATAATCATCATATCAATAGTAGTCACATCATCAATATAATCATCATATCAATAGTAGTCACATCATCAATGTAATCATCATATCAATAGTAGTCACATCATCAATGTAATCATAATATCAATAGTGTGCACATCATCAATGTAATCATCATATCAATAGTAGTCACATCATCAATGTAATCATCATATCAATAGTATGCACATCATCAATATAATCATCATATCAATAGTAGTCACATCATCAATGTAATCATCATATCAATAGTAGTCACATCATCAATGTAATCATAATATCAATAGTGTGCACATCATCAATGTAATCATCATATCAATAGTATGCACATCATCAATATAATCATCATATCAATAGTAGTCACATCATCAATGTAATCATCATATCAATAGTATGCACATCATCAATATAATCATCATATCAATAGTAGTCACATCATCAATGTAATCATCATATCAATAGTAGTCACATCATCAATGTAATCATCAAATCAATAGTAGTCACATCATCAATGTAATCATCATATCAATAGTATGCACATCATCAATATAATCATCATATCAATAGTAGTCACATCATCAATGTAATCATCATATCAATAGTAGTCACATCATCAATGTAATCATAATATCAATAGTGTGCACATCATCAATGTAATCATCATATCAATAGTATGCACATCATCAATATAATCATCATATCAATAGTAGTCACATCATCAATGTAATCATCATATCAATAGTAGTCACATCATCAATGTAATCATCATATCAATAGTATGCACATCATCAATATAATCATCATATCAATAGTAGTCACATCATCAATGTAATCATCATATCAATAGTAGTCACATCATCAATGTAATCATAATATCAATAGTGTGCACATCATCAATGTAATCATCATATCAATAGTATGCACATCATCAATATAATCATCATATCAATAGTAGTCACATCATCAATGTAATCATCATATCAATAGTATGCACATCATCAATATAATCATCATATCAATAGTAGTCACATCATCAATGTAATCATCATATCAATAGTAGTCACATCATCAATGTAATCATCATATCAATAGTAGTCACATCATCAATGTAATCATCATATCAATAGTATGCACATCATCAATATAATCATCATATCAATAGTAGTCACATCATCAATGTAATCATCATATCAATAGTAGTCACATCATCAATGTAATCATAATATCAATAGTGTGCACATCATCAATGTAATCATCATATCAATAGTATGCACATCATCAATATAATCATCATATCAATAGTAGTCACATCATCAATGTAATCATCATATCAATAGTAGTCACATCATCAATGTAATCATCATATCAATAGTATGCACATCATCAATATAATCATCATATCAATAGTAGTCACATCATCAATGTAATCATCATATCAATAGTAGTCACATCATCAATGTAATCATAATATCAATAATGTGCACATCATCAATGTAATCATCATATCAATAGTATGCACATCATCAATATAATCATCATATCAATAGTAGTCACATCATCAATGTAATCATCATATCAATAGTAGTCACATCATCAATGTAATCATCATATCAATAGTATGCACATCATCAATATAATCATCATATCAATAGTAGTCACATCATCAATGTAATCATCATATCAATAGTAGTCACATCATCAATGTAATCATAATATCAATAGTGTGCACATCATCAATGTAATCATCATATCAATAGTATGCACATCATCAATATAATCATCATATCAATAGTAGTCACATCATCAATGTAATCATCATATCAATAGTAGTCACATCATCAATGTAATCATCATATCAATAGTATGCACATCATCAATATAATCATCATATCAATAGTAGTCACATCATCAATGTAATCATCATATCAATAGTAGTCACATCATCAATGTAATCATAATATCAATAGTGTGCACATCATCAATGTAATCATCATATCAATAGTATGCACATCATCAATATAATCATCATATCACTAGTAGTCACATCATCAATGTAATCATCATATCAATAGTAGTCACATCATCAATGTAATCATCATATCAATAGTATGCACATCATCAATATAATCATCATATCAATAGTAGTCACATCATCAATGTAATCATCATATCAATAGTAGTCACATCATCAATGTAATCATAATATCAATAGTGTGCACATCATCAATGTAATCATCATATCAATAGTAGTCACATCATCAATGTAATCATCATATCAATATTAGTCACATCATCAATATAATCATCATATCAATAGTGTGCACATCATCAATGTAATCATCATATCAATAGTATGCACATCATCAATATAATCATCATATCAATAGTAGTCACATCATCAATGTAATCATCATATCAATAGTAGTCACATCATCAATGTAATCATAATATCAATAGTGTGCACATCATCAATGTAATCATCATATCAATAGTAGTCACATCATCAATGTAATCATCATATCAATAGTAGTCACATCATCAATGTAATCATCATATCAATAGTAGTCACATCATCAATGTAATCATCATATCAATAGTATGCACATCATCAATATAATCATCATATCAATAGTAGTCACATCATCAATGTAATCATCATATCAATAGTAGTAACATCATCAATGTAATCATAATATCAATAGTGTGCACATCATCAATGTAATCATCATATCAATAGTAGTCACATCATCAATGTAATCATCATATCAATAGTAGTCACATCATCAATGTAATCATCATATCAATAGTAGTCACATCATCAATGTAATCATCATACCAATAGTATGCACATCATCAATGTAATCATCATATCAATAGTATGCACATCATCAATGTAATCATCATATCAATAGTATGCACATCATAAATATAATCATCATATCAATAGTAGTCACATCATCAATGTAATCATCATATCAATAGTAGTCACATCATCAATGTAATCATCATATCAATAGTAGTCACATCATCAATGTAATCATAATATCAATAGTGTGCACATCATCAATGTAATCATCATATCAATAGTAGTCACATCATCAATATAATCATCATATCAATAGTAGTCACATCATCAATATAATCATCATATCAATAGTAGTCACATCATCAATGTAATCATCATATCAATAGTAGTCACATCATCAATGTAATCATAATATCAATAGTGTGCACATCATCAATGTAATCATCATATCAATAGTAGTCACATCATCAATGTAATCATCATATCAATAGTATGCACATCATCAATATAATCATCATATCAATAGTAGTCACATCATCAATGTAATCATCATATCAATAGTAGTCACATCATCAATGTAATCATAATATCAATAGTGTGCACATCATCAATGTAATCATCATATCAATAGTATGCACATCATCAATATAATCATCATATCAATAGTAGTCACATCATCAATGTAATCATCATATCAATAGTATGCACATCATCAATATAATCATCATATCAATAGTAGTCACATCATCAATGTAATCATCATATCAATAGTAGTCACATCATCAATGTAATCATCATATCAATAGTAGTCACATCATCAATGTAATCATCATATCAATAGTATGCACATCATCAATATAATCATCATATCAATAGTAGTCACATCATCAATGTAATCATCATATCAATAGTAGTCACATCATCAATGTAATCATAATATCAATAGTGTGCACATCATCAATGTAATCATCATATCAATAGTATGCACATCATCAATATAATCATCATATCAATAGTAGTCACATCATCAATGTAATCATCATATCAATAGTAGTCACATCATCAATGTAATCATCATATCAATAGTATGCACATCATCAATATAATCATCATATCAATAGTAGTCACATCATCAATGTAATCATCATATCAATAGTAGTCACATCATCAATGTAATCATAATATCAATAGTGTGCACATCATCAATGTAATCATCATATCAATAGTATGCACATCATCAATATAATCATCATATCACTAGTAGTCACATCATCAATGTAATCATCATATCAATAGTAGTCACATCATCAATGTAATCATCATATCAATAGTATGCACATCATCAATATAATCATCATATCAATAGTAGTCACATCATCAATGTAATCATCATATCAATAGTAGTCACATCATCAATGTAATCATAATATCAATAGTGTGCACATCATCAATGTAATCATCATATCAATAGTAGTCACATCATCAATGTAATCATCATATCAATAGTAGTCACATCATCAATATAATCATCATATCAATAGTGTGCACATCATCAATGTAATCATCATATCAATAGTATGCACATCATCAATATAATCATCATATCAATAGTAGTCACATCATCAATGTAATCATCATATCAATAGTAGTCACATCATCAATGTAATCATAATATCAATAGTGTGCACATCATCAATGTAATCATCATATCAATAGTAGTCACATCATCAATGTAATCATCATATCAATAGTAGTCACATCATCAATGTAATCATCATATCAATAGTAGTCACATCATCAATGTAATCATCATATCAATAGTATGCACATCATCAATATAATCATCATATCAATAGTAGTCACATCATCAATGTAATCATCATATCAATAGTAGTAACATCATCAATGTAATCATAATATCAATAGTGTGCACATCATCAATGTAATCATCATATCAATAGTAGTCACATCATCAATGTAATCATCATATCAATAGTAGTCACATCATCAATGTAATCATCATATCAATAGTAGTCACATCATCAATGTAATCATCATACCAATAGTATGCACATCATCAATGTAATCATCATATCAATAGTATGCACATCATCAATGTAATCATCATATCAATAGTATGCACATCATCAATGTAATCATCATATCAATAGTATGCACATCATCAATGTAATCATCATATCAATAGTAGTCACATCATCAATGTAATCATCATATCAATAGTAGTCACATCATCAATGTAATCATCATATCAATAGTATGCACATCATCAATGTAATCATCATATCAATAGTATGCACATCATCAATGTAATCATCATATCAATAGTATGCACATCATCAATGTAATCATCATATCAATAGTAGTCACATCATCAATGTAATCATCATATCAATAGTGTGCACATCATCAATGTAATCATCATATCAATAGTAGTCACATCATCAATGTAATCATCATATCAATAGTAGTCACATCATCAATGTAATCATCATATCAATAGTATGCACATCATCAATGTAATCATCATATCAATAGTAGTCACATCATCAATGTAATCATCATATCAATAGTAGTCACATCATCAATGTAATCATCATATCAATAGTATGCACATCATCAATGTAATCATCATATCAATAGTAGTCACATCATCAATGTAATCATCATATCAATAGTAGTCACATCATCAATGTAATCATCATATCAATAGTGTGCACATCATCAATGTAATCATCATATCAATAGTATGCACATCATCAATGTAATCATCATATAAATAGTATGCACATCATCAATGAAATCATCATATCAATAGTAGTCACATCATCAATGTAATCATCATATCAATAGTGTGCACATCATCAATGTAATCATCATATCAATAGTAGTCACATCATCAATGTAATCATCATATCAATAGTGTGCACATCATCAATGTAATCATCATATCAATAGTAGTCACATCATCAATGTAATCATCATATCAATAGTAGTCACATCATCAATGTAATCATCATATCAATAGTATGCACATCATCAATGTAATCATCATATCAATAGTATGCACATCATCAATGTAATCATCATATCAATAGTATGCACATCATCAATGTAATCGTCATATCAATAGTAGTCACATCATCAATGTAATCATCATATCAATAGTAGTCACATCATCAATGTAATCATCATATCAATAGTAGTCACATCATCAATGTAATCATCATATCAATAGTAGTCACATCATCAATGTAATCATCATATCAATAGTATGCACATCATCAATGTAATCGTCATATCAATAGTATGCACATCATCAATGTAATCATCATATAAATAGTATGCACATCATCAATGTAATCGTCATATCAATAGTAGTCACATCATCAATGTAATCATCATATCAATAGTATGCACATCATCAATGTAATCGTCATATCAATAGTAGTCACATCATCAATGTAATCATCATATCAATAGTATGCACATCATCAATGTAATCATCATATCAATAGTATGCACATCATCAATGTAATCATCATATCAATAGTAGTCACATCATCAATGTAATCATCATATCAATAGTATGCACATCATCAATGTAATCATCATATCAATAGTAGTCACATCATCAATGTAATCATCATATCAATAGTAGTCACATCATCAATGTAATCATCATATCAATAGTAGTCACATCATCAATGTAATCATCATATCAATAGTAGTCACATCATCAATGTAATCATCATATCAATAGTATGCACATCATCAATGTAATCGTCATATCAATAGTATGCACATCATCAATGTAATCATCATATCAATAGTATGCACATCATCAATGTAATCATCATATCAATAGTAGTCACATCATCAATGTAATCATCATATCAATAGTAGTCACATCATCAATGTAATCATCATATCAATAGTAGTCACATCATCAATGTAATCATCATATCAATAGTAGTCACATCATCAATGTAATCATCATATCAATAGTATGCACATCATCAATGTAATCGTCATATCAATAGTATGCACATCATCAATGTAATCATCATATCAATAGTATGCACATCATCAATGTAATCATCATATCAATAGTAGTCACATCATCAATGTAATCATCATATCAATAGTAGTACCCTTCATCAATGTAATCATCATATCAATAGTAGTCACATCATCAATGTAATCATCATATCAATAGTAGTCACATCATCAATGTAATCATCATATCAATAGTAGTCACATCATCAATGAATTCATCATATCAATAGTAGTCACATCATCAATGTAATCATCATATCAATAGTAGTCACATCATCAATGTAATCATCATATCAATAGTAGTCACATCATCAATGTAATCATCATATCAATAGTATGCACATCATCAATGTAATCATCATATCAATAGTATGCACATCATCAATGTAATCATCATATCAATAGTAGTCACATCATCAATGTAATCATCATATCAATAGTATGCACATCATCAATGTAATCATCATATCAATAGTAGTCACATCATCAATGTAATCATCATATCAATAGTAGTACCCTTCATCAATGTAATCATCATATCAATAGTAGTCACATCATCAATGTAATCATCATATCAATAGTATGCACATCATCAATGTAATCATCATATCAATAGTAGTCACATCATCAATGTAATCATCATATCAATAGTAGTCACATCATCAATGTAATCATCATATCAATAGTAGTCACATCATCAATGTAATCATCATATCAATAGTATGCACATCATCAATGTAATCATCATATCAATAGTATGCACATCATCAATGTAATCATCATATCAATAGTATGCACATCATCAATGTAATCGTCATATCAATAGTAGTCACATCATCAATGTAATCATCATATCAATAGTATGCACATCATCAATGTAATCATCATATCAATAGTAGTCACATCATCAATGTAATCATCATATCAATAGTAGTCACATCATCAATGTAATCATCATATAAATAGTAGTCACATCATCAATGTAATCGTCATATCAATAGTAGTCACATCATCAATGTAATCATCATATCAATAGTATGCACATCATCAATGTAATCGTCATATCAATAGTATGCACATCATCAATGTAATCATCATATCAATAGTATGCACATCATCAATGTAATCATCATATCAATAGTAGTCACATCATCAATGTAATCATCATATCAATAGTATGCACATCATCAATGTAATCGTCATATCAATAGTATGCACATCATCAATGTAATCATCATATCAATAGTAGTCACATCATCAATGTAATCATCATATCAATAGTAGTCACATCATCAATGTAATCATCATATCAATAGTAGTCACATCATCAATGTAATCATCATATCAATAGTATGCACATCATCAATGTAATCATCATATCAATAGTAGTCACATCATCAATGTAATTATCATATCAATAGTATGCACATCATCAATGTAATCATCATATCAATAGTATGTACATCATCAATGTAATCGTCATATCAATAGTATGCACATCATCAATGTAATCATCATATCAATAGTATGCACATCATCAATGTAATCGTCATATCAATAGTATGCACATCATCAATGTAATCATCATATCAATAGTAGTCACATCATCAATGTAATCATCATATCAATAGTAGTCACATCATCAATGTAATCATCATATCAATAGTAGTCACATCATCAATGTAATCATCATATCAATAGTATGCACATCATCAATGTAATCATCATATCAATAGTATGCACATCATCAATGTAATCATCATATCAATAGTATGCACATCATCAATGTAATCGTCATATCAATAGTAGTCACATCATCAATGTAATCATCATATCAATAGTAGTCACATCATCAATGTAATCATCATATCAATAGTAGTCACATCATCAATGTAATCATCATATCAATAGTATGCACATCATCAATGTAATCATCATATCAATAGTAGTCACATCATCAATGTAATCATCATATCAATAGTAGTCACATCATCAATGTAATCGTCATATCAATAGTATGCACATCATCAATGTAATCATCATATCAATAGTAGTCACATCATCAGTGTAATCATCATATCAATAGTAGTCACATCATCAATGTAATCATCATATAAATAGTAGTCACATCATCAATGTAATCGTCATATCAATAGTTGTCACATCATCAATGTAATCATCATATCAATAGTATGCACATCATCAATGTAATCATCATATCAATAGTATGCACATCATCAATGTAATCGTCATATCAATAGTATGCACATCATCAATGTAATCATCATATAAATAGTATGCACATCATCAATGTAATCGTCATATCAATAGTATGCACATCATCAATGTAATCATCATATCAATAGTAGTCACATCATCAATGTAATCATCATATCAATAGTAGTCACATCATCAATGTAATCATCATATCAATAGTAGTCACATCATCAATGTAATCATCATATCAATAGTAGTCACATCATCAATGTAATCATCATATCAATAGTATGCACATCATCAATGTAATCGTCATATCAATAGTATGCACATCATCAATGTAATCATCATATCAATAGTAGTCACATCATCAATGTAATCATCATATCAATAGTAGTCACATCATCAATGTAATCATCATATCAATAGTAGTCACATCATCAATGTAATCATCATATCAATAGTATGCACATCATCAATGTAATCATCATATCAATAGTATGCACATCATCAATGTAATCATCATATAAATAGTATGCACATCATCAATGTAATCATCATATCAATAGTAGTCACATCATCAATGTAATCGTCATATCAATAGTAGTCACATCATCAATGTAATCATCATATCAATAGTAGTCACATCATCAATGTAATCATCATATAAATAGTATGCACATCATCAATGTAATCATCATACCAATAGTAGTCACATCATCAATGTAATCATCATATCAATAGTAGTCACATCATCAATGTAATCATCATATCAATAGTAGTCACATCATCAATGTAATCATCATATAAATAGTATGCACATCATCAATGTAATCATCATATCAATAGTAGTCACATCATCAATGTAATCATCATATCAATAGTAGTCACATCATCAATGTAATCATCATATCAATAGTAGTCACATCATCAATGTAATCATCATATCAATAGTATGCACATCATCAATGTAATCATCATATCAATAGTATGCACATCATCAATGTAATCATCATATAAATAGTATGCACATCATCAATGTAATCATCATATCAATAGTAGTCACATCATCAATGTAATCATCATATCAATAGTAGTCACATCATCAATGTAATCATCATATCAATAGTATGCACATCATCAATGTAATCATCATATCAATAGTAGTCACATCATCAATGTAATCATCATATCAATAGTAGTCACATCATCAATGTAATCATCATATAAATAGTAGTCACATCATCAATGTAATCGTCATATCAATAGTAGTCACATCATCAATGTAATCATCATATCAATAGTATGCACATCATCAATGTAATCATCATATCATTAGTATGCACATCATCAATGTAATCATCATATCAATAGTATGCACATCATCAATGTAATCATCATATCAATAGTATGCACATCATCAATGTAATCATCATATAAATAGTATGCACATCATCAATGTAATCATCATATCAATAGTAGTCACATCATCAATGTAATCGTCATATCAATAGTAGTCACATCATCAATGTAATCATAATATCAATAGTATGCACATCATCAATGTAATCATCATATAAATAGTATGCACATCATCAATGTAATCATCATA
The DNA here is from genome assembly GCF_053919585.1 of Euprymna scolopes. Taxonomy (NCBI): domain Eukaryota; kingdom Metazoa; phylum Mollusca; class Cephalopoda; order Sepiida; family Sepiolidae; genus Euprymna; species Euprymna scolopes. The sequence goes on along the minus strand of NC_136493.1, from coordinate 68,297,298 downwards.
TCAATAGTAGTCACATCATCAATGTAATCATCATATCAATAGTAGTCACATCATCAATGTAATCATTATATCAATAGTATGCACATCATCAATGTAATCATCATATCAATAGTATGCACATCATCAAGGTAATCATCATATCAATAGTAGTCACATCATCAATGTAATCATCATATAAATAGTATGCACATCATCAATGTAATCGTCATATCAATAGTATGCACATCATCAATGTAATCATCATATAAATAGTATGCACATCATCAATGTAATCATAATATCAATAGTATGCACATCATCAATGTAATCATCATATCAATAGTAGTCACATCATCAATGTAATCGTCATATCAATAGTATGCACATCATTAATGTAATCATCATATAAATAGTATGCACATCATCAATGTAATCATCATATAAATAGTATGCACATTATCAATGTAATCATAATATCAATAGTATGCACATCATCAATGTAATCATCATATCAATAGTAGTCACATCATCAATGTAATCGTCATATCAATAGTATGCACATCATCAATGTAATCATCATATCAATAGTATGCACATCATCAATGTAATCATCATATAAATAGTATGCACATCATCAATGTAATCATCATATCAATAGTAGTCACATCATCAATGTAATCATCATATCAATAGTGGGCACATCATCAATATAATCATCATATCAATAGTGTGCACATCATCAATATAATCATCATATCAATAGTAGTCACATCATCAATATAATCATCATATCAATAGTGTGCACATCATCAATATAATCATCATATCAATAGTATGCACATCATCAATGTAATCATCATATAAATAGTATGCACATCATCAATGTAATCATAATATCAATAGTATGCACATCATCAATGTAATCATCATATCAATAGTAGTCACATCATCAATGTAATCATCATATAAATAGTAGTCACATCATCAATGTAATCATCATATCAATAGTAGTCACATCATCAATATAATCATCATATCAATAGTATGCACATCATCAATGTAATCATCATATAAATAGTATGCACATCATCAATGTAATCGTCATATCAATAGTAGTCACATCATCAATGTAATCGTCATATCAATAGTAGTCACATCATCAATGTAATCATCATATCAATAGTAGTCACATCATCAATGTAATCATCATATCAATAGTATGCACATCATCAATGTAATCATCATATCAATAGTATGCACATCATCAATGTAATCATCATATAAATAGTATGCACATCATCAATGTAATCGTCATATCAATAGTAGTCACATCATCAATGTAATCATCATATCATTAGTATGCACATCATCAATGTAATCATCATATCAATAGTATGAACATCATCAATGTAATCATCATATAAATAGTATGCACATCATCAATGTAATCATCATATCAATAGTATGCACATCATCAATGTAATCATCATATCAATAGTGTGCACATCATCAATGTAATCATCATATAAATAGTATGCACATCATCAATGTAATCATCATATAAATAGTATTCACATCATCAATGTAATCATCATATCAATAGTAGTCACATCATCAATGTAATCATCATATCAATAGTGTGCACATCATCAATGTAATCATCATATCAATAGTGTGCACATCATCAATGTAATCATCATATCAATAGTAGTCACATCATCAATGTAATCATCATATCAATAGTATGCACATCATCAATGTAATCATCATATCAATAGTGTGCACATCATCAATGTAATCATCATATAAATAGTATGCACATCATCAATGTAATCATCATATAAATAGTATTCACATCATCAATGTAATCATCATATCAATAGTAGTCACATCATCAATGTAATCATCATATCAATAGTGTGCACATCATCAATGTAATCATCATATCAATAGTAGTCACATCATCAATATAATCATCATATCAATAGTAGTCACATCATCAATGTAATCATCATATCAATAGTGTTCACATCATCAATGTAATCATAATATCAATAGTGTTCACATCATCAATGTAATCATCATATCAATAGTATGCACATCATCAATGTAATCATCATATAAATAGTATGCACATCATCAATGTAATCATCATATCAATAGTAGTCACATCATCAATGTAATTATCATATCAATAGTAGTCACATCATCAATGAAACTATCATATCAATAGTGTTCACATCATCAATGTAATCATAATATCAATAGTGTGCACATCATCAATGTAATCATCATATCAATAGTATGCACATCATCAATGTAATCATCATATCAATAGTGTGCACATCATCAATGTAATCATCATATCAATAGTAGGAACATCATCAATGTAATCATCATATCAGTAGTATGCACATCATCAATGTAATCATCATATCAATAGTATGCACATCATCAATGTAATCATCATATCAATAGTAGGAACATCATCAATGTAATCATCATATCCGTAGTATGCACATCATCATTGTAATCATAATATCAATAGTGTGCACATCATCAATGTAATCATCATATCAATAGTATGCACATCATCAATGTAATCATCATATCAATAGTATGCACATCATCAATGTAATCATCATATCAATAGTGTGCACATCATCAATGTAATCATCATATCAATAGTAGGAACATCATCAATGTAATCATCATATCAGTAGTATGCACATCATCATTGTAATCATAATATCAATAGTGTGCACATCATCAATGTAATCATCATATCAATAGTATGCACATCATCAATGTAATCATCATATCAATAGTGTTCACATCATCAATGTAATCATAATATCAATAGTGTGCACATCATCAATGTAATCATCATATCAATAGTGTGCACATCATCAATGTAATCATCATATCAATAGTAGGAACATCATCAATGTAATCATCATATCAGTAGTATGCACATCATCATTGTAATCATCATATCAATAGTGTTCACATCATCAATGTAATCATAATATCAATAGTGTGCACATCATCAATGTAATCATCATATCAATAGTAGTCACATCATCAATGTAATCATCATATCAATAGTAGTCACATCATCAATGTAATCATCATATCAATAGTATGCACATCATCAATGTAATCGTCATATCAATAGTATGCACATCATCAATGTAATCATCATATCAATAGTAGTCACATCATCAATGTAATCATCATATCAATAGTAGTCACATCATCAATGTAATCATCATATCAATAGTATGCACATCATCAATGTAATCATCATATCAATAGTAGTCACATCATCAATGTAATCATCATATCAATAGTAGTCACATCATCAATGTAATCATCATATCAATAGTATGCACATCATCAATATAATCATCATATCAATAGTAGTCACATCATCAATGTAATCATCATATCAATAGTAGTAACATCATCAATGTAATCATCATATCAATAGTATGCACATCATCAATGTAATCATCATATCAATAGTAGTCACATCATCAATGTAATCATCATATCAATAGTATGCACATCATCAATGTAATCATCATATAAATAGTATGCACATCATCAATGTAATCATCATATCAATAGTAGTCACATCATCAATGTAATCGTCATATCAATAGTAGTCACATCATCAATGTAATCATCATATCAATAGTAGTCACATCATCAATGTAATCATCATATAAATAGTATGCACATCATCAATGTAATCATCATATCAATAGTAGTCACATCATCAATGTAATCATCATATCAATAGTAGTCACATCATCAATGTAATCATCATATCAATAGTAGTCACATCATCAATGTAATCATCATATCAATAGTAGTCACATCATCAATGTAATCATCATATCAATAGTAGTCACATCATCAATGTAATCATCATATCAATAGTAGTCACATCATCAATGTAATCATCATATCAATAGTAGTCACATCATCAATGTAATCATCATATAAATAGTATGCACATCATCAATGTAATCATCATATCAATAGTAGTCACATCATCAATGTAATCATCATATCAATAGTAGTCACATCATCAATGTAATCATCATATCAATAGTAGTCACATCATCAATGTAATCATCATATCAATAGTATGCACATCATCAATGTAATCATCATATCAATAGTATGCACATCATCAATGTAATCATCATATAAATAGTATGCACATCATCAATGTAATCATCATATCAATAGTAGTCACATCATCAATGTAATCATCATATCAATAGTAGTCACATCATCAATGTAATCATCATATCAATAGTATGCACATCATCAATGTAATCATCATATCAATAGTAGTCACATCATCAATGTAATCGTCATATCAATAGTAGTCACATCATCAATGTAATCATCATATAAATAGTATGCACATCATCAATGTAATCATCATATAAATAGTATGCACATCATCAATGTAATCATCATATCAATAGTAGTCACATCATCAATGTAATCATCATATAAATAGTATGCACATCATCAATGTAATCATCATATAAATAGTATGCACATCATCAATGTAATCATCATATCAATAGTAGTCACATCATCAATGTAATCATCATATAAATAGTATGCACATCATCAATGTAATCATCATATAAATAGTATGCACATCATCAATGTAATCATCATATCAATAGTAGTCACATCATCAATGTAATCATCATATCAATAGTAGTCACATCATCAATGTAATCATCATATAAATAGTATGCACATCATCAATGTAATCATCATATCAATAGTAGTCACATCATCAATGTAATCATCATATCAATAGTAGTCACATCATCAATGTAATCATCATATCAATAGTAGTCACATCATCAATGTAATCATCATATCAATAGTATGCACATCATCAATGTAATCATCATATCAATAGTATGCACATCATCAATGTAATCATCATATAAATAGTATGCACATCATCAATGTAATCATCATATCAATAGTAGTCACATCATCAATGTAATCATCATATCAATAGTAGTCACATCATCAATGTAATCATCATATCAATAGTATGCACATCATCAATGTAATCATCATATCAATAGTAGTCACATCATCAATGTAATCATCATATCAATAGTAGTCACATCATCAATGTAATCATCATATAAATAGTAGTCACATCATCAATGTAATCGTCATATCAATAGTAGTCACATCATCAATGTAATCATCATATCAATAGTATGCACATCATCAATGTAATCATCATATCATTAGTATGCACATCATCAATGTAATCATCATATTAATAGTATGCACATCATCAATGTAATCATCATATCAATAGTATGCACATCATCAATGTAATCATCATATAAATAGTATGCACATCATCAATGTAATCATCATATCAATAGTAGTCACATCATCAATGTAATCGTCATATCAATAGTAGTCACATCATCAATGTAATCATAATATCAATAGTATGCACATCATCAATGTAATCATCATATAAATAGTATGCACATCATCAATGTAATCATCATATCAATAGTAGTCACATCATCAATGTAATCATCATATCAATAGTAGTCACATCATCAATGTAATCATTATATCAATAGTATGCACATCATCAATGTAATCATCATATCAATAGTATGCACATCATCAATGTAATCATCATATCAATAGTAGTCACATCATCAATGTAATCATCATATAAATAGTATGCACATCATCAATGTAATCGTCATATCAATAGTATGCACATCATCAATGTAATCATCATATAAATAGTATGCACATCATCAATGTAATCATAATATCAATAGTATGCACATCATCAATGTAATCATCATATCAATAGTAGTCACATCATCAATGTAATCGTCATATCAATAGTATGCACATCATTAATGTAATCATCATATAAATAGTATGCACATCATCAATGTAATCATCATATAAATAGTATGCACATTATCAATGTAATCATAATATCAATAGTATGCACATCATCAATGTAATCATCATATCAATAGTAGTCACATCATCAATGTAATCGTCATATCAATAGTATGCACATCATTAATGTAATCATCATATAAATAGTATGCACATCATCAATGTAATCATCATATAAATAGTATGCACATCATCAATGTAATCATCATATAAATAGTATGCACATCATCAATGTAATCATCATATCAATAGTAGTCACATCATCAATGTAATCATCATATCAATAGTGGGCACATCATCAATATAATCATCATATCAATAGTGTGCACATCATCAATATAATCATCATATCAATAGTAGTCACATCATCAATATAATCATCATATCAATAGTGTGCACATCATCAATA
>NC_136493.1:68098930-68290804 GCF_053919585.1 Euprymna scolopes | reverse complement strand
ATCATATCAATAGTAGTCACATCATCAATGTAATCATCATATCAATAGTATGCACATCATCAATGTAATCATCATATCAATAGTAGTCACATCATCAATGTAATCATCATATCAATAGTAGTCACATCATCAATGTAATCATCATATCAATAGTATGCACATCATCAATATAATTTCATCATATCAATAGTAGTCACATCATCAATGTAATCATCATATCAATAGTAGTAACATCATCAATGTAATCATCATATCAATAGTATGCACATCATCAATGTAATCATCATATCAATAGTAGTCAACATCATCAATGTAATCATCATATCAATAGTATGCACATCATCAATGTAATCATCATATAAATAGTATGCACATCATCAATGTAATCATCATATCAATAGTAGTCACATCATCAATGTAATCATCATATCAATAGTAGTCACATCATCAATGTAATCATCATATCAATAGTAGTCACATCATCAATGTAATCATCATATCAATAGTATGCACATCATCAATGTAATCATCATATCAATAGTAGTCACATCATCAATGTAATCATCATATCAATAGTAGTCACATCATCAATGTAATCATCATATCAATAGTAGTCACATCATCAATGTAATCATCATATCAATAGTAGTCACATCATCAATGTAATCATCATATCAATAGTAAGTCACATCATCAATGTAATCATCATATCAATAGTAGTCACATCATCAATGTAATCATCATATCAATAGTAGTCACATCATCAATGTAATCATCATATAAATAGTATGCACATCATCAATGTAATCATCATATCAATAGTAGTCACATCATCAATGTAATCATCATATCAATAGTAGTCACATCATCAATGTAATCATCATATCAATAGTAGTCACATCATCAATGTAATCATCATATCAATAGTATGCACATCATCAATGTAATCATCATATCAATAGTATGCACATCATCAATGTAATCATCATATAAATAGTATGCACATCATCAATGTAATCATCATATCAATAGTAGTCACATCATCAATGTAATCATCATATCAATAGTAGTCACATCATCAATGTAATCATCATATCAATAGTATGCACATCATCAATGTAATCATCATATCAATAGTAGTCACATCATCAATGTAATCGTCATATCAATAGTAGTCACATCATCAATGTAATCATCATATAAATAGTATGCACATCATCAATGTAATCATCATATAAATAGTATGCACATCATCAATGTAATCATCATATCAATAGTAGTCACATCATCAATGTAATCATCATATAAATAGTATGCACATCATCAATGTAATCATCATATAAATAGTATGCACATCATCAATGTAATCATCATATCAATAGTAGTCACATCATCAATGTAATCATCATATAAATAGTATGCACATCATCAATGTAATCATCATATAAATAGTATGCACATCATCAATGTAATCATCATATCAATAGTAGTCACATCATCAATGTAATCATCATATCAATAGTAGTCACATCATCAATGTAATCATCATATAAATAGTATGCACATCATCAATGTAATCATCATATCAATAGTAGTCACATCATCAATGTAATCATCATATCAATAGTAGTCACATCATCAATGTAATCATCATATCAATAGTAGTCACATCATCAATGTAATCATCATATCAATAGTATGCACATCATCAATGTAATCATCATATCAATAGTATGCACATCATCAATGTAATCATCATATAAATAGTATGCACATCATCAATGTAATCATCATATCAATAGTAGTCACATCATCAATGTAATCATCATATCAATAGTAGTCACATCATCAATGTAATCATCATATCAATAGTATGCACATCATCAATGTAATCATCATATCAATAGTAGTCACATCATCAATGTAATCATCATATCAATAGTAGTCACATCATCAATGTAATCATCATATAAATAGTAGTCACATCATCAATGTAATCGTCATATCAATAGTAGTCACATCATCAATGTAATCATCATATCAATAGTATGCACATCATCAATGTAATCATCATATCATTAGTATGCACATCATCAATGTAATCATCATATTAATAGTATGCACATCATCAATGTAATCATCATATCAATAGTATGCACATCATCAATGTAATCATCATATAAATAGTATGCACATCATCAATGTAATCATCATATCAATAGTAGTCACATCATCAATGTAATCGTCATATCAATAGTAGTCACATCATCAATGTAATCATAATATCAATAGTATGCACATCATCAATGTAATCATCATATAAATAGTATGCACATCATCAATGTAATCATCATATCAATAGTAGTCACATCATCAATGTAATCATCATATCAATAGTAGTCACATCATCAATGTAATCATTATATCAATAGTATGCACATCATCAATGTAATCATCATATCAATAGTATGCACATCATCAATGTAATCATCATATCAATAGTAGTCACATCATCAATGTAATCATCATATAAATAGTATGCACATCATCAATGTAATCGTCATATCAATAGTATGCACATCATCAATGTAATCATCATATAAATAGTATGCACATCATCAATGTAATCATAATATCAATAGTATGCACATCATCAATGTAATCATCATATCAATAGTAGTCACATCATCAATGTAATCGTCATATCAATAGTATGCACATCATTAATGTAATCATCATATAAATAGTATGCACATCATCAATGTAATCATCATATAAATAGTATGCACATTATCAATGTAATCATAATATCAATAGTATGCACATCATCAATGTAATCATCATATCAATAGTAGTCACATCATCAATGTAATCGTCATATCAATAGTATGCACATCATTAATGTAATCATCATATAAATAGTATGCACATCATCAATGTAATCATCATATAAATAGTATGCACATCATCAATGTAATCATCATATAAATAGTATGCACATCATCAATGTAATCATCATATCAATAGTAGTCACATCATCAATGTAATCATCATATCAATAGTGGGCACATCATCAATATAATCATCATATCAATAGTGTGCACATCATCAATATAATCATCATATCAATAGTAGTCACATCATCAATATAATCATCATATCAATAGTGTGCACATCATCAATATAATCATCATATCAATAGTATGCACATCATCAATGTAATCATCATATAAATAGTATGCACATCATCAATGTAATCATAATATCAATAGTATGCACATCATCAATGTAATCATCATATCAATAGTAGTCACATCATCAATGTAATCATCATATAAATAGTAGTCACATCATCAATGTAATCATCATATCAATAGTAGTCACATCATCAATGTAATCATCATATCAATAGTAGTCACATCATCAATATAATCATCATATCAATAGTATGCACATCATCAATGTAATCATCATATAAATAGTATGCACATCATCAATGTAATCGTCATATCAATAGTAGTCACATCATCAATGTAATCGTCATATCAATAGTAGTCACATCATCAATGTAATCATCATATCAATAGTATGCACATCATCAATGTAATCATCATATCAATAGTATGCACATCATCAATGTAATCATCATATAAATAGTATGCACATCATCAATGTAATCGTCATATCAATAGTAGTCACATCATCAATGTAATCGTCATATCAATAGTAGTCACATCATCAATGTAATCATCATATCAATAGTATGCACATAATCAATGTAATCATCATATCAATAGTATGCACATCATCAATGTAATCATCATATAAATAGTATGCACATCATCAATGTAATCGTCATATCAATAGTAGTCACATCATCAATGTAATCATCATATCATTAGTATGCACATCATCAATGTAATCATCATATCAATAGTATGCACATCATCAATGTAATCATCATATAAATAGTATGCACATCATCAATGTAATCATCATATCAATAGTATGCACATCATCAATGTAATCATCATATCAATAGTGTGCACATCATCAATGTAATCATCATATAAATAGTATGCACATCATCAATGTAATCATCATATAAATAGTATTCACATCATCAATGTAATCATCATATCAATAGTAGTCACATCATCAATGTAATCATCATATCAATAGTGTGCACATCATCAATGTAATCATCATATCAATAGTGTGCACATCATCAATGTAATCATCATATCAATAGTAGTCACATCATCAATGTAATCATCATATCAATAGTATGCACATCATCAATGTAATCATCATATCAATAGTGTGCACATCATCAATGTAATCATCATATAAATAGTATGCACATCATCAATGTAATCATCATATAAATAGTATTCACATCATCAATGTAATCATCATATCAATAGTAGTCACATCATCAATGTAATCATCATATCAATAGTGTGCACATCATCAATGTAATCATCATATCAATAGTAGTCACATCATCAATATAATCATCATATCAATAGTAGTCACATCATCAATGTAATCATCATATCAATAGTGTTCACATCATCAATGTAATCATAATATCAATAGTGTTCACATCATCAATGTAATCATCATATCAATAGTATGCACATCATCAATGTAATCATCATATAAATAGTATGCACATCATCAATGTAATCATCATATCAATAGTAGTCACATCATCAATGTAATCATCATATAAATAGTAGTCACATCATCAATGAAACTATCATATCAATAGTGTTCACATCATCAATGTAATCATAATATCAATAGTGTGCACATCATCAATGTAATCATCATATCAATAGTATGCACATCATCAATGTAATCATCATATCAATAGTGTGCACATCATCAATGTAATCATCATATCAATAGTAGGAACATCATCAATGTAATCATCATATCAGTAGTATGCACATCATCAATGTAATCATCATATCAATAGTATGCACATCATCAATGTAATCATCATATCAGTAGTATGCACATCATCAATGTAATCATCATATAAATAGTATGCACATCATCAATGTAATCATCATATCAATAGTAGTCACATCATCAATGTAATCATCATATAAATAGTAGTCACATCATCAATGAAACTATCATATCAATAGTGTTCACATCATCAATGTAATCATAATATCAATAGTGTGCACATCATCAATGTAATCATCATATCAATAGTATGCACATCATCAATGTAATCATCATATCAATAGTGTGCACATCATCAATGTAATCATCATATCAATAGTAGGAACATCATCAATGTAATCATCATATCAGTAGTATGCACATCATCAATGTAATCATCATATCAATAGTATGCACATCATCAATGTAATTATCATATCAATAGTAGTCACATCATCAATGAAACTATCATATCAATAGTGTTCACATCATCAATGTAATCATAATATCAATAGTGTGCACATCATCAATGTAATCATCATATCAATAGTATGCACATCATCAATGTAATCATCATATCAATAGTGTGCACATCATCAATGTAATCATCATATCAATAGTAGGAACATCATCAATGTAATCATCATATCAGTAGTATGCACATCATCAATGTAATCATCATATCAATAGTATGCACATCATCAATGTAATCATCATATCAATAGTAGGAACATCATCAATGTAATCATCATATCAGTAGTATGCACATCATCATTGTAATCATAATATCAATAGTGTGCACATCATCAATGTAATCATCATATCAATAGTATGCACATCATCAATGTAATCATCATATCAATAGTATGCACATCATCAATGTAATCATCATATCAATAGTGTGCACATCATCAATGTAATCATCATATCAATAGTAGGAACATCATCAATGTAATCATCATATCAGTAGTATGCACATCATCATTGTAATCATAATATCAATAGTGTGCACATCATCAATGTAATCATCATATCAATAGTATGCACATCATCAATGTAATCATCATATCAATAGTGTTCACATCATCAATGTAATCATAATATCAATAGTGTGCACATCATCAATGTAATCATCATATCAATAGTATGCACATCATCAATGTAATCATCATATCAATAGTATGCACATCATCAATGTAATCATCATATCAATAGTGTGCACATCATCAATGTAATCATCATATCAATAGTAGGAACATCATCAATGTAATCATCATATCAGTAGTATGCACATCATCATTGTAATCATCATATCAATAGTGTTCACATCATCAATGTAATCATAATATCAATAGTGTGCACATCATCAATGTAATCATCATATCAATAGTATGCACATCATCAATGTAATCATCATATCAATAGTGTGCACATCATCAATGTAATCATCATATCAATAGTATGCACATCGCCAATGTAATCATCATATCAATAGTATGCACATCATCAATGTAATCATCATATCAATAGTATGCACATCATCAATGTAATCATCATATCAATAGTAGGAACATCATCAATGTAATCATCATATCAGTAGTATGCACATCATCATTGTAATCATAATATCAATAGTGTGCACATCATCAATGTAATCATCATATCAATAGTATGCACATCATCAATGTAATCATCATATCAATAGTGTGCACATCATCAATGTAATCATCATATCAATAGTATGCACATCATCAATGTAATCATCATATCAATAGTAGTCACATCATCAATGTAATCATCATATCAATAGTATGCACATCATCAATGTAATCATCATATAAATAGTATGCACATCATCAATGTAATCATCATATCAATAGTATGCACATCATCAATGTAATCATCATATCAATAGTATGCACATCATCAATATAATCATCATATAAATAGTATGCACATCATCAATGTAATCATCATATCAATAGTATGCACATCATCAATGTAATCATCATATCAATAGTATGCACATCATCAATGTAATCATCATATCAATAGTAGTCACATCATCAATGTAATCATTATATCAATAGTATGCACATCATCAATGTAATCATCATATCAATAGTGTGCACATCATCAATATAATCATCATATAAATAGTATGCACATCATCAATGTAATCATCATATCAATAGTGTTCACATCATCAATGTAATCATCATATCAATAGTATGCACATCATCAATGTAATCATCATATCAATAGTGTGCACATCATCAATATAATCATCATATAAATAGTATGCACATCATCAATGTAATCATCATATCAATAGTATACACATCATCAATGTAATCATCATATCAATAGTGTTCACATCATCAATGTAATCATAATATCAATAGTAGTCACATCATCAATGTAATCATCATATCAATAGTGTGCACATCATCAATGTAATCATCATATCAATAGTATGCACATCATCAATGTAATCATCATATCAATAGTGTGCACATCATCAATGTAATCATCATATCAGTAGTATGCACATCATCAATGTAATCATCATATCAATAGTGTGCACATCATCAATGTAATCATCATATCAATAGTATGCACATCATCAATGTAATCATCATATCAATAGTATACACATCATCAATGTAATCATCATATCAATTGTGTTCACATCATCAATGTAATCATAATATCAATAGTAGGCACATCATCAATGTAATCATCATATCAATAGTGTTAACATCATCAATGTAATCATAATATCAATAGTGTTCACATCATCAATGTAATCATCATATCAATAGTGTGCACATCATCAATGTAATCATCATATCAATAGTAGGCACATCATCAATGTAATCATCATATCAATAGTATGAACATCATCAATGTAATCATCATATCAATAGTGTGCACATCATCAATGTAATCATCATATCAATAGTGTGCACATCATCAATGTAATCATCATATCAATAGTGTGCACATCATCAATATAATCATCATATCAATAGTATGAACATCATCAATGTAATCATCATATCAATAGTGTGCACATCATCAATGTAATCATCATATCAATAGTGTGCACATCATCAATGTAATCATCATATCAATAGTGTGCACATCATCAATGTAATCATCATATAAATTGTGTGCACATCATCAATATAATCATCGTATCAATAGTATGCATATCATCAATGTAATCATCATATAAATAGTGTGCACATCATCAATATAATCATCATATCAATAGTGTGCACATCATCAATGTAATCATCATATCAATAGTGTGCACATCATCAATGTAATCATCATATCAATAGTGTGCACATCATCAATGTAATCATCATATCAATAGTGTGCACATCATCAATGTAATCATCATATCAATAGTGTGCACATCATCAATATAATCATCATATCAATAGTGTGCACATCATCAATGTAATCATCATATCAATAGTGTGCACATCATCAATGTAATCATCATATCAATAGTGTGCACATCATCAATGTAATCATCATATCAATAGTGTGCACATCATCAATGTAATCATCATATAAATTGTGTGCACATCATCTATAAAATCATCGTATCAATAGTATGCACATCATCAATGTAATCATCATATAAATAGTGTGCACATCATCAATATAATCATCATATCAATAGTGTGCACATCATCAATGTAATCATCATATCAATAGTATACACATCATCAATGTAATCATCATATCAATAGTGTGCACATCATCAATGTAATCATCATATCAATAGTATACACATCATCAATGTAATCATCATATAAATAGTGTGCACATCATCAATATAATCATCATATCAATAGTGTGCACATCATCAATGTAATCATCATATCAATAGTGTGCACATCATCAATGTAATCATCATATCAATAGTGTGCACATCATCAATGTAATCATCATATCAATAGTGTGCACATCATCAATGTAATCATCATATCAATAGTGTGCACATCATCAATGTAATCATCATATCAATAGTGTGCACATCATCTATATAATCATCGTATCAATAGTATGCACATCATCAATGTAATCATCATATAAATAGTGTGCACATCATCAATGTAATCATCATATCAATAGTGTGCACATCATCAATGTAATCATCATATCAATAGTGTGCACATCATCAATATAATCATCATATCAATAGTATGAACATCATCAATGTAATCATCATATCAATAGTGTGCACATCATCAATGTAATCATCATATCAATAGTGTGCACATCATCAATATAATCATCATATCAATAGTGTGCACATCATCAATATAATCATCATATCAATAGTATGCACATCATCAATGTAATCATCATATCAATAGTGTGCACATCATCAATGTAATCATCATATAAATAGTGTGCACATCATCAATATAATCATCGTATCAATAGTATGCACATCATCAATATAATCATAATATCACTAGTATGAACATCATCAGTGTAATCATCATATCAATAGTGTGCACATCATCAATGTAATCATCATATCAATAGTGTGCACATCATCAATATAATCATCATATCAATAGTGTGCACATCATCAATGTAATCATCATATCAATAGTGTGCACATCATCAATGTAATCATCATATCAATAGTGTGCACATCATCAATGTAATCATCATATCAATAGTATGCACATCATCAATGTAATCATCATATCAATAGTATGCACATCATCAATGTAATCATCATATCAATAGTATGCACATCATCAATGTAATCATCATATCAATAGTAGGCACATCATCAATATAATCATCATATCAATAGTGTGCACATCATCAATGTAATCATCATATCAATAGTGTGCACATCATCAATGTAATCATCATATCAATAGTATGCACATCATCAATGTAATCATCATATCAATAGTATGCACATCATCAATGTAATCATCATATCAATAGTGTGCACATCATCAATATAATCATCATATCAATAGTGTGCACATCATCAATATAATCATCATATCAATAGTGTGCACATCATCAATGTAATCATCATATCAATAGTGTGCACATCATCAATGTAATCATCATATCAATAGTGTGCACATCATCAATGTAATCATCATATCAATAGTATGCACATCATCAATGTAATCATCATATCAATAGTATGCACATCATCAATGTAATCATCATATCAATAGTATGCACATCATCAATGTAATCATCATATCAATAGTAGGCACATCATCAATATAATCATCATATCAATAGTGTGCACATCATCAATGTAATCATCATATCAATAGTGTGCACATCATCAATGTAATCATCATATCAATAGTATGCACATCATCAATGTAATCATCATATCAATAGTATGCACATCATCAATGTAATCATCATATCAATAGTAGGCACATCATCAATGTAATCATCATATCAATAGTATGCACATCATCAATGTAATCATCATATCAGTAGTATGCATATCATCAATATAATCATCATATCAATAGTGTGCACATCATCAATGTAATCATCATATCAATAATGTGCACATCATCAATATAATCATAATATCAATAATGTTCACATCATCAATATAATCATCATATCAATAGTATACACATCATCAATATAATCATCAAATCAATCGTGTGCACATCATCAATATAATCATCATATCAGTAGTATGCACCTCATGGATGTATATATCATATCAATCGTGTGCACATCATCAATATAATCATCATATCAATAGTGTTCTAATCATTAATGTAATCATCATATCAATAGTATATACATCATCAATATAATCATCATATCAATAGTATACACATCATCAATGTAATCATCATATCAATAGTATATACATCATCAATGTAATCATCATATCAATAGTATATACATCATCAATATAATAATCATATCAATAGTATATACATCATCAATGTAATCATCATATCAATAGTATATACATCATCAATATTATCATCATATCAATAGTGTTCACATCATCAATATAATAATCATATCAATAGTATATACATCATTAATGTAATCATCATATCAATAGTATATACATCATCAATATAATCATCATATCAATAGTATATACATCATCAATGTAATCATCATATCAATAGTATATACATCATCTATATAATCATCATATCAATAGTATATACATCATCAATGTAATCATCATATCAATAGTATATACATCATCAATGTAATCATCATATCAATAGTATATACATCATCAATGTAATCATCATATCAATAGTATATACATCATCAATGTAATCATCATATCAATAGTATATACATCATCAATGTAATCATCATATCAATAGTATATACATCATCTATATAATCATCATATCAATAGTATATACATCATCAATGTAATCATCATATCAATAGTATATACATCATCAATGTAATCATCATATCAATAGTATATACATCATCAATATTATCATCATATCAATAGTATATAACTCATCAATGTAATCATCATATCAATAGTATATACATCATCTATTTAATCATTATATCAATAGTATATACATCATCAATGTAATAATCATATCAATAGTATATACATCATCAATGTAATAATCATATCAATAGTATATACATCATCTATATAATCATCATATCAATAGTATATACATCATCAATGTAATCATCATATCAATAGTATATACATCATCAATGTAATCATCATATCAATAGTATATACATCATCAATATTATCATCATATCAATAGTGTTCACATCATCAATATAATCATCATATCAATAGTATATACATCATTAATGTAATAATCATATCAATAGTATATACATCATCAATGTAATCATCATATCAATAGTATATACATCATCAATGTAATCATCATATCAATAGTATATACATCATCAATGTAATCATCATATCAATAGTATATACATCATCAATATTATCATCATATCAATAGTATGCACATCATTAATGTAATCATCATATCAATCGTGTGCACATCATCAATATAATCATCATATCAATAGTGTTCTAATTATTAATGTAATCATAATATCAATAGTATATACATCATCAATGTAATCATCATATCAATAGTATATACATCATTAATGTAATCATCATATCAATAGTATATACATAATCAATGTAATCATCATATCAATAGTATATACATCATCAATGTAATCATCATATCAATAGTATATACATCATCAATGTAATCATCATATCAATAGTATACACATCATCAATATTATTATCATATCAATAGTGTTCACATCATCAATATAATCATCATATCAATAGTGTGCACATCATCAATATAATCATCATATCAATAGTATGCATATCATCAATGTAATCATCATATCTATAGTATACACATCATCAATGTAATCCTCATATAAATAGTATGCATATCATCAATATAATCATCATATCAATAGTGTGCATATCATCAATATAATCATCATATCAATAGTATGCATATCATGAATATAATCATCATATAAATAGTGTGCACATCATCAATATAATCATCATACCAATAGTGTGCACATCATCAATGTAATCATCATATCAATAGTATGCACATCATCAATATAATCATCATACCAATAGTATGCATATCATCAATGTAATCATCATATCAATAGTATACACATCATCAATATAATCATCATATAAATAGTATGCATATCATCAATATAATCATCATATCAATAGTGTGCATATCATCAATATAATCATCATATCAATAGTATGCATATCATCAATATAATCATCATACAATAGTGTGCATATCATCAATATAATCATCATATAAATAGTATGCACATCATCAATATAATCATCATATCAATAGTGTGCACATCATCAATGTAATCATCATATCAATAGTATTCACATCATCAATATAATTATCCTATCAATACTAGTCACATCATAAATATAATCATCATATCAATAGTGTGCACATCATCAATGTAATCATCATATCAATAGTATGCACATCATCAATGTAATCATCATATCAATAGTAATCACATCATCAATATAATAATCATATAAATAGTGTTCACATCATAAATGTAATCATCATATCAATAGTATACACATCATCAATATAATCATCATATCAATAGTATGCACATCATCAATGTAATCATCATATCAATAGTATGCACATCATCAATGAAATCATCATATCAATAGTATACACATCATCAATGTAATCATCATATCAATAGTATGCACATCATCAATGCAATCATCATATCAATAGTATACACATCATCAATGTAATCATCATATCAATAGTATGCACATCATCAATGTAATCATCATATCAATAGTATGCACATCATCAATGTAATCATCATATTAATAGTGGGCACATCATCAATGTAATCATCATATCAATAGTATGCATATCATCAATATAATCATCATATCAATAGTATAATCATCATATCAATAGTATAATCATCATCAATATAATCATCATATCAATAGTATGCACATCATCAATATAATAATCATATCAATAGTGTGCACATCATCAATGTTATCATCATATCAATAATGTGACCATCATCAATGTAATCATCATATCAATAGTATACACATCATCAATATAATCATCATATCAATAGTATACACATCATCAATATAATCATCATATCAATAGTATACACATAATCAATATAATCATCATATCAATAGTATACACATCATCAATGTAATCATCATATCAACAGTATACACATCATCAATATAATCATCATATCAATAGTATGCACATCATCAATATAACCATCATATCAATAGTGTTCACATCATCAATGTTATCATCACATCAATAATGTGCACATAATCAATATAATCATCATATAAATAGTATGCACATCATCAATATAATCATCATATCAATAGTATGCACATCGTCAATATAATCATCATATCCATAGTGTTCACATCATCAATGTTATCATCGTATCAATAATGTGCACATCATCAATGTAATCATCATACAATAGTATACACATCATCAATATAATCATCATATCAATAGTATACACATAATCAATATAATCATCATATCAATAGTATACACATCATCAATATAATCATCATATCAATAGTATACACATCATCAATATAATAATCATATCAATAGTATACACATCATCAATATAATCATCATATCAATAGTGTTCACATCATCAATATAATCATCATATCAATAGTATGCACATCATCAATATAATCATCATATCAATAGTATGCACATAATACATGTAATCATCAAATCAATAGTGTGCA
The DNA here is from genome assembly GCF_053919585.1 of Euprymna scolopes. Classification (NCBI taxonomy): domain Eukaryota; kingdom Metazoa; phylum Mollusca; class Cephalopoda; order Sepiida; family Sepiolidae; genus Euprymna; species Euprymna scolopes. The sequence goes on along the minus strand of NC_136493.1, from coordinate 68,276,448 downwards.
CATCATCAATATAATCATCATATCAATAGTATATACATCATCAATATAATCATCATATAAATAGTGTGCAAATCATCAATATAATCATCATATCAATAGTATACACATCATCAATATAATCATCATATCAATAGTATGCACATCATCAATATAATCATCATATCAATAGTATACACATCATCAATATAATCATAATATCAATTGCATACACATCATCAATATAATCATCATATCAATAGTATACACATCATCAATATAATCATCATATCAAAAGTGTTCACATCATCAATATAATCATCATATCAATAGTATATACATCATCAATATAATCATCATATCAATAGTGTGCACATCATCAATGTAATCATCATATCCCTAGTATACACATCATCAATATAATCATCATTTCAATAGTATGCACATCATCAATATAATCATCATATCAATAGTATACACATCATCAATGTAATCATCATATCAATAGTATACACATCATCAATATAATCATCATATCAATAGTATACACATCATCAATATAATCATAATATCAATTGCATACACATCATCAATATAATCATCATATCAATAGTATACACATCATCAATATAATCATAATATCAATTGCATACACATCATCAATATAATCATCATATCAATAGTATACACATCATCAATATAATCATAATATCAATTGCATACACATCATCAATATAATCATCATATCAATAGTATACACATCATCAATGTAATCATCATATCAATAGTATACACATCATCAATATAATCATCATATCAATAGTATGCACATCATCAATATAATCATCATATCAATAGTATACACATCATCAATATAATCATAATATCAATTGCATACACATCATCAATATAATCATCATATCAATAGTATACACATCATCAATATAATCATCATATCAAAAGTGTTCACATCATCAATATAATCATCATATCAATAGTATATACATCATCAATATAATCATCATATCAATAGTGTGCACATCATCAATGTAATCATCATATCAATAGTATACACATCATCAATGTAATCATCATATCCCTAGTATACACATCATCAATATAATCATCATTTCAATAGTATGCACATCATCAATATAATCATCATATCAATAGTATACACATCATCAATGTAATCATCATATCCCTAGTATACACATCATCAATATAATCATCATTTCAATAGTATACACATCATCAATATAATCATCATATCAATAGTATACACATCATCAATATAATCATCATATCAATAGTATACACATCATCAATATAATCATCATATCAATAGTATGCACATCATCAATATAATCATCATATCAATAGTATACACATCATCAATGTAATCATCATATCAATAGTGTGGACATCATCAATATAATCATCATATCAATAGTATGCACATCATCAATATAATCATCATATTAATAGTGTGCACATCATCAATATAATCATCATATCAATAGTGTTCACATCATCAATATAATCATCATATTAATAGTGTGCACATCATCAATATAATAATCATATCAATAGTATACACATCATCAATATAATCATAATTTCAATAGTATACACATCATCAATATAATCATCATATCAATAGTATACACATCATCAATATAATCATCATTTCAATAGTATACACATCATCAATATAATCATCATATCAATAGTATGCACATCATCAATATAATCATCATATCAATAGTATACACATCATCAATATAATCATGATATCAATAGTATACACATCATCAATATAATCATCATATCAGTAGTGTGCACATCATCAATGTAATCATCATATCAATAGTATACATATCATCAATATAATCATCATTTCAATAGTATACACATCATCAATATAATCATCATATCAATAGTATACACATCATCAATATAATCATCATATCAATAGTATCCACATCATCAATATAATCATCATATCAATAGTATACACATCATCAATATAATCATCATATCAATAGTATACACATCATCAATAAAATCATCATATCAATAGTATACACATCATCAATGTAATCATCATATCAATACTATACACACCATCATTATAATCATCATATAAATAGTATACACATCATCAATATAATCATCATATCAATAGTATACACATCATCAATATAATCATCATATCAATAGTATACACATCATCAATATAATCATCATATCAATAGTATACACATTATCAATATAATCATCATATCAATAGTATACACATCATCAATGTAATCATCATATCAATAGTATACACATCATCAATATAATCATCATATCAATAGTGCTCACATCATCAATGTTATCATCATATCAATAATGTGCACATCATCAATGTAATCATCATATCAATAGTATACACATCATCAATATAATCATCATATCAATAGTATACACATCATCAATATATCATCATATCAATAGTATACACATCATCAATATAATCATCATATCAATAGTATACACATCATCAATATAAGCATCATATCAATAGTGTGCACATCATCAATGTTATCATCATATCAATAATTTGCTTAGCATCAATATAATCATCATATCTATAGTGTTCACATCATCAATATAATCATCGTATCAATAGTATACACATCATCAATATAAACATCATATCAATAGTGTTCACATCATCAATATAATCATCATATCAATAGTATGCACATCATCAATATAATCATCATATCAATAGTCTGCACATCATCAATTTAATCATCATATCAATAGTATATACATCATCAACATAATCATCATATCAATAGTATACACATCATCTATATAATCATCATATCAATAGTATACACATCATCCATATAATCATCATATCAATCGTGTTCACATCATCAATATAATCATCATATCAATAGTATACACATCATCTATATAATCATCATATCAATAGTATACACATCATCAATATAATCATCATATCAATAGTATATACATCATCAACATAATCATCATATCAATAGTATATACATCATCAAAATAATCATCATATCAATAGTGTGCACATCATCAATGTAATCATCATATCAATAGTATACACATCATCAATATAATCATCATATCAATAGTATGCACATCATCAATATAATCATCATATCAATAGTGTGCACATCATCAATGTATTCATCATATCAATAGTATGCACATCATCAATGTAATCATCATATCAATAGTATATACATCATCAATGTAATCATCATATCCATAGTATGCACATAATCAATGTAATCATCATATCAATAGTATGCGCATCATCAATATCATCATCATATCAATAGTGTTCACATAATTAATGTAATCATCATATCAATAGTGTGCACATCATTAATATTATCATCATTGCAATAATGTATACATCATCATCATTATCATCATATCAATCGTGTGCACATCATCAATGTAATCATCATATCAATAGTATGCGCATCATCAATATCATCATCATATCAATAGTGTTCACATCAATTATGTAATCATCATATCAATAGTGTGCACATCATTATTATTATCATCATTGCAATAATGTATACATCATCATCATTATCATCATATCAATCGTGTGCACATCATCAATGTAATCATCATATCAATAGTATGCACATCATCAATGTAATCATCATATCAATAGTATATACATCATCAATGTAATCATCATATCCATAGTATGCACATCATCAATGTAATCATCATATCAATAGTATGCGCATCATCAATATCATCATCATATCAATAGTGTTCACATCAATTATGTAATCATCATATCAATAGTGTGCACATCATTAATATTATCATCATTGCAATAATGTATACATCATCATCATTATCATCATATCAATCGTGTGCACATCATCAATGTAATCATCATATCAATAGTATGCGCATCATCAATATCATCATCATATCAATAGTGTTCACATCAATTATGTAATCATCATATCAATAGTGTGCACATCATTAATATTATCATCATTGCAATAATGTATACATCATCATCATTATCATCATATCAATCGTGTGCACATCATCAATGTAATCATCATATCAATAGTATGCGCATCATCAATATCATCATCATAACAATAGTGTTCACATCATTAATGTAATCATCATATCAATAGTGTGCACATCATTAATATTATCATCATTGCAATAATGTATATATCATCATCATTATCATCATATCACTAATTTGCACATCATCAATATAATCATCGTATCAATAGTGTTCACATCATCAATATAATCATCATATCAATAGTATACACATCATCAATATAATCATCATATCAATCGTGTGCACATCATCAATATAATCCTCATATCAATAGTATGTACATCATTAATGTAATCATCATATCAATCGTGTGCACATCATCAATATAATCATCATATCAATAGTGTTCTAATCATTAATGTAATCATCATATCAATAGTATATACATCATCAATGTAATCATCATATAAATAGTATGCACATCATCAATATAATCATCATATCTATAGTATACACATCATCAATACAATCATCATATCAATAGTATGCACATTATCAATATAATAACCATATCTATAGTATGCACATCATCAATATAATCATCATATCAATAGTATACACAAAATCAATATAATCATCATATTAATAGTATACACATAATCAATATAATAATCATATCATTAGTATACACATCATCAATATAATCATCATATAAATAGTATACACATCATTAATAAAATCATCATATCAACAGTATACACATCATCAATGTAATCATCATATCAATAGTATACACATCATTAATATAATCATCATATCAATAGTATACACATCATCAATATAATCATCATATCAATAGTACACACATCATCAATATAATCATCATATCAATAGTATAAACATCATCAATATAATCATCATATCAATAGTATGCACATCATCAATATAATCATCATATCAGTAGTATACACATCATCAATATAATCATCATATCAATAGTATACACATCATCAATATAATCATCATATCAATAGTGTGCACATCATCAATGTAATCATCATATAAAAAGTATACACATCATCAATATAATCATCATTTCAATAGTATACACATCATCAATATAATCATCATATCAATAGTATACACATCATCTATATAATCATCATATCAATAGTATACACATCATCAATGTAATCATCATATCAATAGTATACACATCATCAATATAATCATCATAGCAATAGTATGCACATCATCAATATAATCATCATATCAATAGTATACACATCATCAATGTAATCATCATATCAATAGTATACACATCATCAATATAATCATCATATCAATAGTATACACATCATCAATGTAATCATCATATCAATAGTATACACATCATCAATATAATCATCATATCAATAGTATACACATCATCAATATAATCATCATATCAATAGTATACACATCATCAATATAATCATCATATCAATAGTATACACATCATCCATATAATCATCATATCAAAAGTATACACATCATCAATATAATCATCATATCAATAGTGTGCACATCATCAATGTAATCATCATATCAATAGTATACACATCATCAATATAATCATCATATCAATAGTATACACATCATCAATATAATCATCATATCAATAGTATGCACATCATCAATATAATCATCATATCAATAGTATACACATCATCAATATAATCATCATATCAATAGTATACACATCATCAATATAATCATCATATCAATAGTATACACATCATCAATATAATCATCATATAAATAGTGTGCACATCATCAATGTAATCATCATATCAATAGTATACACATCATCAATATAATCAACATAGCAATAGTACAAACATCATCAATATAATCATCATATCAACAGTATACACATCATCAATGTAATCATCATATCAATAGTATACACATCATCAATATAATCATCATATCAATAGTATACACATCATCAATGTAATCATCATATCAATAGTATACACATCATCAATATAATCATCATATCAATAGTACGCACATCATCAATATAATCATCATATCAATAGTATACACATCATCAATATAATCATCATATCAATAGTATACACATCATCAATGTAATCATCATATCAATAGTATACACATCATCAATATAATCATCATATCAATAGTATACACATCATCAATATAATCATCATATCAATAGTATACACATCATCAATGTAATCATCATATCAATAGTATACACATCATCAATATAATCATCATATCAATAGTATGCACATCATCAATATAATCATCATATCAATAGTGTGCACATCATCAATGTTATCATCATATCAATTATGTGCACATCATTAATGTAATCATCATATCAATAGTATACACATCATCAATATAATCATCATATCAATAGTATTCACATCATCAATATAATCATCATATCAATAGTGTGCACATCATCAATGTTATCATCATATCAATAATGTGCACATCATCAATGTAATCATCATATCAATAGTATACACATCATCAATATAATCATCATATCAATAGTATACACATCATCCATATTATCATCATATCAATAGTATACACATCATCAATATAATCATCATATCAATAGTATACACATCATCAATATAATAATCATATCAATAGTATACACATCATCAATATAATCATCATATCAATCGTGTGCACATCATCAATATAATCATCATATCAATAGTATACACATCATCAATATAATCATAATATCAATAGTGTGCACAGCATCAATGTAATCATCATATCAATAGTATACACATCATCAATATAATCATCATTTCAATAGTATACACATCATCAACATAATCATCATATCAATAGTATACACATCATCAATATAATAATCATATCAATAGTATACACATTATCAATATAATCATCATATCAACAGTGAGCACATCATCAATATAATCATCATATCAATAGTATACACATCATCAATATAATCATCACATCAATGTAATCATTATATCAATAGTATATACATCATCAATATAATCATCATATAAATAGTATACACATCATCAATACAATCATCATATCAATAGTGAGCACATCACGAATATAATCATCATATCAATAGTATACACATCATCAATATAATCATCATATCAATAGTATACACATCATCAATATAATCATCATATCAATAGTATACACATCATCAATATAATCATCATATCAATCGTGTGCACATCATCAATATAATCATCATATCAATAGTATGCACCTCATGGATGTAATCATCATATCAATCGTGTGCACATCATCAATATAATCATCATATCAATAGTATACACATCATCAATATAATCATCATATCAATGGTATACACATCATCAATATAATCAACATATCAATAGTATACACATCATCAATATAATCATCATTTCAACAGTATACACATCATCAATATAATCATCATATCAATTGTATACACATCATCAATATAATCATCATATCAATAGTATACACATCATCAATATAATCATCATATCAATAGTATACACATCATCAATATAATCATCATATCAATAGTATGCACATCATCAATATAATCATCATATCAATAGTATACACATCATCAATATAATCATCATATCAATAGTATACACATCATCAATGTAATCATCATATCAATAGTATACACATCATCAATATAATCATCATATCAATAGTATACACATCATCAATATAATCATCATATCAATAGTATACACATCATCAATGTAATCATCATATCAATAGTATACACATCATCAATATAATCATCATATCAATAGTATGCACATCATCAATATAATCATCATATCAATAGTGTGCACATCATCAATGTTATCATCATATCAATTATGTGCACATCATTAATGTAATCATCATATCAATAGTATACACATCATCAATATAATCATCATATCAATAGTATTCACATCATCAATATAATCATCATATCAATAGTGTGCACATCATCAATGTTATCATCATATCAATAATGTGCACATCATCAATGTAATCATCATATCAATAGTATACACATCATCAATATAATACTCATATCAATAGTATACACATTATCCATATAATCATCATATCAATAGTATACACATCATCAATATAATCATCATATCAATAGTATACACATCATCAATATAATCATCATATCAATAGTATACACATCATCAATATAATCATCATATCAATAGTATACACATCATCAATGTAATCATCATATCAATAGTATACACATCATCAATATAATCATCATTTCAATAGTATACACATCATCAACATAATCATCATATCAATAGTATACACATCATCAATATAATAATCATATCAATAGTATACACATCATCAATATAATCATCATATCAACAGTGAGCACATCATCAATATAATCATCATATCAATAGTATACACATCATCAATATAATCATCATATCAATAGTATACACATCATCAATGTAATCATTATATCAATAGTATATACATCATCAATATAATCATCATATAAATAGTATACACATCATCAATACAATCATCATATCAATAGTGAGCACATCACGAATATAATCATCATATCAATAGTATACACATCATAAATATAATCATCATATCAATAGTATACACATCATCAATATAATCATCATATCAATAGTATACACATCATCAATATAATCATCATATCAATCGTGTGCACATCATCAATATAATCATCATATCAATAGTATGCACCTCATGGATGTAATCATCATATCAATCGTGTGCACATCATCAATATAATCATCATATCAATAGTATACACATCATCAATATAATCATCATATCAATGGTATACACATCATCAATATAATCAACATATCAATAGTATACACATCATCAATATAATCATCATTTCAACAGTATACACATCATCAATATAATCATCATATCAATTGTATACACATCATCAATATAATCATCATATCAATAGTATACACATCATCAATATAATCATCATAGCAATAGTATTCACATCATCAATATAATCATCATATCAATAGTATACACATCATCAATGTAATCATCGTATATATATTACACACATCATCAATATAATCATCATATCAATAGTATACACATCATCAATGTAATCATCATATAAATAGTATACACATCATCAATATAATCATCATATCAATAGTATGCACATCATCAATATAATCATCATATCAATAGTATACACATCATCAATATAATCATCATATCAATAGTATACACATCATCAATATAATCATCATATCAATAGTATACACATCATCAATGTAATCATCATATCAATAGTATACACATCATCAATATAATCATCATATCAATAGTATGCACATCATCAATATAATCATCATATCAATAGTATACACATCATCAATATAATCATCATATCAATAGTATACACATCATCAATATAATCATCATATCAATAGTATACACATCATCAATATAATCATCATATCAATAGTGTGCACATCATCAAGGTAATCATCATATCAATAGTATACACATCATCAATATAATCATCATATCAATAGTATACACATCATCAATATAATCATCATATCAATAGTATGCACATCATCAATATAATCATCATATCAATAGTATACACATCATCAATATAATCATCATATCAATAGTATACACATCATCAATATAATCATCATATCAATAGTATACACATCATCAATATAATCATCATATAAATAGTGTGCACATCATCAATGTAATCATCATATCAATAGTATACACATCATCAATATAATCATCATAGCAATAGTATGCACATCATCAATATAATCATCATATCAATAGTATACACATCATCAATGTAATCATCATATCAATAGTATACACATCATCAATATAATCATCATATCAATAGTATACACATCATCAATGTAATCATCATATCAATAGTATACACATCATCAATATAATCATCATATCAATAGTATGCACATCATCAATATAATCATCATATCAATAGTATACACATCATCAATATAATCATCATATCAATAGCATACACATCATCAATGTAATCATCATATCAATAGTATACACATCATCAATATAATCATCATATCAATAGTATACACATCATGAATATAATCATCATATCAATAGTATACACATCATCAATGTAATCATCATATCAATAGTATACACATCATCAATATAATCATCATATCAATAGTATGTACATCATCAATATAATCATCATATCAATAGTGTGCACATCATCAATGTTATCATCATATCAATAATGTGCACATCATTAATGTAATCATCATATCAATAGTATACACATCATCAATATAATCATCATATCAATAGTATTCACATCATCAATATAATCATCATATCAATAGTGTGCACATCATCAATGTTATCATCATATCAATAATGTGCACATCATCAATTTAATCATCATATCAATAGTATACACATCATCAATATAATCATCATATCAATAGTATACACATCATCCATATAATCATCATATCAATAGTATACACATCATCAATATAATCATCATATCAATTGTATACACATCATCAATATAATCATCATATCAATAGTATACACATCATCAACATAATCATCATATCAATAGTGTGCACATCATCAATGTAATCATCATATCAATAGTATACACATCATCAATATAATCATCATTTCAATAGTATACACATCATCAATATAATCATCATATCAATAGTATACACATCATCAATATAATCATCATATCAATAGTATACACATCATCAATATAATAATCATATCAATAGGGAGCACATCATCAATATAATCATCATATCAATAGTATACACATCATCAATATAATCATCATATCAATAGTATACACATCATCAATGTAATCATTATATCAATAGTATATACATCATCAATATAATCATCATATCAATAGTATACACATCATCAATATAATCATCATATCAATAGTGAGCACATCACGAATATAATCATCATATCAATAGTATACACATCATCAATATAATCATCATATCAATAGTATACACATCATCAATTTAATCATCATATCAATAACTGTCGATTTTAAGTCTACAGAATCAAAATTTGATATACAGGATACTTAGATTTGGGAAAATCTTTGTGGTCGGTTTTCGGCCAGAAATTTAGCTGTTAAGGGGTCAAAGTTCAACGATTTGACCTTTGAGAACTCTACCAAACTCCTCTGACAATTTTGGGTCTAAACACTTGAAATATTAGATAGAGGTTCCTTGGACATGGATCTAACTTAATAACTTGATTTGAGCCTCACACAATAAATGTTAAAGGGTCATAATAGAGGTCAAAGTTTAAAAAATTGACCGTTTTTTTTTTTTTTTTTTTTTTGCTCAGCATACACCTCCAAACACCCGGGCAACGCCGGGCTGAAATTCTGGTATCTATAAAAGAGAACGTGTCTGTGTGTCTGTGTACATTTTCCCACGCAATAACTCTGTCAATTTTCAGTCTACAGACTCGAAATTTGATATACAGGGTACTGAGATTTGTGGAAAATCTTTATAATCCGTTTTCGGCCAGAAATTTTGCGATTAAGGGGTCAAAGTTCAACGATTTGGCCTTTGAGAACTCTACCAAACTCCTCCGCCAATCTTGGGTCTAAACACTTGAAATTTTAGATATAGGTTCCTTGGACATGGATTTAATTTAATAATTTGATTTGAGTCCAAAACAATAAATGTTAAGGGGTCAAAGTTTTAAAAAATTTTACCTCTGCGGTCTCTAACAAATTACTCAGAAAATTTCTGGTCTAAACATTTTAAATTTTACATAAAGGGTATTCAGAGATAGAGCAGGCTTTTTAATCGGTTTGGGTTGAAAATTTTTAGTTATAATATATAAATGTATGTGTGTATGTATGTTTGCATGTCTGCCTAAAACTTTCGACAGAGGCGACGGATTTTTACAAGATCAGTATTGTTTTGAAGTTCGACCTTTCAGACGATAAATATTGAAAAATTGGCTAAAACATTATATCTTCACTTTCAACTGGGCACTTTTCTACAGGGGGAGGGGTCGCTTCTTTCGCCGATATTTTTGAAAGTCATTCTCTCCTTTTGGTTGTCTAGCCTTAATCAAAACCTACGTCACTTTCGATTTGGCGGTGGTTGTAACAGCAAAAAGGTCAGGTTTTTTCTCTGTTCTTTTCCTCCTTTGCGAAATAGGTTCGAGCCTGCCTTCCAACTACCACTTTTTTTTTTTTTTTTTTTTGCTCAACACACCCATCCAAACACTCGGGCTGAAATGCTAGTAATGCAATTAAGTAAAATGCGGCATTTGAAAAATATTTCTGGGGGGAGCAATTATATTTTTTTGAATTTTTAGCATATCAGTCATTATATAGTTTAAATAACATAAATAAAAACACTACTTATTATGATTAAAACTGTAAAATGCTAAATAATTTCATATAAATCTTTAAAAAATAAGGACTTTTCCATGTCTCAAAGAAAACAATCCTTAAAATCAACTGCTCATATAACGGCTGATGTTAGAAACCTAGTTATTTTTTTATATTTGTACTCTCCTTATGTGTGTGCAACTTTCTCTGCTCCGACATTTTACATTTTCCCAAAAAAGTTGAAAATCGACCTATCCTAGTGTGTGTGTGTGTGTGTGTGTGTGTGTGTGTGTGTGTGTGTGTGTGTGTGTGTGTGTGTGTGTGTGTGTGTGTGCATTTCCCTCACAAATAACTCTGTTAATTTTCGGTCTACAGACTTCAGATTTGACATAACGGGTATTGAGATTTTGGAAAATCTTTTTAATCGGTGAAAAATTAGCAAGAAATGTGGCTCTCAATGGATCAAAGTTCAACGATTAACCTTTAAGAACTCTACCAAAATCCTCCGCCAATTTTGGGTCTAAACACTTGAAATTTTAGATATAGGTTACTTGGACATGGATCTAACTTTATTAATTTGATTTGAGCCTAAAACAATAAATATTAAGGGGTCATAATTGGGGTCAAAGTTTAAAAAAAAAAAACTGACCTCTGCGGTTTCTACCAAATTACTCAGCCAATTTTTAGTTTAAATATTTGAACTTATTTGAACATAAAGTGTATTCAGACATAGGGCAAGCTTTTTAATCGTTTTTTTGCTGGGAATTTGGCTTCCAAACGGTCAAAGTTCAAAAGTTTTTACCTTTGCGGTCTCTAACAAACTATTAAGCCAATTTTGGATTTTGAAATTTTACATAAAGAGTATTCAGACATGCAGCAAGCTTTTTAATAAGCATTTGGGCGAAAATTTTGCTGCCAGGAGGTAAAAGTTTACAGAGTTTACCTTTGCAGATTCTACCAAATTCCTCCGCCAATTTTGGGTCTAAACACTTGAAATTTTAGATGTAGGTTACTTAGATATGTGTCAAACATTTTAATTTGATTTGAGCCCGAAACAATAAATGTTAATGGGTCATAATTGGGGTCAAAGTTTTAAAAAATTCGACCTCTGCGGTCTCTACCTACTGTAACCCCTACAGGGCAGATCAGATGCATAGGCTCGTGGTTGAGATGCATCTGTAGCCGATACCTATGGCGTCACCCATGTTTTCGCCCAGTGGTTGAGTTCGTCTTCATCGTCGTCGTTGGTCGCTCTCCAGTTCTGCTTTCAAATCAACTTCCAAACGACACCTGGGCTATCAGAGAAATATATTGCATTCAAATTAAAGAAAAGAAAGTTAAAACTTAATTGGTTTTTCTTAACATAGAATTGATTATTGTCTTCGACTTTACAAATAATAGTTACACACTGGCCTAGTCATGCAACTTAGGGGGCTGGCAGTTTTCTTTCCTTTACCAAGTTCTCCGTTCTTCATCTACCATCAGTCCACGGGTAGGGATCAGCTGCCAGAGCGAAAAGAAGACCCCGATTAGCCAAGTGTCTCGTTTTTATCAAATCAGTAATTCCTCCCTCTGTCTTTTTGGAGTTATTCTTTCTTTTTCTTTTCCTCTCTCTCTCTCTCTTTTTTTCCTATAAATTTCTACTCCTCCTCTCGAACTTATCTCTACCCAATTTTTAACCCCCATTTGCACTGAGGTATTTCTACTTATTATCAAATTAAGGGTGATTAGTCACTCCGGTCGAACAACACTAGGCGGCGACCCTCACCCCCGACCCCCACCCCAAGCTGTCAGCTAAGATATCTGGGTCTCTTCATATCGCTCAACAGAGGTTTTAAAAACAACCTTTTCATTGTTAACAGATATATAACGACAATGAGATAAAAACAATTATTTGTTTTTTCTCTTTCTAACAAAATCCCATAGACATTTCTGTTTAAAACATCAAACCATCATCATCATCATCATCATTAGAATTAAGCCATGCAAATTCCTCTGAATTCGTGTCGACTAGCAAGGTCACTCGGCATCGCTCGGTCCCCATTGGGTCACAGCAACTTCTCTATGGTAGTTAAGGAAGCTTATTATATAGAAAGGCATTATCATACATATTCACACTTTTTAATATACACATATGTACATAAAGTTTTGAAGAGTATATACGTGCCGAGCAAAGCCGGGCTGAACTGCTAGCAATCTATATATAAAATGGAAATTATGTGTCTGTATGTGTACATTTCCCTACCAAACTTCTCTGTGAATTTTCAGTCTACAGACTCGAGATTTGGCATAAGGGGTATTGAGATTTGGGAAAATCTTTTTAATCGGTTTTCGGCCAGAAATTTGGCTATCAAGGGGTTAAAGTTCTAAGATTTGACCTTTGAAAAATCTACCAAACTTCTCTGCCAATTTTGGGTCTAAACACTTGAAATTTTAGATGTAGGTTACTTGGACATGAGTCAAACCTTTTATTTGATTTGAACTCAAAATAATAAATGTTAAGAGGTCAAAATTAGAGCCAGTTTTAAAAAATTTCGCCTCTGCGATCTCTACCAAATTACTCAGCCTATTTTTGATCTAAACATTTGAAATTTTACATTAAGTGTATTCAAACAGCGCAAGCTTTTTAATCGGTTTTTGACCGAAAATTTGGCTTCCAAGGGGTCAAAATTCAAAACTCTTTCGCCAATTTCTAAACACTTAAAATTTTAGATGTAGATGTACATGAGTCAAACTTCTGAATATATATATATATATATATATATATATATATATATGTATATATATATATATATATATATATATATATATATATATATATTATATATATATATATAAGTGTTGAGACCAGGGTTGCGGAGTCAGAGTAAGAGGTTTTAGCTGAGGTCAGAGATTTTAGCTGGAGTTAGAGTCAGGTTTCTAAGAGTACTAGGAGGCAGAGTTGGAGTCGGATTTTTTTTATCCGACTCTGACTCTGATTAGCCAAGTGTCTCGTTTTTAAGTCCAATAAATATATTTTTTTACATGGTTTTCCTGTTTGGTTTACCAGTTGCACAATTTAGCAGTTTTTGTATGGTTCTACTATTATTTTTTGAGATATCTTATATTTTGTACTATACTGCAATGCTTCTACTTCATCAAGATATTTCGGTCCATTGGATCATTGCAGATCTTGCCTAGACAACTATTTTTGTTTTGGTTGTGACGTCACACAGAATCAATGAAAATTCAGTCTTTGGGTGAGATCATTGTGGATTACATCGGATAACAATTGGATTGTAATCTGGAAGTTATCCAGTTACTGAATCAAATGGAATTTGGCAATTGGATTAGTTTGGGATCGATCCGGAATTACAATCTTATCCGAAAAAAAAATGGGCATAAATTAATAAGAAGCAACCCATGCTACTATAGCTCTTTATAACTTTTTCTTTTTTTTTACATAGGGGTCACCACTTATCAAGACCTGGAGGATAAGGGTTAATGAGTGGACAGAAGTCAATGGGACAATATCGTAGTAATCGTTATGAGTGGAAATTTGGTAAATTGGATTACTTAAGTGAACAGCTCATCAAAAATTTGTTCACATTGGTCTTGAAGATGACCAAATTGTAATCAGCTAGAAAGCAGGTAAACGGAAGACAGTTCCACAGGTGTGCAGTTTGAAGAAAGAAGCTTTGTTCATGAAATCTACGTTTAGGTTTAGGCACAGGTGGTGAAAATTATTGATAGTGGTTTTAACTAGGTGAGTGTTTTTCATGAAAGTTTGGCGAGATTGGAGATCAGATGAGCTTTAGATTGTAGCTCAGACGAGCACCTGCCATTAAAATAACGATAGAGGAAAGACAGACTCACAATGTTTCTTCTGTGGAAAAGGGGTTGCAGGGAAGAAAAAAGAGCATCCCCACTAGGCTATGAAGTCTATTTTGAACTTTGTCAAGGCAGCTCCTTCTCAGATGTGGCAACAGTATTCCATCCTTGGATGTACCTGGCTCTTATATAGGTAAAGAATTGCATCAGCAGTGATATATCTACAGGAGCGGTAGAAGGATCCCACCTTGGCAACTGATTTTATGTATGTGTTCCATTTCAGATTAGAAGTAAAGATGTGCTCAAGATCAGAGAAGAGAGAATCAGAGAGAACTTGGTCATTTACAGCCTTTGAAGTGTTGCCATAGATGGTAGTATCGTCAGCATATATGCCTACAAATGATCTTAGGATGTAATTTGGAAGATCATTGATGTAGATCAGGAAGAGTCCAGGATAGACCCCTGAAGGACTCCGGCATTAATACTGTGATCTTCTGATTTCTACACAACAACCACTACTCTAATGAACCTATTAGAAAGAAACAATTTAATAACTGAAAAAACATTTCCAGCTATACCGTAGTTGGAGATCTTGTGAACTAGGCCTTTATTCCATATCCTATCAAAGGCCTTTGATATGTCAAGAGCAATTGCCCTAGAAAGGAAGCCTCTGCCGAGAGATTCGCTAATCCTATCAGATATAACTGTTAGCACATCTGCTGTAGATTTAGCAGAATGGAAACCATATTGCATGTCACTTACAAAGTTATTTTTATTTTTATTAACTACTTCTCCATTTAACATGGATTCCAGCAACTTACTCATGATGCACAGGAGACTTATTGGTCTGTATTGAGAGGAAGATAACCGATCACCTGAATTCTTAAATACAGGGCAAACTGATGAGGTTTTCTAAGCAATTCTCCTAAAGACAATGCTTTAACAGCTTTGTAAGTATGGGAGCTAGTTCTGGATGAATAGGTTGCATAGGGTAGAATTAGTTGCAAAGTTCTTGGTTTTGTCTGATGCTAATGAGATTACCTCAGGTCCATTAATGATGGTTGGGATAGAGCACATGCATCTGTTCAGGATCCTGTTCGCTATTTACCAAACATCTTTTATTACTCTTTTACAGTGACTGCTAGCAGTCCTGAAAGCAGCTTTAGTCTCAGTACAGTTTCCTGTTTTTCCTTTGATCCTCTTTCCATAAAGGCAATATCATCTTTTAAAAAATTTCTTCTCTGTATAATATGGCTTTACGCTCCTCTTCTGACGAGAAGCATTTTGGCTTCGAAATGACATGGCCTAAAGAGGTTTCCTACACCTAAAGATTGTATTCCCTTTTTTACTGATAGCATAATAAAATTTAATTGTAAATTTTTTTATCCCTTTATCTTAACTTATTCTATGAGGATGGTTGAGTTTATATGTGAGTATATTTATCATACAAGTGAATGTTAAATGTAAAAAATAATATACATGGAAAGTATTTATAAAATGCTGAATAGATGTGGAAGGCTGGTATATGAATCTGCAGAATCGATTTTCACATGGGATTCGGGAGTCAGGAGTCACAGTTGGGAGTTGAGTCAGAATCAAAGATATCAAAGGAGTCAAAGTCGGTATCCTAGGATTTCTAGGAGTCGGACTTTTACCATCCGATCCTGCAACCCTGGTTGAGACAATTAATGAGAATTGGAATTGGGAATTGAAAAACATAGGAGGTATTAGAATTGGTATTGGAATCAGAAAACATTGTTCCTATTTTCCGATCCTAAAAACGATTCTTTTAATAATTTTTAATTGTTTGATTTTATTTAAAATTTAATTTTCCATGGCTCGTATTAATGATGAAATGATAAGTATTTATTAATTTTAAACTACTAATAAAATTAAAATTTATATACCACACCTACACGTGTATTTTTATGTTTGTGAAATTATATGCACATATTATATAGGTTTTTACAATAATCCCCCCCCCCAATTAACTTTATATTTAGAAAGTTAAAAAGAATAGGAATTGGAAATGATAACTGTATCAGAATCGGGTATTTAGAACAGAATCGATAATTGTATCAGAATTGGGAAAAATATCGATATTGTCCCATCACTTCATATATATATATATATATATATATATATATATATATATATATATATATATATATACAGAGAGAGAGAGTGGGAGATGGAGCAGTATAACAAGTAAATGCAGGAAACTGGTTGTTGTATTAATGTGACATGTGAACAAAAATGGACAAGTGAAAAAAGGTCTCATTTGTTATTGTTATCTTCATATATATTTTGATTGAAGAAATTCCATCTGGACCAAAGTACTGTAGGTTTGCAATAACAGATACCACATACAAATTTATTATGTCTAGACAATTAACAACTATCTTATGTAACTTTAGAATGGCATTTTGGACACATTTAGTCATTATAATAAAATCCTTCATTTCATCTTAGGAGCAACATCATCACAATCATAACAATCTTTAGAAGAAGTAGCTCCTATTTTTCCCTCTAAATATCAACTCCTACCACCTCAAGTCATCACTGGGAGGAATTTTGCACTTTCGACAGATATGAGGTTTCACCTTTTGTAACTTGATCATAAACACATAGACATACCATTAGCTTTCTTTTTTCCAACTCATGAATAATTATGTCTCCCTAGCCATATTCCACCCAATCTGATTGGTTGAGACTTGACATTCTTATATTCCAGAATGAATACCTTGTCTACATAAACAAACACTTCAAAAAGTTCCAAACTGGCGTCGCTTTCTACAAGAGACAATAATGCTAACAGAAAAACCAAGTACATGCATATCAACCGCTCATACAGACACTTAAATTCTGTTACCCTTAATTACTGGAACAAACGTGTACAAGTAAAAATATATATATACATCTTTTTCATCTTTGCTTGCACATCTAGAACAATTGCAGACAATGGTTCGGAAATGTAAACATGCACAAAATACGCTTCAGTTTGCATGTGCATATCATTATGATTTGGAACCAATTATTTGTTATATACTTGTGTTTTTACCACTTTCGCTTTCTGTCTGGAATGATTATCGACACTGCATACATGTTAACTTTTTTTTTTGTTAGTGTTAACAAAAAAACAAGTACTTACATATAAACCACTCATACAGAAACTTAATTACTGGAACAAATGTGCCCAAAGAACAAATATATACATAATGTCTTTTTTTTGTCTTTGCTTGCACGTTCAGAACACTCGCAGAAAATGTGAACACAGCAATGATTTTGGAATGTAAACATGCACAAAATCTCTACACTTCAGTTTTAATGTAATGGCGGAAACACTAATTTGTTATATACTTGTGTTTACCAATTTCGCTGTCTGTCTGGAATGATTAACAACACTGAACACACGTTAACTATATTGGTTTTGTTTGCACACATATTTACTTTGTTTTTTTGGGGGGGGTGAGGAATTTTACATTAACTCCACTTTCTGACTATGCTGATTATTATTTTGTTTTTTTTTTTTGTAAATTTTTACATTAGCTCCACTTCCACATTTTCTTTAAAATGACAACTTTTAAAAGTTTCTTACTATGCTAATTAAGAAAATCTTGTTAATATTTTGCAGAGACAATTAGTTTTTGAGATATAAAGACCTGAATTATGCACTGTAATTTACTGGCCACCAGGTTTGTATGCACAATAAACAAATCCCCTTCTCTCCTGCCGACACTGCCACCACCACCCCAAATTGTTTTTTTTTAGTATAGCATTTGCAGGTGGGTATACTGAGAACAAATATCACAATTAAATTTTGGGGAAATATTTTTACACCTTCCTCCCAAAATAGGATATTTTCTCCAAAAACTGTTCTTAACATAACGAGGT
The DNA here is from genome assembly GCF_053919585.1 of Euprymna scolopes. NCBI lineage: Eukaryota > Metazoa > Mollusca > Cephalopoda > Sepiida > Sepiolidae > Euprymna > Euprymna scolopes. Next base: position 68,256,178 of record NC_136493.1, on the reverse strand, counting down.
TGGGAGTGTCTATTCTAAAAGCCATACATAACATTGGAAGGTTGGGGGGTGGGTCTATTCTAGAAGCCGATTGTAACATGGGGATGTTGGGGGGAGTCTATTCCGAAAGCCGTACATAACATGAGGAGGTTGGGAGTGTCTATTCCTAAAGCTGTTTTTAACATGGAGGGGGGATGTCTACTCCAAAAGCCATTCTTAACATTGGGAAATTAGTGGTGTCCGCAATTGTCCAGAGACAGCAGTGGCTACCAACAACAACCGTAGTTTAATTTTTTACAAAGGGGGTGTCAGGCTTCCACCGGGCAATGCTGGTTAACAGGTTCTGCTATCACACATGACAAAAACGACAACAATTTAAGAAGGTTATGAGGGGAGGTAATTATATAATGCAGAAGGTGTTAAGTTACAGTCTATTGTTGATGGAGGGTTTGTGTCTTGAGATGAGAAGTGCTTCTGAAATTTTTAAGTTACCAAGGTTTCGAACTGAAGCAAGGATGCTGATCTGGATATTCCGATGGGTATTGCTTCATGAGGTGATGCTTGTAAGAGGAGGAGATATGTGTATTCAAATGTTCTTTTATTCATGGACGTAATTATACTCCTCCAGATTTATTTATCAGCATGTGTTTTCTTTCTGGTTTTTTTTCTTTTTTCTCTTCTTTCTTGCCATGTTGAAAAGTTGGAGAAAGAAAAGTCTTTTTTTAAAGAGCCGTGCATTGTGTCTCAGCAGTTGTATTTTGAAATGTTGGAACTGTGTGTTGGTAATGCGAGATTAACATTGTGATTTGGCTTTCAAGTGCACTTGATTCATATTTTATTTTATTTAAATTAAATCAACGTTTCTATAATGGAACTCACACCCTTGATGCAGTGGTAGTAGGCAGGCATTCTCGAACCCATAACGCAAAGAGGGAAAACAAAAACATAACATCTTGGCCGATGCATTCATGGCATAAGCAGAAGTCAAGAGAGAGTTGAAATTAAGCATGGTCAATCCAATGGAGACAATGACTTGCGAAAATGTCGATGAAAAAACGCTGCCTCTTTGTACAAAACAGCCCAGTTGAGAGTGAAGGGTTAAATGCTTTTGCCCAATTTTTTTGATATTTGTTGTCCAAAGGATCAAGCTTCAAAACAATATCAATCTTGTAAGGATCCATCGTATGTGTTGAAAGGTTTTGCGAGACATACAAACACACACACATACAGTTTGCCTTTTATATATTAGACTAGCATGAGAAAAATTAAGTTACTTTCGAACATACGTATTATTCTTAAGATAGAGGAATTTTTGATGTCAGTATATCATTTGCTATCTCGAGCAAAAGAATATTTTATCTACCCTAGGATGGGTAATACACATGTATGAAATAATTGTACCTTCCCTAGGATTGGTAATTTCCAGCACGTATATGAAAGTATTTTGCCTTCACTAGGATGGGTAATGTACAACACATATTTAAAATAATTTTACCTACCCTCGGACGAGTAATATAAATACATATATGAAACAATTTAACATACTCTCGACAGATATTGTAGAACATATATGAAATAATTTCTCTTCCCACCAAGGTCACCATAATTTTTAGAAAAATGAAATGGATCATTAGGATTTCCAAATTAATACATAAATACATTGTCTTGGTTAATGATTAAGTAACCCTTGCTTCATCATGAATTTCAAGATTACTGAGTTTCTTTCCTTCCTCACAATTGGCACTATAATTTTAAGAAAAATTATGTAATTTTTGGAAGGATTTTCAAATTAATGCATAAATGCACAGTTGTGATTAGGCAACCCTTGCTTCACTATAAAATTCCACATTACTGTGTTCTTTCCCTCCCGACTACTGACACCATCATTTTTAGTGAAATGATATCATTTCTTGAACATAACTCAGCATGTTTTCCAAATAATTACATGAATGCATTGACACGGATAATGATTAGGCAACTTTTGTTGTATCATAAATTCCAATATTAATGTAGTTCTTCCCTTCCCACCACCGACAACATAATATTAAGAGAAACAATGTCATTTCCAGAATATGATTTCACAAGTATTCCATATTTTTGGAATATGATATTATGGGAGATTGCTTTGTGACCCCAAAACAGACATTACTCCCTCCAGCCCCACTCCAAAGGTGAAGGTTTGGGAACACTAAAGAATTCCAGACCACGTTTAAAAGGAACATAGTCATGCTTCTTTCTACCCACCACTACAAACGTGACGTCATTTCCCAAAGGTAACATTGAAAATTCAGAAAAACACGAATCACCCTTTACAGAAACTGGCCTAATTTACCTTCACAGAAGATCAACAATATATATGAATTAAAGTAATTTGAGATCGTAAACTGTTTCGGTCATTTTCAGAACTAACTTTATACTCCACGCGCAGTTAAAAATATACATAAAATAAAGTAATTTTTAGATTGTAAACTGTTTCAGCCATTTCCGGGACTGACTTAATATCCTTCCCCACAAAAATTAACTATTAAATATAGACATGAAATAAAGTAATTTTGACATCGAAAAATGTTTCAGCCATTTCCAGGACTGATTTTATATTCCACAACCCTCATTTAATCCTGTGCAACATCAGGTCTTCTGCTAGCATATATTTCTACACATCTCATTCAATCCCAGGCGACGTGGTGGCATTTTCTAGTACATATTTTCACACAGCTTATTCCACCCTAGATGATGCCAGGTCTTCTGCTAGTATATATTTCAACACATCTCATTGATTCCTGGACAATGCCAGGTCTTCTGCTAGTATATATTTCCACATATCTCATTCAATCCCATGCCATGCCAGATCTTCTGCTAGTATATATTTCTACACATCTCATCCAATCATGGGTGACGCCGTGTACTCTGCTTCTATATATTTCTACACATCCTGTTCAATCCTGAATGATGCGGGGTCTTCTGTTAGTGTACATTTCCTCAAGTCTCACATAATCCTGGGCGACCCCGGATCTTTTGCTAGTAAATATTTTCACACGTCTCATTCATGCGATGCCAGGTCTTCTTAAGTATATAGTTTTACACATCGAATTCAATTCAGGATGACGCAGAGCCTTCTGCTAGTATGTATTTCCACACATCTCATTCAATTCCAGGTGATGCCGGGTTAACTGCTCGTATATATTTCTACACATATTATTCAATCCTGGGCTACACCAGGTCTTCTGCTAGTATATATTCCCACACATCCCATTCAATCCCGGGCGATGCCAGTCCTGCTAGTATATAGTTTGTGATATATTTATTAAAATGTATAATTTATTATTTTATTGATTTTTAGCCGAGAGAAGATATATTTTCACTATATTTTATTTATTGTATCACTTTTTTGGAGCCAAAAAGATGCATTCTCGTCTGCTCATTCACATTTTGTAAACAAAACAAGAAAAAAAGGGGAGGAGGAGGCCTGCGAGCAGGGAGAGAAGGGAGAGACAGAGATACTGTGAACGAAGGGTGGAAGAGGAAAGAGAAAAGAAAGCTCATAAACTGTATAGATAAAGAGAGAGATAGACCGTATATAGAGAGAGAGGGGACTGAAAAAAGTTGTCAACAGGCAGTGGAGCTCCACTCAAAGCGACAAGACGTAAGTCAGCGAAGGTCGGGGTGGCGAAGCCAGCGAAAGGCGACGACAGCATGGTAGCGCCGTCGCGGAGGTAAATATCAACAACACCAGCCGATGTTGGCAGCGACGGCAAAAACCGTTTTGAAACCTGTTTTGATCAGCGGTCAAAGTTAGAATATTGACTGAACAAAAGAATGAACCCAGCGAAGGAATGATCCATGGAGCAGTGAAACTTTTACTATAAATCAAGGGCTTCGATGAGTTTCGGAAACAAATACTTGGGGCAATTAACACGCACACGCGTAATGAAACATAAATAATCCGAAGGACAAAAATAGGAAAATTAACGTGCGCGCGTAATCAAATATAAACAATTTACAGGAAACAAATATATATAAAAAAAAAAAGAGACAAAAGAAAGGTCACATTTTAAAGGACATCAAGTGAGTTTTTCAATTAAAACTTTCATTTCTCCAACATCTCTCTCTTACTTTAGAACCTGAATCTAATTGAGCAGACGATTTCTTGTTTTATGTGAACATTGACTGCTAATATATTTTTCTCTCGGTAGAATTTGAATCATTATTTCAACAGATCTCATTCAATCCCAGGCAACACTGTGTCTTCTGCTAGTATATATTTCTACACATCTCATTCAATCTGGGCCTTCTGTCGGTATATATGTCCACACATCTCATTCATCCTTGGTAACACCGGATCTTCTGCTAGTATATATTTCCATGCACAACATTCAATCCAGGCGACGCCGGGCTTCTGCTAGTATATATTTCCACAAATCTTACTCAATCCCAGGCGATATCCGAGTGTTTGGAGGTGTGTGTGTGTGTGGGGGGGGGGGGGGGTAGAGCAAAACAAAATGGGTGAAGTAATAACCCTGTTTGAATATTATAAAATAAAACAAACAAAAAAAACGATGTTTAACTTCTTTAAAAAAAAAAAGTTTTGGTAGGTAGGTAGGATTGAACCCGAAGCCTTGAGGCGAAGGTAGAAAAAAAAAAATGTGAAAAATACCTGACATGTTACCGTTAGGCCAGCAAGGGAGAGTAACTGAAAAGTATTTCGATTTAAGGATTAAAAACAATTGCAAAGTGCGTGGATTTAATGAGGTCAAATATCACGCCATAGACTGAATGAAATCCTGCACTGAAGTTTTACTGCGAGGCAATTTTTGAGGGTTTGTTTACCTAATTTTGGCTGCAAGATAGTTTTTCTGGTTTTGTTTCCCCAAGATGTTGGGGGGTGGGGGTGGTGGACCAGCTCCCCATATAAAGTGGAGTGTCCAGTTCAATAGTAATTGTCTGATATAAGGGGTTTCCCCCACATTGATCAAAAGCTGATTGCTTTCTGGACATACCCTGAACAAAACCCGTGAACCGCTCTCAGATTCAACTTAGTTTCACTTATTTATACTAAAAAGTCGAACACACTCGAGAGAAGCTAAAATAGCAAGAATTTTGTAAAAGTCGATGTAAATAAATCTAGACGCGACACACATTCGCAAATCGTAAATATTCCCCCTCCCCCGAAAAAAAGCCTTTGCCGAACATACATAAAATGTGCACACACATTTTGCCTTTTATATATATAGATTACCATTTGAAATGTGAGTGATTTTATTGCCTTTGTGTTCTATCTAATTCTGAAACAATACATACAAATTTAATGGTGAATCTGAAACAAAACAGACTTTATCCAAATGTGTTGATAAAATAAAAAGAATACAAATGATAATTTATTTAAGTATAAATGCTTAAATTTATTTGATTTTTTTTGCCTTTGTTTTAATCATGTCATATTAGATTTATGTTATCATAGAAATACATTCGCCAATTTTCTGATATTGTCACTTTCATTTGGTCTTTCTCTTCTCCATCTTTAGATTTGGAATTGACGGTTGCTTCCATGGTACCGGGTTGTAGAAATTTGGTTGTGGATAAGCAGTACGATAATGACATTCTGAAAAGAAAAAAAGAAAGAAATAAATAGCGTTAGGCAAAGATAGTAGTTGAAGTATGTGTTTACACTGGGTAACAAGTCAGAAAGATAATCTTAAAAATTAAAAAATACTAAACCATTATTTTTCTGGTATTGAATAATGAAAAACAATTGATTTAGCTCCCCATTCCAATCTTGTAAAAAAAAAAAGTGTTCAATCTCATTTTAACTTAATTTCTAACTAAACTTTAACCATTATCCTTGAGTGGCCTCTTGGCCTTGATAATGTGGTGATGCCTGTGTAAAAAAAAAACCCTAACATATTTCATTTTTTTCTTTACTCTCCTCTTTCATTTTCTTTAATACATTGATCCAATAAGTTTCAAATCTTTTCAAAATTCCAACAGAAAGTTCTCAATACTGCTTATCTGTTTAATCCATCGTTTACATGAGCTAACAAAAATCTGTCAATATTGTTCTGCATCATTTATTTACATTTATTCATGACTAAGCGGGGCTACCCGGCGTTTCTTGGGACCGTATAAACAATGAGAAAACTGAATTTGATTTTTAATATATTTGTTATTCTTAGGAGTGATGAATTTTTAATGTCTATCATTTGCTATTTCGAGCAAAACGATATTTTACGTAGCTAGGACGGGTATTAGACGTATGAAATAATTGTATCTTACCTAGGGTAGATAATTTACAGCATGTATATGAAATAATTTTACCTTTGCAAGGACGGTGGATATACAACACATATTTAAAATAATTTTACCTACACTAAGACGGGTAATTTAAATAGATATGAAACAATTTCACATACTTTTTGACCCCAAAACGGACATTACTCTCTCCAACCCAACCCCCAAAAGAGAACTTAAAATTAACCCTAACCCTCAAAAAAGAACTTAAAATTAACATAATCATGCTTCTTTCTACCCACCTCTCCAACCCTCACATCATGCCCAGATAATAACATAAAAAATTCAAATAAATATAGATCACCACGCCCCTTATAGAAACTGGCCTAGTAAACTTTCATAGTAAACCAACAATATATATGCATTGGTCTATATTTTGAGATCGTAAACTGTTTTAGCCATATCCGAAATCGACTTCACAAATACAGTAATTTTGAGATAGAAAATTATTTAAGCCATTTCTGGTACAAACTTTATCTTTTACCACCCTCATTTAATCCAGAGTGACGGTGATTATTCTCATTCAATACAGGGCAATGCCAGGAATTCTGCTAATAGATATTTCCATCAATATCCTTCAATCCCAGGCGATGCCAGGGATATTGCTAGTATATTTCTCACCTGTCTCATTCAATCTTGAGCAATGCCGGGTATTCTGCTAGTGTATATGTGCAGTTATCTAATACAATCCCGAATGACGCCAAGTATTGGTCTATTCTGTATTTGTACCTATCTTATTCAATTCCAGGTGATGCCAGGTATTCTGTTACTATTTATTTGAACCTGCCTCATAAAATTTCGGGCGATGCCTGGTATTCTGCTTCTATATATTTCCACCTATCTCATTCAATCCAGAGCGATGCAGGGTATTCTACTGATATATATTTCCACGTATCTCATTCAATCCCAAACGATGCCGGATATTTTGCTAGTATATATTCTAACCTACATTATTCAATCCAGGGCAATTCTGCTAGTATATATAGTATATATCTCCATCAATCTCCTTAAATCCTGGGCAATGCAAGGAATTCTGCTAGTATATATTTCAATCAATCTCATTCAATGCCAGGTATTCTGCTAGTATATATTTGCATCTATCTGATTCAATCCAAGGCGCCCGTGTATTCTGCTAGCATACATTTGTATGTATCTCATTCAATCCTGGGTTATTATGCTAGTATATATTTGTATGTATCTCATTCAATCCTGGGTTATTATGCTAGTATATATTTGTATGTATCTCATTCAATCCTGGGTTATTATGCTAGTATATATTTGTATGTATCTCATTCAATCCTGGGTTATTATGCTAGTATATATTTGTATGTATCTCATTCAATCCTGGGTTATTATGCTAGTATATATTTGTATGTATCTCATTCAATCCTGGGTTATTATGCTAGTATATATTTGTATGTATCTCATTCAATCCTGGGTTATTATGCTAGTATATATTTGTATGTATCTCATTCAATCCTGGGTTATTATGCTAGTATATATTTGTATGTATCTCATTCAATCCTGGGTTATTATGCTAGTATATATTTGTATGTATCTCATTCAATCCTGGGTTATTATGCTAGTATATATTTGTATGTATCTCATTCAATCCTGGGTTATTATGCTAGTATATATTTGTATGTATCTCATTCAATCCTGGGTTATTATGCTAGTATATATTTGTATGTATCTCATTCAATCCTGGGTTATTATGCTAGTATATATTTTTATGTATCTCATTCAATCCTGGGTTATTATGCTAGTATATATTTGTATGTATCTCATTCAATCCTGGGTTATTATGCTAGTATATATTTGTATGTATCTCATTCAATCCTGGGTTATTATGCTAGTATATATTTGTATGTATCTCATTCAATCCTGGGTTATTATGCTAGTATATATTTGTATGTATCTCATTCAATCCTGGGTTATTATGCTAGTATATATTTGTATGTATCTCATTCAATCCTGGGTTATTATGCTAGTATATATTTGTATGTACCTCATTCAATCCTGGGTTATTATGCTAGTATATATTTGTATGTATCTCATTCAATCCTGGGTTATTATGCTAGTATATATTTGTATGTATCTCATTCAATCCTGGGTTATTATGCTAGTATATATTTGTATGTATCTCATTCAATCCTGGGTTATTATGCTAGTATATATTTGTATGTATCTCATTCAATCCTGGGTTATTATGCTAGTATATATTTGTATGTATCTCATTCAATCCTGGGTTATTATGCTAGTATATATTTGTATGTATCTCATTCAATCCTGGGTTATTATGCTAGTATATATTTGTATGTATCTCATTCAATCCTGGGTTATTATGCTAGTATATATTTGTATGTATCTCATTCAATCCTGGGTTATTATGCTAGTATATATTTGTATGTATCTCATTCAATCCTGGGTTATTATGCTAGTATATATTTGTATGTATCTCATTCAATCCTGGGTTATTATGCTAGTATATATTTGTATGTATCTCATTCAATCCTGGGTTATTATGCTAGTATATATTTGTATGTATCTCATTCAATCCTGGGTTATTATGCTAGTATATATTTGTATGTATCTCATTCAATCCTGGGTTATTATGCTAGTATATATTTGTATGTATCTCATTCAATCCTGGGTTATTATGCTAGTATACATTTGTATGTATCTCATTCAATCCTGGGTTATTATGCTAGTATACATTTGTATGTATCTCATTCAATCCTGGGTTATTATGCTAGTATACATTTGTATGTATCTCATTCAATCCTGGGTTATTATGCTAGTATACATTTGTATGTATCTCATTCAATCCTGGGTTATTATGCTAGTATACATTTGTATGTATCTCATTCAATCCTGGGTTATTATGCTAGTATACATTTGTATGTATCTCATTCAATCCTGGGTTATTATGCTAGTATACATTTGTGTGTATCTCATTCAATCCTGGGTTATTATGCTAGTATATATTTGTGTGTATCTCATTCAATCCTGGGTTATTATGCTAGTATATATTTGTATGTATCTCATTCAATCCTGGGTTATTATGCTAGTATATATTTGTATGTATCTCATTCAATCCTGGGTTATTATGCTAGTATATATTTGCATGTATCTCATTCAATCCTGGGTTATTATGCTAGTATATATTTGTATGTATCTCATTCAATCCTGGGTTATTATGCTAGTATATATTTGTATGTATCTCATTCAATCCTGGGTTATTATGCTAGTATATATTTGTATGTATCTCATTCAATCCTGGGTTATTATGCTAGTATATATTTGTATGTATCTCATTCAATCCTGGGTTATTATGCTAGTATATATTTGTATGTATCTCATTCAATCCTGGGTTATTATGCTAGTATATATTTGTATGTATCTCATTCAATCCTGGGTTATTATGCTAGTATATATTTGTATGTATCTCATTCAATCCTGGGTTATTATGCTAGTATATATTTGTATGTATCTCATTCAATCCTGGGTTATTATGCTAGTATATATTTTTATGTATCTCATTCAATCCTGGGTTATTATGCTAGTATATATTTGTATGTATCTCATTCAATCCTGGGTTATTATGCTAGTATATATTTGTATGTATCTCATTCAATCCTGGGTTATTATGCTAGTATATATTTTTATGTATCTCATTCAATCCTGGGTTATTATGCTAGTATATATTTGTATGTATCTCATTCAATCCTGGGTTATTATGCTAGTATATATTTGTATGTATCTCATTCAATCCTGGGTTATTATGCTAGTATATATTTGTATGTATCTCATTCAATCCTGGGTTATTATGCTAGTATATATTTGTATGTATCTCATTCAATCCTGGGTTATTATGCTAGTATATATTTGTATGTATCTCATTCAATCCTGGGTTATTATGCTAGTATATATTTGTATGTATCTCATTCAATCCTGGGTTATTATGCTAGTATATATTTGTGTCTAGCGCGTTGAATTTTTCATGATTTACCCCACATTATCACCCTGCTCTTACTAAAATAAAAACTTTCATATATTGTCTGGGCTGTTTATTTCATTACACACTCACCAATAAAGTAACTCACATTTCATTATTTTGCATAATTCTTGGATATGTTACTAATTTCTACCATCATTTTTATGATTTAACCCACATTATTGCCCCCTATTACTAAAATAATAACTTAGAGACATTATATGGGCTGTTTATTTCATTAAAAACACACCAATCATATAACTCACATTTCATAATTTTTCATTATTCTTGAATATATTACTAATTTCGACAATCATTTCTCATGATTTAACCCACATTATTGCTCCTCTCTTACTAAAAAATAACTTGGACACATTCTTTGGGAAGTTTATTTCATTGCAAAAACACTAATCAAATAAATCGCATTTCATCATTTTTACATTACACACACACACACACACCAATCAATAGTCATGTTTACTCGTAAACGGTTTCTGCGATTTCCAGGACTGTCTTCATATCACTCACCACACTTAATGAATATTCCCAAGTAGTTACCCATCTGATAATGACCAAGTTCATTGTTGCTTAACTTTGGTGATCTACATAAAGCATTTTGTATTCCCAAGTAGTCACACATCTAATAATGACCTAACACATTGTTGCTTAACTTTAGTGATCTGGCCAGTTTTTTTTATCTACTTAAAGAATTTTGCATTCCCAAGTAGTCATCCCTCTGATAATGACAAAGCTCATTGTTGCTTAACTTTAGTGATCTACATAAAGAATTTTGTATTCCAAAGTAGTCACCCATCTGATAATGGCCAGGTTCATTGTTGCTTTACTTTGGAAAGCTACATACAGAAATGTGTATTCCCAAGTAGTCACCTGTTTTAGAATGATCACGACAAAGTTGCTTAACTTTGGTGATCAATATAAAGCATTTTGTATTCCCAAATAGTTACCCATCCTATAATAACCAAGCTAATTGTTGTTTAACTTTGATGATCTATAAGAGCATTTGGTAACCCCAAGTAGTTACCTGTCTAATAATCACCAAGCCCATTGTTGCTTAACTTTTCTTATCTACAAAAAAGAATTATGTATTCCTAATAATCTGATAATGACCCAGTTCATTGTTGCTTAACTTTGGTTTTCTACAAAAAGTATTTTGTATTCCAAAGTAGTCACTCATCTATAATGGCCAGTCCCATTGTTGCTTACCTTTGGTAAGCTACATAAAGCATTTTGTATTCCCAAGTAGTCACCTAATTGAAAATGATCAAGACAATGTTGCTTAACTTTTACGAAAATAATAACTTTGAGACTGGTGTTCTGTTCCCATTTAACAGTTTTGATAAAATAAAAGATAATTGTGACTTAAGAGTTAAGCTCCTTACGTCTTGCTGGGTAGAAAAGAAAAACGACTTAGAGTGATCCCACTTTGTGCCCAAGAGTTATCTCCCTTTGATCTTTTCTCCTAGAAACGTAATATTTAGTTGGACACCTGACAAGTAAACGGTAGCCCTTTAGTGACCGCGTGGAATCAAGGTATTCAAATGTGATGTAATCCCGTTGCATCGGCAGAAATAAACGGTATGTCAAACTTATATTAAAACATTTAGGACTATTTCATATTAAGAACATTTATCTGGCACTATTTTCGAATTTTGTTGACATTTTATCTTCGTCGGAATTGTGAAATTATTTTTCTTTTCCATGCGTTTCCTAATCGTTTGTTTTTCTCTCTCTTCTTCCTTTTCAGTTTTTATTTTCTTCTTAAATAAATATACCTGTTGATACTAAAATGACTATATCTTCAGAGTTCCTTTGTTTTTGAAGTCAGTTGGCTTGCTGTAACGAGTTTTTCTACATGTCACTCCAGTACAACTGGGCTGTTTTATTTCATTAAAAACACGCCAATCATATAATTTTTCAAAATTCTTGAATATGTTACTAATTTCGACACTCATTTCTTATGATTTAACCCACATTATTGTCCCCCTCTTACTAAAATAATAACTTTGACACATTGGTTGGGCTGTTTATTTTATTTCAAACACACTAATCAAATACGTCGCATTTCATCATTTTTACATTAACAGGCTCAATGTTGCTTAACATTGGTGATCTACATAAAGCATTTGGTGTTCCCAAGTAGTCACTCATCTGGGAATGATTGAGACAATGTTGTTTAACTTTAGTGATCTATATAAAGCACTTTGTTTTCCCAAGTAGTCACCCATCTGAGAATGACCAAGACAATGTGGCTTAACTTTGGTGATCTACATGAAGCATTTAATGTTCCCAAGTAATTACTCATCTCATAATGACCAGGCTCAATGTTGCTTAACTTTGGTGATCTACATGAAGCATTTGGTGTTCCCAAATAGTCACCCATCTGATAATGAGGAAGCTAATTGTTGCTTAACTTTAGTAATCTACAAAAAGCATTTGGTGTCCCCAAGTAGTTATCCATCTAATAATGACCGGGCTCCATGTTGCTTTACTTTGGTTATCTACATACACAATTTTGTATTCCCAAATAGTCACCCATCTAATAATGAGCAAGCTACATCCAAGAGAGGTCACTCGCATATTATAACAATGATTGTATATTATTCTAATTGTATTTGACAATGAAGTTATATCAAAGGGAGGTCACTCGCATATTATAACAATGATTGTATAAGGAGGAGGTCATTCCTAGCTTTAGAGAAACAAACGTCACTAAAAAATATGGAGGAGGTCATGCCTGGCATGTCCAGTTTTAGAGAAACACAAGCACAAGCACCTTCAAAATTGTCAAGTCAGACCTATGCTGCACAAGCACCTTAAAAATTGTCAAATCAGGCCTATACTGCACAAACACCTTCAAAATTGTCAAATCTGACCTATACTGCACAAGCACGTTCAAAATTGTCAAGTCGGACATATACTGCACAAGCATCCTAAAACTGTCTAATCGGACCTATACTGCACAACCACCTAAAAAATTGTCAAATCGGACCTGTACTGCACAAACTCAAATTTTTTACAAATCGGACCTATACTGCACAAGCACCTTAAAAATTTTCAAATCGGACCTATACTGCACAAGCAATTTCAAAATTGTCAAATCTGACCCATACTGCACAACCACCTTAAAAATTGTCAAATCGGACCAATACTGCACAAGCACCTTAAAAATTGTCAAGTCGGACCAATAAGCACCTTAAAAATTTTCAAATCGGACCTATACTGCGCAAGCACCTTCAAAATTGTCAAATCTGACACATATAATGCACAAGCACCTTCAAAATTGTCAAATCGGACCTATACTGAAAAACCATCTTCAAAATTGTCAAATCGGACCTATACTGCACAAACACATTCAAAGTTTTTACAAATCGGACCTATACTGCACAAACACTTTAAAAATTGTCAAATCGGACCTGCACAAACACCTTCAAAATTGTCAAATCGGACCCACACTGCACAAGCACATTCACAATTTTTCAAATCGGCCCTATACTTCACAAGCACCTTCAAAATTGTCAAATCAGACCTATACTGCACAGGCACTTCAAAATTGTCAAAACCGGACCTATACTGCACGAGCACCTTCAAAATTGTCAAATCGGATCTATACTGCACAAGAATCTTCATAATTTTTTAAATCGGACCTATACTGCACAAGCACCTTCAAAATTGTCAAATTGGACCTATACTGCACAAGCACCTTCATATTTTTTAAAATCGGACCTATACTGCACAAGCACCTTCAAAATTGTCAAATCGAACCCATACTGCACAAGCACTTTCAAAATTGTCAAATTGGACCTGGAACTTTGAGACATTTTCTGGCTGGTTATTTCATTACAACACACACAAATCAAATAAGTTACATTTCATCATTTTTTTATAATTCTTGGAAATGTTACTAATTTCGACAATCATTTTCCATGATTAAAACGACATAATCACCCTCCTCTTACTATATAGGGTATTCTGCTAGCACAAATATCAACCTATCTGTACCGATCGGAGTTATTCTGCTAGGAAACGTTCCACCTATCTCATCCAATCCAGGCAACGTTGGGTATTTTGCTAGTACATATATCCACCTATCCTTTACAATCCCAGGCTGTGCTGGGTATTCTGCTAGTACAAATATCCACCTATCTTATCCGATCTCAGGCGGCGCTTGGTATTCTGCTAGGAAACATTCTGCCTATTTCATCCGATCCCCGGGCAACGCCGGGTATTCTGCTACCACCTATATCCACCTTTGTTATCCAATCCCGGGCGACACTGGGTGTTTTACTAATACATATATCCACATATCTAATCTGATCCCAGGCGATGCCGGGTATTCTGCTATGAAACATTTCATCTTTTTAATCCAATCCCGGGTAACGCTGGGTATTCTGCTAATACATATATCCACCCATATCATTCAACTCCGGGCTACGCTGGGTATTATGCTAGTACATATATCTACCTACGTCATCCAATTCCGGGCGACACCGGGTAATCTGCTAGTACATATTACTTTTACATGAATTTCTTAGTGTAGTATCATTCTCAGCATTCAATTGACTTTTATCCGCATTATCCTTAACTCAGGATTATATAAAAAAAACCAACATCCCCTCCCAATACTAAGAATGGCTTTATAAATAATAATGATTTTATTTCAGACTAGCGAACCCGAAACATCGAGGCTAAGGCGGGAATAAAATGGCCGACATGTTACCCCTACGCCAAAGAGATATACAACTGAGAACGGATAAAATTAAAGCTTTAAAAACACTTGCAGGTGGTTTTAAACTAAGGTCAACGTTTTCTAGGTCAAACATGACGTCATTGTCATAGTACCAGGAGCAGAGAATATGAAGGAACGATTTTTTCGGCACCCCTCCCTGTACAAAATTGATGATTTTAGGGTGAAGGAATTAATGTTTTTGGCCAATTTTTCGATATTTGTCGGGCGAAGGTTGGAACTGATACCTATCTGGCGAAAATCCATGACCCATGCCGAAAGTTTTTGCAAGACATACAAACACACATACATAAATACAAACACACATTTTCAGTTTTATATATATAGACTAGCGGAGGTACCCGGCGTTGCCCGGGTGTTTGTAGGTGTGTGTGGTGTTAAATAAAAAGAACCCAGTGTAGGATCGAACCCGAAGCCCTAAGGCGAAGTTTGAAAATAAAATCGGCCAGCCAGAATGAGTTAGTGAAAGATGTTTGAATTTATTTAAATAAGAACCAAATTGACAGGTGCATGCACGGAAGTCGTTGAGCGTTACGATGACGTAGGTTTGTTTGTTATAAGCGAAGTAAAAAAAGAAAACGTTTTAATTAAGCGGAGGGAATCAAAACATCGAAAAAAAACAAAAAAAAACAAACGTAAGGCAAACGAACGATGAAAACAGAAAACAAACACATGAAAAATGGCTTAAATAAGCCTGTTTCGATATTAAAATTTAAAAAATCGGTGGGTACCCGGGTGTTTTTGGGTGTGTGGTCGGGGGCGGATAAGCGAAGTAAAAAAAAAAACAGAAAAACGAACGTTACGTGAAAAATGGCTTAAATAACACTGGTTCAATATTTAAATTTAAAAAATCGAAAAAAAAAAAAGAAGACATCTCACACCACGATTCGAAACCAAAACGTTTAGATAATGAACCAACGCGCTAATCAACCGACCTAACGCGACATACATTAAATTTGTTCAGTTTTTCAACTATTTGAAGTAAATCAGGTCATGACGTCATCTGGCACATGCATAGAACTGCTCGTGGTCACGAGAAGACCGTTTTTGTTGACTCCCCCCCCCTGTCGAAAATTGTCGATTTCAGGGTGAAAAAATGAACGTTTTTGGCCAATTTTTTGAGCGAAGGATGGGGCTTCGATATGATTCTGGGTTTGTGAATTTTCGTCATGTCTGTCAAAAGTTTTTAGTAGACACACAAACATACACACATACATACATACATTTTCGCTTTTATATATATAGATGTGATTTTTGGAATATGACATCTTTTCTTAATGTAGTACACGATAATAAATATATAATATGCATCTATTTTAAATAGAAGATAATGTTCGGTATGAAATTACACTATATAATACGTTTATTTAGTCTTTTGGCTAAGATCAAAGTGTAGTACCTTGTGCCTGAGTTTGTTGTTTTATATTTTTTCATGTTTTTACAATTTTTTATTGCAAATAATGTAAAATATGACGGCAATAAACTATATAAATAAGATCAAAGTGTAGTATCTGTTCTCAGACACAAAACTTTTGCTCTTTTTCAAGGGATCCCCCACCGGGCTCTCGGGCTAGGTTAAGGTGTTTTTTGCATACTAACTTTCATATTTTTCGTTCTGTTTTTCTTCGTTTCGGTCTCATCTCTCGGGACTGGGATGGTCTACTTTCTCACCTCTTAATTGCCTGAGCAGCACTCTGACCTGCCAGGCCAAAACTTTGTCTATTTTCGCTGCTCTCCTGTTAGATGGAGCAGACAGGGTTCGCTTTTCGCTTCTGTTGGGGTAGTTAGTGGGTAGGGTGACGTGGGGTAGGGCGTGTGCTTCGTTTCTGCTCCCCTCTGTAGGCAGAGATGTCTATCCCCTCTCTCTCTTAATTGCGACGCAGCACTCTGACCTGCTAGCACCCACTGCGTCTTTTTTCTCTGCTCTCCCCTCGCGGGGGGATTCGAGCTGCTAACCCGACATCCCCGTAAGGGGAGGTCAAAAACTCTAATTTCTTCCAAGCCCGCTCCTCCCCCTCCACTCCCCTGGGTTTTCTTTTCTCCCCACTACACTTTGGTCCGCGTTAGCGGCCAGAGCTACCACCACAATGCCAGGCAGACGGACCATACCAGTCCAAATGTGCAACATTGCACCGCTGGAAGAATCCCCGACAAAGGGAACCAAGCCCTCTCCCCCTAAGAAGGCAGAATGCGAGGTAGGGCCACAACCCGTGGCGACCTTGCACCAGATCGACAGGATAGGGCCACAGCCCGCGGCAACCCATGAAGATGCACCTGCAGCACCCGGAAATCGTGCAACTGCTCCCCACAAGGGTAACCCGCTAGGAAAAGCCTCTCCTAACATGCCGGGTGTGGAAAGAGCAGTGGATTCTGAGTCAGCATCAACCATCGAAAACAGCAAGAAAACAAGTCTCTCCCGCTCCCCAAAAGGGCGACTCCCCTTCGGTGGAAAGGGAAGATGAGAGCAGCAATACCGAGGAGCTGTTCCTCGCCACGATCGCCTCCCTTCAGTCACTCTTCTGGGATGAAGCTAACGATCAGCCCTCCAACACTCCCCAAGAGGGCAATGACCAAAAGGAGGTAGCGAAGGAAGGGAGCAACAACGTACCTGCCTGTGCTGACAAAACCAACGGGCAGGAACAGCACCACCCCCAGCCTCAACACCTTCTACATCATCTGCCGGAGACGCACCCCCAGAAGGGGAGGTACCACCAAGCCCCAAGAAAAGCCATACTCAGCAGCCTTCCAAAAGGAAGAAGGGAGTAACCCAGGAGGTCGGCCACAGTCAGGATACAAACGCATCAGCAGACTGGCCAGCGCTGTCCCTCAACATTGAGATGAGCCAAGCGGACCCCAAACCCGGCAAATCCAACATTAAAGGAGCAGCGCCAGCAAGCCCGCTCACGGAGCCAGCCAAACCCAAGTATGGCGAAAACACGGCATGGGGTCCGCAATCCCAAGAAAAGCAGCCGACACCCAAAGGCTACAGAGAACTGTTTTCCTCGACTTATAAAGAGTATACCAAGGGAAACATCATCCTTCCCCTTCCTGGACAAGTCGAGGAATTGGAAAAACGTGTTCTCTGCCTGGTCACTTCAGACCTAAGAAACAGGAGCCTCACGGGAGTCAGCAAGGAAACCATGATTGAACTCCTTGTCGACCAAAACATTCCGGCCAAATGCGTCTGCAGAAGGAGTTATGTAATGTGGGACGTGCTGCTCCCCAGCCAAGAAGAAGCTGCAAGACTGTCCAGGACAGACCGGAACTGGAAAAACATCCGTATCCAGCCGGAGTACCTGAACAAGAGAAGAGCCAATGTCACCGTGCTGAACGTGCCATGTCACATAGGGGCCAAATAGCTGGGTGCAATACTCAGCCAGTACGGTGATGTTGAGACGGTAACCCCGGTCAAAGGCCAACGCAACGTACTGATCGGGGATTACAAGGTACAGCTGGTCCTAAACAGAGCCGAATTTGACAAAATTCTGGCGATGCTCAAGGTCGACAAGTGGACAATGTCAGTGATTGTGGAGGGAAGAAAGCCACAGTGCTGGCATTGTCAGAAACAAGGACACATGGCCAAGGACTGCCCAAAAAGAGCCCCGACCAAGGCCCCGGAAACAACACCAGCTAAGGCGATGACTGTCAGCAGGAAGGGTAAACCCTCCAAAAACCTACCCAAGCAAGTGGTGATCAAAGACCATCCCGAAAAAGCCACCAGTGTTTCGGCCATGGAAGTGGAGGCACCCTCTTCCTCTGGCAAGAGGAAGCTACAAGAGTTGGAGGAGGAGGAGGAGGAGGAGGAGGAGGAGGAGGAGGAGGAGGAGGAGGAGGAGGGAGCATCCGAAGAAGAGGCCGGCCAACCTGAAACGACCAGCAACACCATCACAAAGACTACAAAGGAGGAGAGAAAGACAAGGAGGAAGAAGAGCCAGAGAACCAAAGTTATCTCCCTGGACATTACCATCACTGAAACCTCCCTACCCCCAACCCCCATTCAACCAGAACCAAAAACCCACTCCCCACCAAGATCCCCCAAGAAGTCATCCCGGTACCCCTCTGGAGACTGTGTAAAGGGGATGGAAAATC
This sequence comes from Euprymna scolopes, assembly GCF_053919585.1. NCBI lineage: Eukaryota > Metazoa > Mollusca > Cephalopoda > Sepiida > Sepiolidae > Euprymna > Euprymna scolopes. The sequence goes on along the minus strand of NC_136493.1, from coordinate 68,237,063 downwards.
ACCCAATCCCCCAACTCAGGACACTCCTCAAAGTCCTGTCATCCTCCTCCTCATCCCCCTCCGCCTACTACTAACAAAAAAAGCCAGGCCACTACGAAAGTCCGTACAGAATGGACTAAGAAGTTTTCCTTCCTGCTAGGAGACAGGATATGTGAAGCGGGCTCTCTGCTACCAGTTCCGGAGTTGATAGGGAAGCAGAAAGCACAGTACGAGAAACTCCGGAACTTTGTGCACATCGGGGCGAAGAACATTACCAACCCCAGCAACTTCAAGGACGCGCCGATGCTGACAACTTTGTTCGAGAGAACAAAGACCACAGAACTCAAGCCCTCTGGAATATGCTAGAGGCAGCGAGGAATGCCATAAAGGGCCAGCAGCTGGTGGAAATGGAGCACCCCTCGCTCAGAAAAAATAAACTTTCAGTGTGAAGGCAGAATCTCCATCTACTGTCATCCTTCCTTCTACAGGGCGTTAAAACTAACCTTTCCCCTGGACGTGGGAGGCGTGGCTAAGGATGGACAGCCTTCTAAGGATTTACTTACCAGCAGCCTTGGCCAGGCCTTCTACGTACTCACGCCCGAGGATTTCAGACCCGTCTGTGACACTGCTTAAGGTAAGTGACCATGTCTTTGAACTTGGCCACTTTTAATGTGAGGGGTATCAGGTGTCGAAGCAAGGCCTCGCACGTTGTGAGAGACCTGGTGTCCTTAAGGTAGATATTACCGCTATCCAGGAGACCCACTTTGTTTGTGACGAGGATTGCCAGGTGCTGGTAAACGATTACGATGTTTACTCAGCATATGGCAATACTTATAGTCGTGGAATCTCCTTGCTAGTGAGTCGCACCCTGTCAGCGTCGGTGAATGTTGTTCACGCAGGCGAGGACGGGCGGGCGCTCATCGTTGATGTTGCCGTTAATTGCAGTGTTTTCCGGATTGTCGCTGTTTATGCTCCCAATTCTGCTGTAGAGAGGGTATCCTTTTTTCGATGGTTGGAGGGCTTCTTAGTGGATCCGGAACGTTTAGTTCTAATAAGGTCGGAGGGGCTAGTGGGTCAGTGTGGTGTGACAGCAGTCTGTCTGACCTGATGGCCTCGTGTGATCTTGTCAATAGATTCCGTCTGGATCAACTTAAGTGCTAGGCCTAAACTAGCCAGATACTGGAAGTTCAACAGCACCTTGTTGGAGCTGGAGGACTACCGGTTGAAGGTTACCAAGTAAATTCAGTGGGCTTTAGTGGGGGCGGTTACAGGGAGTAAGTGGTGGGTTAGTCTTAAGGCCAAAATTAGACGCTTCTCTGTTCAGTAAAGCCAAGCCTCATGCTAGATAAGGCTAAGGCAAAGAAGCGTATAGAGGATAAGCTGACCCAGGCGGTGGAGGGGGGGACTCCCTAAAGATAGCCAAACAAGACCTCAGCTGCTTGGCAAGCGAGCGGTATGAAGGTCAAGTAGTTAGAGCTAAGTTAATGAAAGTCTCTAACAAAGCTGTTAATGTTGACGCTGTTGAATGTAAGGCTGCTCTAAGGCGCAGTTTGGACGGGTACATTCGGGAAGTACATAACCTGGAAGGACGTGCCCTAGTATCGACTCGGGAGATCTGCGAGGGGTTTCGGGAGCATCTATCGAAGCGCTTCACCCAACTACCCGGACTCAGGGTCGATGAGTTTGGCAGCTATTTGGCTGACTCGCCCCACCTCACGGCGGCTCGGGCGGCTTGCTGTGATGGTCTTGTTACGGAACATGAGGTCATTACAGCATTGAAGCAGGTCGGCTACAACAAGTCCCTGGAGCTTGATGGTTTACCCTATGAGTTTTACTTGAGGCTGTCGCCCGTGTTGGTCCCTATTCTGAAGGATATGTTCAACCATTGGTTTGCCCAGGGTTCCATCCCTGGACAGGTGACCAATGGAGTGATCGCATTGCTGAGGAAAGGTCAACGGCATGGTGGGGTGGAAAATTTTGACGACTTTAGGCCCTTGACTCTGCTAAACACAGAGTTAAAGATTTTGGCAAAGATTCTTGCGAATCGCTTGCAGGTTGTTATCGCTGACTTGATCGAACCAGACCAGAGCTATGCTGTGAAAGGGAGATCAATTCAAGACAATCTTCATCTGATTCGATCGCTTATAGAGGGAATAGAAGACAACACCGAAGCCGCGCTGATCAGTTTGGATCAGTCCAAGGTGTTCGATAGGGTCGACCATCGGTTCCTGGGATCTGTGTTAGAGGCCGCCGGATTTAATCCAGACTTCCGCAAGTGAATCTTTGTCCTGTATGATAGACCGACGTTAGCGGTGCAGATCAACGGTAAGCTGTCGTAGTCATTCGCCGTCTCCTTCGCAAGTTAAGGGATGAGACGGCTACACCAGTCCTGCGTGGAATTGCTTTACCTGGAGGCACACGAGCCAGGTTTTCCACGTTCACCGATGACCTCACCGTGTTCGTGTTTTACCCCACGGACGTTCAAGCGGTGGTCGAGGTGCTCGCTCAATACGAACAAGTCACAGGGGACGTCTTCAACCGCAGCAAGTCTGTCGGCCTGCGGTTGGGGGCCTGGACTGGGGTAAACTTGCTTCCAGGTATTTTCAGCTGGACCGATGGACCGGTCCGTATTCTCGGTGTCTGGTTTGGACCGGGACTTCAGCTGGAGAAAAATTGGTCGCAAGTATATGGCAAGGTCAAATCGTCGGTCAAGACTTGGATTCGAAGGAAATTGTCCTTGAAGGGTCGGGCGGAGGCATGTGCTACATATGTCTTTCCGCTCATCCTTTACCGATTGTCTGTACTTCCTCTCCCTGCACAATGCCTAACCCGCTTACAAAAGCACCTCGACTCACTTCTATGGGACGAGGGTAAGCATTATGTGTGCAGAGAGGTCTGTGTCCAACGTCTGAGCGAGGGAGGCCTGGGTCAGCCCAGTCTCTTGTGTCATAAAAACGCTGAGAGATTGGCTTTCCTGAGTCGTTCGCTAGAGGAGAACGCTCCTTGGGTCCCTGTGGTTGAGAACTCGTTTCCCAATCTCAAACCCGACCCCTCAGTAGAAGGTCGTCATAAACCGAGGGGGGAGTCCAAGTTCTTTGCCGAATGCTGGAGTTCACTTAGAGCTTTGCCGGGGACCAGTGTCCTCGAACAGCCTAGAAAGAGACTTTATCGGGAGTTAGTGGTGGGTACCGAGAAGGATCCTCTTTGTAGGCGGTTAGGTTGGTCGATAGAGGCTATCCGCTCTCAATGGAGTTGGGCGCCGGGTCGGGATTTTCTGACTAACTCGGAATTCTCCCTGACCTGGCAACTGGTCCGAAAAGCGCTGCCCCTCTTTGACGAATTCAGCAAGTACAAAGAACAAACGAGGGCCTGGTGTCCGCGCTGCGACGAACACAAGCTTGAATCGGTCGAGCATGCGTTTTTCTGCTGCAGCCGGATCCAGGCCGTATTGGAGTACGTCGAAGAGGTAACGGCTCGCATCGATGGCGAGTGGCCGCTCGATCTCGACATAGGATATTTCGTTTACAACATGGAGCCGCCGTTCCCCAGGGAGGAAAGAATGGTTTTCCTGGCGATCCTAGCAGTAGCACGTATGGTGATCTGGACCACGTGCCTTAAGTTGGTCCGTGAAGGGACACCTCTCCGGATCGGGATCTGATCGTTTACTTTAAGCATTTGCTTAAGGTAAAGATCAGATGCGATTGGAGGAGGTTGCTTAGAGTGAAATTCAACAAGAGGTGGGTGCACAGCACTAGTTTGTGCATCCGTCGAGGAGCCAAGTTTCAATATGTGTTTCCCCCTTAAGCATGGCACGGGCGGTGCTGGGTCCTTCGGAACCCATCCCGCTTAGATTCTAGCTAAGTCATTTTAAGAAGACTCTTGACTGGTGGTACAAATGAGATCCTGTTCCTGATTTTATTTTTTGGTATAAGAGAACATTTTGCGCCACATCTTTGCTTTTTGATATCCCCGGTCATCCCCCTACTCAGAGGTCACCTTCCAACCCCCTCCAGCCGTTGCTTTATTTTCTCCCACTTCCATTAAGGTTTCTTCCCCAATCCCCATTAGGGATCGCCCTGCTTGTTTTCAGTTGCCCGGAAAACAGTGGGGGGGGGTCTAGTCACCTAGATTAGTACAAAGGGGGGCCTCACTAACAACCCAGTAGAATTTATGTTTTATTTTTTATATGAACATTTTTGATTAGCTTTCCCCACTCCACGAACATTTTTACTCTTAATTCAAAAACTTTTTTTATTTTTCTAATAAAATTGAACTTTATTTTCTCACACATGCACATACACACAAAATATTATATATTTTATATATATAAGAAGAAAAATGCTACACAACACACAGATACCTTTTTTTTTTCTTTTTTTTTCTTTTTCTTTTTTTAAATATGTCAAAGTTATTCAAAACGCTGGGGTTTTATTAGATTAGGATCCACAGAGTGAATGAGGTTTTATGGTAAATGTTGCCAGTCAAGAGTAAGACTCCAAAGTCTTAATTCTTCACTTTTTGTCACTTTAGTCACAAAGACCCTGTACCCTCCCCCTCCCCATTTCTTATTGGGCCTTGTACCTAATTTTGTTATTGAAAATTTTTGCGTGTTGCAGTTGCAAAATTGTATGTCCAAATTTTTGAAAATAATAAAATACATAAATAAGATCAAAGTGTAGTATCTCTTCTCAGACACAAAACTTTTGCTCTTTTGGAAGGGATCCACCGCCGGGCTCTTGGGCTAGGTTTAAAGTGTTCACTTACTAACCTTCGTTAGCAAGGACCAGACCCCCTCTTTTGGGGAGTCAGGACCTCAAGGACTGACTCCACATTTGTGGGAGCTCGGACCCGAAAACCGATCCCTTTCTCTGGGAGTCTGGAATTTCGGGATAAGTTGGCAGTTGTGACCTGCTTTTTGTTGTTTTTTTCTTGTTTTTTCTTTGTTTCGGTCTCACCTCTCGAGACTGGGATGGTCTACTCTCTCACCTTTTAATTGCCTGAGCAGCACTCTGAGCTGCCAGGCCAATACTTTGTCTATTTTCGCTGCTCTCCCGTTGGATCGAGCAGACAGGGTTCTCTTTCTCGCTTCCGTTGGGTTGTTAGTGGGTAGGGTGATGTGGGGTAGGGCGGGTGCTTCGTTTCTGTTCCCCTCTGTGGGCAGAGATGCCTATTCCCTCTCTCTCTTAATTGCGACGCGGCACTCTGACCCGCTAGCACCCACTGCGTCTTTCTTCTCTGCTCTCCCCCCTCGTGGAGGGATTTGAGCTGCTAACCCGACATCCCCGTGAGGGGAGGTCAAAAACTCTTACTTCTTCTGAGCCCACTCCTCCCCCTCCATTCCCCTGCGTTTTCTTTTCTCCCCACTACGCTTTGGTCCGCGTCAGCGGCCATTAGTACCACCACCACGATGCCAGGCAAGCGGACCATACCGGTCCAAATGTGCAACATCGTGCCCCTTGAGGACTCCCCAACGAAGGGAGCTAAGCTTCCCTCCCAGAAGAAGGTGGAAGACAAGGTAGGGCCACAGCCCGCGGCAACCTGGTGCGAGATTGACAGGGTAGGGCCGCAGCCCGCGGCAACCCCAGTAAACATGGTAGAAGCACCGGCAACGACTCCCCACGAGGGCAACACCACTGGAAAAGGCGCGGCTAGTGCATTAGAGGGAGATAAGTCAATGGATTCTGGGCCAGGGACACCCAGAGACTCGGAATCCATCCAAGGAACACTGGGGCAAGTCTCCCCCGCTCCCGTAAAAGGCGACTCCCCTGCGGCAAGTTCCAGTAATGACAACAGCACCTCGAAGAAAACTGAGGAGCAGTTTGATGACGCGATCGCCTCCATCCAAGCTCTCTTCGTGGATGGAGATGACGACCCACCCTCCAACACTCTCCAAGAGGGCAAGAAAGGGAAGGAAATGGTGAAGACAGGGAGCAGCAAGGCACCCGGGGACCAAAAAGGGGAAACATCACCCCCAGCTACACCTTCACTTCCTTCCAACGAAGGTACATCCCCAGGAGGGGAGGCACCACCAAGTCCTGGAGAAAACCCCAACCAGCAGCCCCCCCCCCAAGAAGAAGAGGGCAAAAGCCCAGTCTGCAACGAACCAATCCACGAAGGAAACGGCAGACTGGCCAGCACTGTGCCCCCGCAACAAAACAATGGAGGAGTGGCCAGCACTAAATTTATCCAAGAACTCCCACACGGGCAAAAGCTCCACACCCATGGAGGGGGAAAGGACTGCACCAGCAAACGAATCCAATAGCAGTCCCCAAGGAGAAGAGAAGAAGGCGTGGGACCTGCAAAAACAACTCACTCCACAGGACTACAGGGACCTGTTCCAATCCACTTTTAAGGAGTACACGGAAGGGAACATCATTAAATTCCGGTAGCCGTGGAGGAGCTTCAGCATCGCGTAATCTCCTTCATCACGGCGGACACCAGGAGTAAAAGCCTCACCGGGGTCGGCCAGGAAGCAATGATGCAGCTCTTCCAGGATTTGAAGGTCCCTGCAAGTTACATAGTCTGCAGGAGCTATGCAAAATGAGAGCTGCTCCTGCCAGACAGGGAAGAGGCGGTCAAGTTGTCCAGGGCCAACATCACCTGGAAGCACCTGGCCCTCAAGCCGGAATACCAGGGTAAAAGGCGGACGATGGTGTCGGTTTTGGGAGTTCCCTGCTACCTGGGTTCAAAACAACTGGGTGCCGTGCTGAGCCAATACGAGGATGTCGAGGCTATATGGCCAGTTAAGGGTCCATGTAACCTCATGACAGGCAACTACAAACTGTCTATGAGTGTGAACCTTGCAAGTTTCAACAAAATCCCCACAGTTCTTAAATACGGAGAATGGACGCTCTCCGTCATAGTGGAAGGAAGACGACTGCACTGCTGGCACTGCCTAAAGCAAGGCCACATGGCCAAAGAGTGTCCAAAGAGACAAGCAGCAGGACCACCAACGCAACAGCCATCCCAGCAACCAGCAACAGCAGCCGCACCGGCGAACCAGGAGGAAGAGGCCGGTTGGAGCAAAGTGGTCTGGAAGAACAGACCAGCCAAGCCGGTGAACAACAATAATAACAGCAATAGCACAAAACAGAACCAAACCTACAAGGATTACACTAACAAACCCACCACATCTGCTAACAACATCAACAAACACAACACAGACACAGGCACCACAAGGAAAAAAACACTACAAGCACAAACAACACAAACAAAAAGATTACAGACACAAACACCCAAGAAAACAAAAACACCACAAGCACCGACACCAACATTGAAAGCATAGACAACAAAACAACAGTCACCAACAGTAAACACGCAGCAAACAAAAACAAAGACACCACCGGTAAAAACTCAGACCGACGCGATAAGGCTTCCAAGGTAGAGGAGATGGAAGTACAAGCCTCCTCCGCCAAAAGGAAGCTCCCATGTTCTCCGACTGAGTTGGAGGAGGAAGCAGTGTTGTCAGAACGAGAGGAGGGTGGCAATAGTTTTGAGAAGCAGGCGAGGAGGAAGGGGAGGAAAAGCAGCAAAAGGGAAAGGGGAAGAGGCAGAGGAGGTTACCACCGTTCAGTCGGCTCCTCAGGATATGCCTAAATCAATCCCCTCCCCTGATGACAACAACACCATGCAAAACCCCCCTCCCTCCTCAAGTCTCAGCAACACTCCACCAGCACCAATCAAGCCTCAGCCCGTCAGAACAGAGAGGACTAAAAAACTCCCTTTCCTGCCGGGGGACAGGATTTGCGAAGTAGATTCGCATTCACCAGTACCGGGCCTTAATGGACAACAAAAGGTCCGGTACAACAAACTGAGGAGCTTGGCCCACATTGGCGGCGACAGCGTAGCCGACCCAACCAAGTTTAAAGACGCTACCTTGTTGACCACTTTTATTAGGGTCAACAAGGACGCCAGAACTGGAGCCCTCTGGGCGATGATCCATGCAGCGAAAGACGCTGTCCTGGGCCAGCAGCTGGTGGATGAGGAGCATCCTTCGCTAAGGAACCTATTTTTTAAGTGTGAGGGTAGAGTCCCAGTGTATATCCACCCCTCCTTGTACAGGGCACTAAAGCAAACGTTCCCCCTGGACGTGGGAGGCATGGCCAAGGATGGAGTACCCTCAGCTGATCTACTTACCGGGAGCCTCGGCCAGGCTTGCCACATCCTTACTGCCGAGGATTTCAGACCCGTCTGTGACACTGTTTAAGATAAGTGATCATGTCTTTAAACTTGGCTACATTTAATGTGAGGGGTATCAGGTGTCGAAGCAAGGCCGTGCACATTGTGAGAGACCTGGTGTCCCTTAAGGTAGATATTGCTACTATCCAGGAGACCCACTTTGTTTGTGACGAGGATTGCCAGGTGCTGGTAAACAATTACGATGTTTACTCAGCATATGGTAATACTTATAGTCGTGGAATCTCCTTGCTAGTGAGTTTCACCTTGTCAGCGTCGGTGAATGTTGTTCCCTCAGGCGAGGACAGGCGGCTAGTTGTTGTTGATGTTGCCGTTAATAGTAGTGTTTTTCGGATTGTCGCTGTTTATGCTCCCAATTCTGCTGTAGAGAGAGTATCCTTTTTTCAACGGTTGGAGGACTTCTTAGTGGGTCCGGAACGGTTAGTTTTAATGGGTGATTGGAACGCAATCCTTGATCCCAATATAGATAAGGTCGGCGGGGCTAGTGGGTCGGTGCGGTGTGACAGCAGTCTGTTCGATCTGATGGCCTTGTGCGATCTCGTCAACAGGTTTCGTCTGGAGCATCCGGGGCGGGAGATGTGGCCGTGGCATTCTGTAGTGCATTCCCATCCGAGTACTTACTTGGATCGGATGTTAGTTAGAAGAGGCGACGTAGACTTTCTATCGTGCCCTATGTTCCACTTGTTAGGACACTCGGACCATAAACTCATTATGGCCCATTTGAACTTAAGTGCTAGGCCTAAACTAGTTCAACAGCACCTTGTTGGAGCTGGAAGACTACGGGTTGAAGGTTTCCGAATTAATTCAGTGGGCTTTAGTGAGGGCGGTTACAGGGAGTAAGTGGTGGGTTAGTCTTAAGGCCAAAATTAGACGCTTCTCTGTCCAGTAAAGCCAACACCTCGTGTTAGACAAGACTAAGGCAAAGAAGCATATAGAGGATAAGCTGACCCGGGCTGTTGAGGGGGGGGGACTCCCTAGAGATAGCACTAGCTAAACAGGACCTCAGCCGATTGGCTAGCGAGCGGTATGAAGGTCAAGTAGTTAGGGCTAAGTTAATGAAAGTTTCTAACGAGGCTGTTAATGTTGACACTGTTGAGCGTAAGGCTGCTCTAAGGCACGGTTTGGACGGGTACATTCGGAAAGTACATAACCTGGAAGGACGTGCCCTAGTATCGACTCGGGAGATCTGCGAGGGGTTTCGGGAGCATCTATCGAAGTGCTTCACCCAACTACCCAGACTCAGGGTCGATGAGTTTGGCAGCTATTTGGCTGACTCGCCCCGCCTCATGGCGGCTCGAGCAGCTAGCTGTGATGGTCTTGTTACGGAACATGAGATCAGGTCGGCTACAACAAGTCCCCATGAGTTCTACTTGAGGATGTCGTCCATGTTAGTCCCTATTCTTAAGGATATGTTCAACCATTGGTTTTTCTCAGGGTTCCATCCCTGGACAGGTGACCAAGGGAGTGATCACATTGCTGAGGAAGGTCAACGGCATGGTGGGGTGGAAAATTTTGATGACTTTAGGCCCTTGACTCTGCTAAACACAGAGTTAAAGATTTTGGCAAAGATTCTAGCAAATCGCTTGCAGGTTGTCATCACTGACTTGATCGAACCGGACCAGAGCTATGCTGTAAAGGGGAGATCAATTTAGGAGAATCTTCATTTGATTTACTCGATCATAGAGGAAATAGAAGACGACACCGAAGCCGTGCTGATCAGTTTGGATCAGTCTAAGGCGTTTGATAGGGTCGACCATCGGTTCCTGGGATCTGTGCTAGAGGCCGCCAGATTTAATCCGGACTTCCGCAAGTGGATCTTTGTCCTGTATGATAGACCGACGGTAGTGGTGCAGATCAACGGTAAGCTGTCAGAGTCATTTGCCATCTCTCGGTCGGTGTGTCAGGGTTGTCCGCTGTCGCCTCTTTTGTATGTCCTGGCGTTGAAACCCCTCCTTCACAAGTTAAGGGATAATGCGGCTACACCAGTTCTGCACGGAATTGCTTTACCTGGAGGCACACGAGCCAGGGTTTCCACGTTCGCTGATGATGTCACCATGTTCGTGTCTTGCCCCACGGACGTTCAAGCGGTGGTCGAGGCGCTCGCTCGATACGAAGAAGTCACAGGGGCCATCTTCAACTGCAGCAAGTCTGTCGGCCTCCGGTTGGGGGCCTGGACCGGGGTAAACTTGCTTCCAGGAATCTTCAGCTGGACCGATGGACCGGTCCGTATTCTCGGTGTCTGGTTTGGACCGGGACTTCAGCTGGAGAAAAATTGGTCGGAAGTACAGATCAAGGTCAAATCGTCGGTCAAGACTTGGATTCGAAGGAAATTGTCCTTGAAGGGTCGGGCGGAGGCATGTGCTACATATGTCTTTCCGCTCATCCTTTACCGATTGTCTGTACTTCCTCTCCCTGCACAATGCCTAACCCGCTTACAAAAGCACCTCGACTCACTTCTATGGGACGAGGGTAAGCATTATGTGTGCAGAGAGGTCTGTGTCCAGAGTCCGAGCCAGGGAGGCCTGGGGAAGCCCAGTCTCCTGTGTCACAGAAACGCAGAGATTGACTTTCCTGGGTCGTTCGCTAGAGGAGGACGCTCCTTTGGTCCCTGCAGTTGAGAACTCATTTCCCAATCTCAAACCCGACCCCTCAGTAGAATGTCGTTGTAGACCAAGGGGGGAGTCCAAGTTCTTTGCCGAATGCCGGACCGCTCTTAGAGCTTTGCCGGGGACTAGTGTCCTTGATCAGCCTAGGAAGAAGCTTTATTGGAAACTAGTGGTGGGTACCACAAAGGATCCTCTTTGTAGGCGATTAGGTTGGTCGATGGAGGTTATTTGTTCTCAGAGGAGTTGGGCGCCGCAAAGGGATTTTCTGACTCGGAATTTTCACTGACCTGGCGACTGGTCCAAAAGGCACTGCCCCTCTCTGATGAATTCTGTCTGTACAAAGAACAAACAAGGGCCTGGTGTCTGCGCTGTGGCGAACACAAGCTCGAAACAGTCGAGCATGCGTTTTTCTGCTGCAGCCGGATCCAGGCCCTATTGGAGTACGTAGGAGGGGTAACGGCTCGCATTGATGGCGAGTGGCTGCTCGAGCTCGACGAAGGTTATTTTTTCTACAACATAGAGCCGCCGTTCTCCAGGGAGGAAAGAATGGTTTTCCTGGCGATCCTAGCAGTAGCGCGTATGGTGATTTGGATCACACGCCTTAAGTTGGTCCGCGAAGGGATATCTGTTCCAGATCGGGATCTGATCGTTTACTTTAAACATCTGCTCAAAGTAAAGATCAGATGCAATTGGAGGAGGTTGCCTCGAGTGAAGTTTAATAAGAGGTGGGTACACAACACTAGTTTGTGCATCTGTCGAGGAGCCAAGTTTAAATACGTGTTCCCTCCTTGAGCATGGCATGGGCGGTGCTGGGTCCTTCGGAACCCATCCCACCTAAGTCTTAGCACAGTCAAATTAAGAAGACTCTTGACTGGTGGTACAAATGAGATCCTATTCCTGATTTTTAATTTTTTGGTACTAGAGAACCTCTGAGTCTGCCCACCCTATATACGCCACACTTTTGTTTTTTGAACATCCCCGGTCACTCCCCCTACTCAGAGGTCACCTTCCAACCTCTCCACCCGTTGCTGTATTTTCGCCCACTTGACCTAAGGCTTCTCCCCAACCCCCAATAGGAATCTCCCTGCTTGTTTTCGGTTCCCTGGAAAACAGTGGGGGGGGGGGGTTAGTCACTTAGAGTAGTGCAGGGGGGTCTTATTAACAACCCAGTAGGTCATATATTTTATTTTTTGAGTTGAACTTTTTCACTAGTTTTACCCACTCCACAAACTTTTTTACTCATGATTAAAAAACTTGTTTATAATGAAATTGAACGTTATCTTCTTACACATGCACACACACACACACACACAAAAAATGCATACACAACATACAGATGCTTTCTTTATACCGATTGTATATATGTTATTTATACTCTAAACGATGGGGAATCATTAGTTAGATTAGGATCCACAGAGTGAACGAGGTATTGTGGTAAAAGTTGCCAGTCAAGAGTGAGATTACAAAGTCATTTTTTAATTATTTGTTAAATAGTCACAAAGACCCTGAACCCCCCCCTCCCCAATTTCTTATAGGGCCTTGTGCCTAATTTTGTTGTTTGTTATTTTTGTTCTTATGATTTTTTAATTATAATTTCATTTTTGACAACAATAAAATATATAAATAAGATCAAAGTGAAAAAAGATCTGTTCTCTCAGCTACGAAACTTTCACTCTTAGAAGGGATCCACCACTGGGCTCTCGGGCTAGGTTAAGGTGTTTTTTCATACTAACTTTTGTTAGCAAGGACCGCCCCCCTCTTCTGGGAAGTCAGGACCTAAAGGACCGACTCCACATTTGTGGGAGTTTGGATCCGAAAACCGATCCCCTTTTTTGGGAGACTGGAATCTCAGGAACAACACCACTAGCTGGTAGTTGAGACCTTCCTTTTGTTTTTTTCCGTTTTGCATGTTTTTCTTCATTCCGGTCTCTTCCCTCTAGAGACAGGGGATGGTCTACTCTCTCCACACTTAATTGCCTGAGCAGCACTCTGACCTGCCAGGCCAAAACTTTGTCTATTTTCGCTGCTCTCCCGTTGGATAGAGCAGACAGGATTCTCTTTCTCGCTTCCGTTGGGTAGTTAATGGGTAGGGTGACATAGGGTAGGGCGGGTGCTTTGTTTCTGTTCCCCTCTGTGGGCAGAGATGTCTATCCCCTCTCTCTCTTAATTGCGACGCGGCACTCTGACCCACTAGCACCCACTGCATCTTTCTTCTCTGCTCTCCCCCCACGAGGGGGGATTTGAGCTGCTAACCCGACATCCCCGTGAGGGGAGGTCAAAAACACTAATCTCTTCTGAGCCCGCTCCTTACCCTCCACCCCCTCCACTCCCCTTGGTTTTCTTTTCTCCCCATTACACTTTGGTCCATGTCAGCGGCCAGTAGTATCACCACGATGCCAGGCAGGTGGACCATACTGGTCCAAATGCGGAACATCGCACACCTCAAAGACTCCCCCACGAACGGAGCTAGGCTTTCTTCCCAGAAGATGAAGGCGGAAGACAAGGTAGGGCCGCAGCCCGCGGTGACCTTGTACGAGAGCGACGGGGTAGGGCCACAGTCCGTGGTGACCCCAGGATACGCTACAGAAGCAATGGCTCTCCACGAGGGCGACATCTCTGGAAAAGGCGCAGCCAGGACACCGGAGGGAGGAAAGTCAATGGATTCTGGGCCAGTGACACCCAAAGGCTCGGAATCCATCAAAGGAATGCCGGGGCAAGTCTCTCCCACTACCCTAAAGGGCGACTCCCCATCAGTGGAAAAGGAAGATGAGAGCGGCAAATCTGAGGAGCTGTTTTTCGACACAATCACCTCCATTCAATCACTCTTCAAGAATGGAGCTAAAGATCTGGCCTCCAACACTCTCCAAGAGGGCAATGACCAGAAGGTAGCGGAAGAAAGGAGCAGCAACGCACCTGCCTGCGTCGACCTAACCAAACAGGCAGGAACAACACCACCCCCAGCCGCCACACCTTCTACAGCATCTGCCGGAGGCACATCCCCAGGAGGGGAATTATCACCAAGCCCCAAGGAAAAAGGTGCTCAGCAGCCTCCATAGAGGAAGAAGGGAGTAACCCAGAGGGTCGACCACAGCCAGGATACTAACTTATCGGTAGACTGGCTAGCGTTGTCCCCCAACATGGAGATGAGCCAAGCAGATCCCAAACCCGGCCAATCCAACAGTAAAGGAGCAGTGCCAGCAACCCCGTGCACGGAGCCAGCTAAAACCAAGCATGGCGAGAACACGGCATGGGGTCCTCAATCCCAAGAAGAGCAGCTGACACCCAAGGGCTACAGAGAACTGTTTTCCTCGACTTATAAGGAGTATCCAAAATGAAACATCATCCTTCCCCGCCCCGGACAAGTCGAGGAATTGGAAAAGTGGGTTCTCTCCCTGGTCACTTCAGACCTCAGAACCAGGAGCCTCACGGGAGTCAGCAAGGAGACAATGATTGAACTCCTTCTCGACCAAAACATTCCGGCAAAATATGTTTGCAGAAGGAGTTATGCGATGTGGGACGTGCTGCTCCCTAGCCAAGAAGCGGCAAGACTGTCCAGGACGGATCGGAACTGGAAAAACATCCGCATCCAGCCAGAATACCTGAACAAACTAAGAACCAATGTCACCATACTGAACGTTACATGTCACTTAGGGGCCAAACAACTGAGTGTCATACTCAGCCAGTACGGTGACGTGGAGGCGGTAACCCCGGTCAAGGGCCAACGTAACATATTGACCGGGGATTACAAAATACGGATGGTCTTGAGCAGAGCAGAATTCGACAAAATTCCGGCGATGCTCAAGTTTGATAAGTGGACAATGTCAGTGATTGTGGAGGGAAGAAAGCCACAGGGCTGGCATTGTCAGAAACAAGGCCACATGGCCAAGGACTGCCCAAAAAGAGCCCAGGCCAAAGCCCCGGAAAAAACACCAGCCAAGGCGACGACTGAAGCAGTCCCAACCAAAGTGCCATCAACGGTTCAGACTCCCCCAGCAGATAGTCGACGGTCAGCAGGAAGGGTAAACCCTCCAAAAACCTACCCAAGCAAGTGGTGATCAAAGACCATCCCGAAAAAGCCACCAGTGTTTCAGCCATGGAAGTGGAGGCACCCTCTTCCTCTGGCAAGAGGAAGCTACAAGAGTCGGAGGAGGAACAGGGAGCATCCAAAGAAGAGGCCGGCCAACCCGAAACGACCAGCAACATTGTCACAGAGACCACAAAGGAGGAGAGAAAAACGAAGAGGAAGAAAAGCCGTAGAACCAAAGCTATTTCCCCGGACATTACCACCAGTGAAACCCCCTTACACCCAACCCCCATTCAGCCAGATCCAAAAACCCACTCCCCTCCAAAATCTCCCAAGAAGTAATCCCGGTAACCCTCTGGAGACACTGTTAAAGGCACTGAAAGTCTCCCAAAGCCCCCTACTTCGGATATTCCTCTAAGTCCGGTCACCACTCCCACCCCTTTTATTCCCCCCTCCTCCCCCTCATACCACCAAAGAAGACCAGGTCACCGCTTTGAAAGTCTGTACAGAACGGACTAAGAAGTTTCCCTTCCTGCCAGGAGACAGGATATGCGAAACGGGCTCTCTGCTACCAATTTTGGAGTTGAAAGGGAGGCAGAAAGCACAGTACGAGAAACTTCAAAACTTTGTATTAATCGGGGCGGAAAACATTACCAACCCCAGCAACTTCAAAAACGCGCCAATGCTGACAACCTTTGTTTGGGAGAACAAAGACTCAAGAACTCAAGCCCTCTGGAATATGCTAGAGGCAGCGAGGGATGCCATAAAGGGCCAGCAGCTGGTGGACATGGAGCACCTCTCGCTCAGAAAAATGAACTTTCAGTGCGAAGGCAGAATCCCCATCTATTGTCATCCTTCCTTTTACAGGGCGTTAAAACTAACGTTTCCCCTGGACGTCGGAGGCGTGGCTAAGGATGGACAGCCTTCTACGGAGTTACTTACCGGCAGCCTTGGCCAGGCCTTCCACGTTCTCACGGCCAAGGATTTCAGACCCATCTGTGACACTGCTTAAGGTAAGTGAACATGTCTTTGAACTTAGCCACTTTTAATGTGAGGGGTATCAGGTGTCGAAGCAAGGCCTCGAGCGTTGTGAGAGACCTGGTGTCCCTTAAGGTAGATATTGCCGCTATCCAGGAGACCCACTTTGTTTGTGACGGGAATTGTCAGGTGTTGGTAAACGACTACAATGTTTACTCAGCATATGGCAATATTTATAGTCATGGAATCTCCTTGCTAGTGAGTCGCACCCTTTCAGCGTCGGTGAATGTTGTTCATGCAGGCGAGTACGGGCGGCTGGTTGTTGTTGATGTTGCCATTAATATCAGTGTTTTTTGGATTGTCGCTGTTTATGCTCCCAATTCTGCTGTCGAGAGGGTATCCTTTTTTCGACGGTTGGAGGGCTTCTTAGTGGATCCCGATCGGTTAGTTTTAATGGGAGATTGGAATACAATCCTTGATCCCAATATAGATAATGTCGGGGGGACTAGCAGGTCAGCGTGGTGTGACAGCAGTCTGTCTGACCTAATGGCCTCGTGCGATCTCGTCGACAGATTTTGTCTGGATCATCCAGGGCGAGAGATGTGGACGTGGCATTCTGTAGTGCCTTCCCATCCGAGTACCTACTTAGATCGGATGTTAGTTAGAAGAGGCTCGAGCGGCGAGCTGTAATGGTCTTGTTACGGAACATGAGGTCATTACTGCGTTGAAGCAGGTCGGCTACAACAAGTCCCCAGGGCTTGATGGTCTGCCCTATGAGTTCTACTTGAGGATGTCGTCCATGTTGGTTTGTATTCTGAAGGATATGTTCAACCATTGGTTTGCTTAGGGTTCCATCCCTGGGTAGGTGACCAATGGAGTGATCACATTGCTGGGGAAAGGTCAACGGCATGGTGGGGTTGAAACTTTTAATGACTTTAGGCCCTTGACTCTGCTAAACACAGAGTTAAAGATTTAGGCAAAGATTCTAGCGAATCGCTTGCAGGTTGTCATCACTGACTTGATCGAACCGGACCAGAGCTATGCTGTGAAGGGGAGATCAATTCAGAACAATCTTCATTTGATTTGCTCGATCATAGTGGGAATAGAAGACGACACCGAAGTCGTGCTGATCAGTTTGGATCAGTCCAAGGTGTTCGATAGGGTCAACCATCGGTTCCTGGGATCTGTACTAGAGGCCGCCGGATTTAATCCGGACTTCCGCAAGTGGATCTTTGTCCTGTATGATAGACCGACGGTAGTGGTGCAGATCAACGGTAAGCTGTCAGAGTCATTCGCCGTCTCCCGGTCGGTGTGTCAGGGTTGTCCGCTGTCACCTCTTTTGTATGCTTCATTTCTGCTCCCCTCTGTGGGCTGAGATGTCTATCCCCTCTCTCTCTTAATTGCGACACGGCACTTTGACCCGCTAGCACCTACTGCGTCTTCCTTCTTTGCTCTCCCCCTCGCGGGAGATCCGAGCTGCTAACCTGACATCCCCATAAGGGGAGGTCAAAAACTCTATTTTTCTTCTGAGCCCGCCCCTCGCCCTCCACCCACCCCCATTTCCCTGGGTTTTCTTTTCTCTCCACTACACTTTGGTCCACGTTAGCAGCCAGTACTACCACCACCACGATGCCAGGCAGGCGGATTATTCCAATCAAATGCGCAACATTGTGCCCCTTGAAGACTCCCCCACAAAGGGAACCCCCTGCTAAGAAGAAGGCGGAAGACAAGGTAGGGCCGCAGCCCGTGGCGACCTTGTGCAAGGTTGACGGGGTAGGGCCACAGCCTGCAGCGACCCCTGGAAACTCCTCAGAAGCACCTGTGACAGCTCCCCACGAGGGAACACCTCGGAAAAAGGCGCTGCCAGGACACCAAAAGGAGAAAAGTCAATGGATTCTGGGCCAGTAGCACCCATAGACTCGGAATCCTATTAAAGAAATGCCATGGCAAGTCACTCCCGCTCCCTTAAAGGGCGACTCCCCATCGGCAGGTACAAAAAATGAGAGCAGCACCTTGGAGAAAACCTGAGGAACTGTTCAGTGATACGATCGCCTCCATCCAAGCTCTCTTCGAGGATGGAGATTACGACCCACCCTCCAACACTCCCCAAGAGGGCAAGAACGGGAAGGAAATAGTGAAGGCAGGGAGCAGCAAGCCATCTGGGGGCAACAAGGACAAACTGGTGGAAACATCACCCCCAGCTACACCTTCTCCACTTTCTATCGGAGGTGCATCCCCTCCTGGGGATGTACCACCAAGTCTGAAGGAAAACCCCGCCCAGCAGCCTACAAAAAAGAAGAAGACGGCAACCCAGTCTGCAACCAACCAATCCACGAAAGAAACGGAAGACTGGCCAGAGCTGTGCCCCGGCAACAAAACGACGAACGCAACGGAGGAGTGGCCAGCCCTGAATCCATCCAAGAGCCCCCACAAGGGCGAAAGCTCCTCATCCAAGGAAGGAGCAAGGACTACGCCAACAAATCAGTCCGATAGCAGTCCCCAAGGTGAAGAGAAAAAGGCTTGGGGCCCGCAAAAGCAACTCACTCCGCAGGACTATATGGATCTTTTCCAGTCCACTTTCAAGGAATATACGGAAGGGAACGTTATTAAGCCCCTTCCGGGCGCCGTGAAGGAGCTCCAACATCGTGTCATATCCTTCATCACGGCGGACACCAGGAGCAAAAGTCTCAACGGGGTCGGCCAGGAAACAATGATGCAGCTCCTCCAAGACTTGAAGGTCCCTGCCAGCTACATAGTCCGAAAGAGTTATGCAAAATAGAAGCTACTCCTACCAGATAAAGAAGAGGGGGTTAAGCTGTCCAAATCAAACATCGCCTGGAAGCACTTAGCCCTAAAGCCAGAGTACCAGGGCAAAGGTGAACCACAACGTCGGTTTTGGGAGTTCCCTGCTACCTACTAAGACAACTGGGCACTATGCTGAGCAAATACGGGGATGTCGAGGCTATATGGCCAGTCAAGAGTCCACGTAACCTCATCACAGGCAACTATAAACTGTCAATGAGTGTGGATCTTGCAAGCTTCAACAAGATCCCCGCAGTTCTCAAATACAGAGACTGGACGCTCTCCATCATAGTGGAAGGAAAGCGACCGCACTGCTGGCACTGCCTGAAGCAAGGACATATGGTCAAAGATTGTCCTAAGAGGCCAGCAGCGGACCACCAACTTAACAGCCATTCCAGCAACCAGCAACAGCAGTGGCGCTGGCGAACCAGGAGGAAGAGGCCGGCTGGAGCAAAGTTGTCCAGAGGAATTGAACAGCAAAGCCAGTGAACAACAACAGCATAAAACAGAACAAAACTAACAAAGACAACACTAACAAACCTACCACACCTGCAAACAACACCAGCAAACACAACACAGACACAGGCATCACAGGCAAAAACACTACAAGCACAAACAAAAAGATTGCAGACATAGACACCCACGAAAACAAAAACACCACAAGCACCGACACAAACAATGTAAGCACAGACAACAAAACAACAGTCACCAACAGTAAGCAAACAGCAAACAAGAACCAGCAAACGAAAACAAAGACATCACCGGGAAAAACACTGACCACCGCGAAAAGGTTTCCACAATAGAGGAGATGGAGGCACAAGTCTCCTCCAAAAGGAAGCTACCTTGTTCTCCGACTAAGTCTGAAGAGGAAGCTGTGTCAGAACGAGAGGAGAGTGAAAGCACGTTGGAGAAGCAAAAGGGGAGGAAAAGTAACAAGAGAAAAAGGGAGATTACTACCGCTCAGTCGGCTCCTCCGGATATGCCTACACCAAGCACCTCCCCTAATAACAGCAACACCACTCAGAACCCCCCTCCCTCCTCAAGCATCAGCAACAATTCACCAACACCAGAAGCTGTCAATCCTCAGCCCGTCAGGACAGAGAGGACTAAAAAACTCCCTTTCCTGCCGGGGGACAGGATTTGCAAAGTGGACTCTCACCTACCAATACTGGACCTTAAAGGCCAACAAAAGGTCCGGTACAACAAACTGAGGAACTTGTCACATGTCGGCGGTGATAATGTTGCCGACCCAACCAAGTTTAAAGACGCTACCTTGTTGACCACTTTTATTAGGGTCAACAAGGATTCCAGAACTGAAGCCCTCTGAGTGATGATCCAAGCAGCGAAGGATGCTATCCCGGGCCAGCAGCTGGTGGATGAGGAGCATCCTTCACTGAGGAACATATTTTTTAAGTGTGAGGGTAGAATCCCTGTATATATCCACCCCTCCTTCTACAGGGCACTAAAACTAACGTTCCCCCTGGACGTGAGAGGCGTGGCCAAGGATGGAGTACCCTCAGCAGATCTACTTACCGGTAGCCTCGGCCAGGCCTGCCACGTCCTTACTGCCGAGGACACTGCTTAAGGTAAGTGATCATGTCTTTGAACTTGGCTACATTTAATGTGAGGGGCATCAGGTATCGAAGCAAGGCCTCGCGTATTGTGAGAAACTTGGTGTCCCTTAAGGTAGATATTGCCGCTATCCAGGAGATCCACTTTGTTTGTGACGAGGATTGTCAGGTGCTGGTGAACGACTATGATGTTTACTCAGCATATGGCAATACTTATAGTCGTGGAATCTCCTTGCTAGTGAGTCGCACTCTGTCAGCGTTGGTGAATGTTGTTCACGCAGGTGAGGGGTGAGCGATCGTTGTTGATGTTGCCATTAATTGCAGTGTTTTTCAGATTGTTGTTGTTTATGCTCCCAATTCTCATGGAGAGAGGGTACCTTTTGTCGACGGTTGGAGGGCTTCCTAGTGGATCTGGAACGGTTAGTTCTAATGGATGATTGGAATGCAAGCAATCCGTCGGGGGGGGGGGGTAGCGGGTCGGTGCGGTGCGACAGCAGCCTGTCTGACCTGATGGCTTCGCGCGATCTCGTTGACAGATTTCGCCTGGATCGCCCGGGGCAGGAGATGTAGATGTGGCATTCTGTAGTGCCTTCCATACGAGTACTTACTTGGATCAGATGTTAGTTAGAAGAGGTGACGTAGATTTTCTATCATGCCGCACATTCCACTTGTTAGGACACTCGGACCATAAACTTGTTATGGCCCGCTTGAACTTAAGTGCTAGGACTAAACTAGCCAGATACTGGAGGTTCAACAGCACCTTGTTGGAGCTGGAGGACTACCAGTTGAAGGTTACTGATTTAATTCTGTTGAAATTTTTTATAGAGAAATAATTTTATTTATTTTTTTATTTATACCCATTCAACATCTCCGCATTTGGGTCAAGGAACGCATTCCTTGACCAGCAGGTCACTTCCATCATCATCAGCATCGGTATAGTTCGCTTTCTAGCAGCCAGCTCCACTCCTACCCTCTGAAGGGGAGGAGGAGCAGGAAGAGGAGGAGGAAAGGGCTTTTTGCCCGTTTTCGTCAGTTCGAATCTAGCCGGTCAAGAAGAAGGACGCTATTCGGCTCTGTCAAAAAGGATTCTTGACGTTAAATTATACGTTTTTTTTTTCTCTCCTCCTCCTTTGGAGAAAGACGTTTTTTCAGAACTTCATTGGTTGGTACTAAACTATTAACGTTATTTTATTCTCAGTCATTATAAGACAACAAGGTCTTACGATTGGAAGATTAATACCGGTTATTAAAAGACAAACGAGTCTTACAACTGGTAATTTATTATTCTCAAAGGACTAACAAAGGAAACTACCGTGTGTTGAGGAGTTCTTTTCTAAGAAGAACAAAATTTAATTTCACCGACGAGACGACCAGAATATCGCCCCTAGAAAGGAAATCCCCTCTTTGAAAGATTTTTCAATCGAAGTTTCCTTCAGAAAGGAAATCTTCCATAATTCAAGAATTTACCCCGTATTTGTACTCATAAAGCTAACCAAAGCGGCTTTATGGTCTTCTCTCCCCTTTGAATTAAAAGGCACATGAGCCTTCACAAAGGAACTTACTTCTTTCTCCCATTTTAGGTCAAAGAAACTTTTTGTTTGTCCTTTCGGAAAAGAAAAAAAAGAACATTTTGTCAAAGAAAGACTGAACATTTTGTTAAAAGGACTGAATTCTAAACAAGGACTGTTTTCCTTTTTTTATATGTTCTTTTCTTTCAGCCTTTCTTGCAAGTAAGGATTGACGTCTTTTTTGTATTTGTTTTATATGTATTTTTAAATGTTTCCTTAAGGGTTTTTTTAACCTCAGCCTTGGGAAATAAAGGCAATCGATAACTTTTTGTTTTAATAAACTTGGATCATTTTAAACTTAATCGGGTCTGTATTTCTTTTGCTCATTTCCACTAGTTACTCTTTTCCGAGAAATTTGCCATAAATGTTTTTTTCCACTTTTTTTCTTTCCTTTTTGTTACCATGAAAAACGGATTTTGGTGACGAACCCAAAATTTCGTTAAATTTGACTTTATTTTTCCATGTCTTATGCGTTTACAAACAGCATAAGACATTTTCCTTTAAACCTCTACACTTTGCATTTATGTTTTTAAAGTCTTATGTATTTACGAGATACATAAGACATTTCTCTAAAATTTCTGAATTTTGCTTTTAACCTCTCCTAGTCTGATATGTTTCCAACCACATGGGAGCTTTTAAATTCTCCCGCTATTTCAATTTGTGTGTGTGACGTCAGCACATACGTTGAGATCTTCCTTCCATTAAGCCATTACAATAGTCCGTTTTTTTTCTTACTATTTTAGACTTTCTAAAAATTTAACATTTGGAGCAAGACCCATTTTAATTTGATCTGGTTGTTGAGTGCCTTATTTCCATTTTGTATATTTTTGTATGTAATTTTGTAAGCTGTTTCCTACCATTTTTGCCTGGCTCTGCGCCACCTCCCATCTTTATGTGCCTCCTATGTCACCATTTTGAATTTTTAGGGAATTGAAATTTAAACATTTTTGCTTTGGAGTTTTTCCCCCTATAAATTTGCATTTTCCTTTTATTTGTTACTTTAGTGGAACACACGTGACATTTATTGATACTGTTATGAAGTACGTAGCTACGGCTACAACTAAATACGAAACTGCGTGCGAAGCACACACAGCTCTGTACGAAGACATCTGCCGACAATAAAGCTTCTGGCGCTTAACATACAAACCACAGCCTTTGTCCTCTTTTGTTTACATTTCGCCTCATTACATGGTGTAACGAAGTGAGATTTAATTTTTTCTTCTTTCCGGAACAACGTAAACACTGTGGATAATTATAATCGTTCAGCAAAACGTACATATTTTAACTCGGACTTTGTGTTTACATATCCTGGCACGGAATTTATCAATCACGTGGATTTGGTCATTTTTATACATTCGTCGGCTACAATATGGCATATGCAATTCCACCACCAGTGAAAATGGAAATGGACGGCGATTTACGAGAGAACTGGGCCCTCTTCAAATTAACCTGGGAAAATTATGCAGCTGCAACGGAAATTGAAAAAAAAGCAGCAAAAATACAGGTAGGAACTCTGCTTTCTGTTATCGGGAAAGAATGCTTACAGATATATAAAAATCTGCCAATATCGAAAGAGGAACAAGCGAGTACAAAAAATATTTTGGAAAGGCTCACAGACTACTTTGAGCCTAAACCATATACCAATGGTACATGTTTAATTCCTGCACACAGGAACAGGACGAAAAATTTGACAGTTACTTAAATAAATTAAGAAACCTAGTTAAAACCTGCAAGTACGGTGCGCTTGAGGATGAATTACTGCGTGACCGAATTGTGATAGGTACCAGCAATAATAATGTACGGGCCAGACTCCTTAGCAAATCTGGACTTACCTTAGACCGGACAATAGATATTTGCCGAAGCACTGAACAGGCTGAACAACAGCTCGGCAAACTTAACAAATCAATAGAGAACATCCACTTCACAAAAGCTGACAAAAAAAAAAGAGACGCAAATTTATAAAGGACTGCAAATTCTGTGGACAGAGTCACGACAAAGGGAAATGTCAGGCCTATGGACTAACGTGTGCAATCTGCCTAAAGCGCAATCACATTGCCAGGGTATGCCAATCACAGATACAGCCCACCCCACCACAACGGCCAAACAAACTCATGACGCAACGAACTGCAAAAGTGCGCTATGTCGAAACAGAAGTGCACAGCAGTGACGAAAGTATTTATGTTCTGCGGTCTCTGTCAGACCGCAAACAGTACCACGCAGACATTTGTCTATCCATCCCAAGAGACAGTGCAAAAACCACGTGTAGATTCCAAATTGACACAGGAGCAAGCTGCAGCACCTTGACCCTTGCTGACTATAAACATCTCAAAAAAGCACCACTACAGCCTTCTCACACAAGGTTAAGGCTGTACGACAATTCCATACT
Source organism: Euprymna scolopes (assembly GCF_053919585.1). Taxonomy (NCBI): domain Eukaryota; kingdom Metazoa; phylum Mollusca; class Cephalopoda; order Sepiida; family Sepiolidae; genus Euprymna; species Euprymna scolopes. Next base: position 68,212,953 of record NC_136493.1, on the reverse strand, counting down.
GCAACCCTTGGGTTCAGTAATACTTCATTATGAGATAAATGGCATAAAAAAAAAAGTCAACTTTCAAGTGGTGGACGGCAACTCACCATCACTACTTTCCGGATAGCTCAGCTCTGAGGCTGATAGCTTTTAATACAGAATGTGTGCAACAACTGAGTGAAGTAAAGAAGACAAGGACAACTACTAAAGAAGACATCCTCAGAAAATATGAAGACGTTTTCTCTGGCCTGGGGAAGCTACCAGGCAAATACAAAATCGAAATCGACCAAAACGTCAAGCCTATACAAAATAATCCCCGCAGGGTTCCTCTGCCACTGAAAACGGAATTAAAAAGAAAACTCAATGAATTGGTCGACCAAGGAGTAATAGCCTGGGTCACAGAATCAACCCCATGGATCAACAACCTGGTTGTCGTCCGAAAGCCAAACAAACTGCGGATATGCATTGATCCATACCACCTAAACAAGGCGATCAGGCGCAACTATTACCCAACACCGACTGTTGAGGAAATTGCAACTAAAATGAAGAAGGCCAGATTGTTTTCTCTTGTTGATGCTAAAGATGGCTTTCTTCAGGTTGTTTTAGATGAATCATCTTCCTACTTGACAACCTGCTGGACCCCATTTGGCAGAATACGATGGCTTTGAATGCCATTCGGAATCAGCTCAGCCCCCAAAGAATGGCAGCGACGACTCGACCACTGCTTTGAAGGACTTGAAAATACCCAAGTTATCGCAGATGACACCATAATCTACGGGTCTGGTGACAGTGATGCGGAAGCGGACAAAAGTCACGATGCTGCCTTTACAGCACTCCTGGAAAGGTGCCGCAAAGTGGGAATTAAGTTGAATCTGGACAAACTCACTTTTAAAAAATCTTCTGTCAGTTACATGGGACATATCTTCAGCGCACAAGGGCTAGCACCCGATCCAGACAAAGTCACAGCAGTATCAGAGATGCAACGCCCTACAGATATCCAAGGTGTTCAACGATTGCTGGAAGTTGTAAACTACCTCGCCAAGTTTGCCCCCAAACTCAGCACAGTATGTGAACCACTGCGACGCCTTCTTGACAAGGAATCTGTGTTTGACTGGCTACGACAACATGAAACAGCATTCACGCAGATCAAACAGCTTATCACCAAAGCCCCTGTTCTTCACTACTATGATGTGAGCAAGGAGATCTCACTTGAATGTGATAGTTCAGAAGTTGGCCTTGGGGCAGTCTTAACACAAGATGGACACCCAATAGCATATGCATCCTGGGCACTCACAAAAACTGAGCAAAACTATGCCCAGATAGAGAAAGAGTGCCTTGCTATCGTTCTCGCAGCAGAACGATTTGAACAATACATCCTTGGCAAAGAGAAAGTCAAAGTACTCTCCGACCACAAACCTCTAGAGACAATATTGGCAAAACTCATTCATGTGAGCCCAAAGCGACTCCAGCGAATGCGATTAAGGCTCCAAAAATACTCTCTAGATGTGAGATACAAACCAGGACCCCAAATGTACATTAGTGACACACTATCTCAGGCATCGCCACCTACTGCCCCAGCCACAATGGAAGAGAACCTTACCATATTTCATCTGCAAGAACAGGAACTCGCAGAAGAGTTAGAAAACATCAATATGGAAGACGACCACTTTGTCACTGACCACCGCCTCTCACAGATACAACAGGAAACTAACTGTGACACGACATTAAGGACATTAATAAAAGTCACAAAAAACGGGTGGCCAGAGGACAAAAACGACAGCCCACTCAACATCAGGGAATACTGGCCATACCGCCACGAACTGTCCTCTGAAAATGGCCTGGCATATCGAGGCACACGCCTAATCATACCGACAAAGCTTAGACCCGACATGATCGCCAGAGCACATAGATCCCATCTGGGCATTCAATACACACTAAACACAACCCGGGATATAATGTTCTGGCCACGAATGCATGCGGAGATCACAGAAGCTGTTCAAAGGTGTGAAATTTGCCAATTGACACAACCACAACAACAAAAGCAACCTTTGATGACCCACCCGATACCAGTTCACTCTTGGCAGTCTGTTGCTAGTGACTGTTTTGATATAAACGGCAAACACTTTGTAGTAGTGGTGGACATATTTTCAGACTTTGTGGAAGTTGCCCTGATCTAAGCGGAAACTCCCTTGTCAGGGTGATCAAACCTATGTTTGCCACACATGGCACACCAGCTACCATGATAACTGACAATACTACCAACTATATAAGCAGCGGGTTTCACAAATTCACACAGTCATGGGACATCAGGCACATAACGTCCAGCCCTCACCATCACCAATCAAATGGACGGGCTGAAGCGGCAGTGAAGCTGATGAAAGGAATCATAAAAAAGTCAACAAAAAAAAGGAAAGACTTCTGGTAAGCCATACTTGAATGGCGCAATGCTATCACACCTGGCATGCATAGTTCATCGGCACAAAGGTTCTTTTCAAGGCGCACTCGCTCCATGCTACCTTGCAAACCCACAGACTACATACCACAAGTGCAAGCAAATACACAGCAAGCGCTCATAAATAAAAGACAGGTAGCAAAAAAATACTATGATAGACACACTAAACCTCTGCCGGACCTCAGTATTGGACAGTCTGTTAGAGTAAAATGTCACCCGCAGATTCCTCACAGCGATTGGAAACCTGGCATCATCACTAGCAAAGAAGCACCACGCAGCTACGGAGTCCAAGTAAATGGGAAAATCTACAGAAGAAACCAAATACACATTCGCCAACCACCCACCCGCTCAACCAATACACCCATCATACCTAATCATGTTCCCATACCGCAAGCAGCAGAAGATAATGCTGACCAGACGAAACCAGTGCTGCAACAACTGTCAACACATGACAAACAACAAAGGTCTAGTCGTGTTGTCAAACTCCCTACCCGACTAAGAGACTATACACTAGACAACAAACACACACAAAACATCAACAAAACACAAGAGACACAACGCATTTAAAATGAATACACAGACACACAAATATCAGCAAAACACAACACATTTAAAAGTAATAAACAAAAACACACATAAGCCCAGACTGCAATGGGTAATAAAAAACCAATAAAACATTACTGAATAAGGGGAATGTTATGAAGTACGTAGCTACGGCTACAACTAAATACGAAACCGCGCACACAGCTCTGTACGAATACATCCGCCGACAATAAAGCTTCTGGCGCTTAACATACAATCCACAGCCTTTGTCCTCTTTTGTTTACATTTCGCCTCATTACAGATACAAACTTGAAAATTTATTGACAATTTGAAAATTGAATGTATTATTTAATTTTCTTTAATTTTGGTATGTAGAAATTACCTTTTAATTAATAATTTAATTGTTTATAAATAAATTTATCGTAAATTAAAAAATTATAGGAGAGCAAATAATATCCCTCTTAAGAACCTGCTGTTTATGACTAAATTATCAGGGTATTATTATACAAACACCGTGACAGCGAATTAGTAAAAACAGACGTAGTATTCTGTTACGTTTCGGTGTGCTGAACACGAATCTGAAAACCGTACCCCTCGCAAATTAATAGCTTTGGAGATATTAACATTTTTAAAAGGGAATATTTTCTTTCAAAAATGGCGTACATCGGCTCTACTCTTAAATCAAAACAAGTGGAGATAATCCATAATGAAAATAAGCGATAATAAAAAAATAAATTAATTAATTATTTCCTTTTCTTTTTAATTAATTCCCCACCACTTCACCACCCCAATTTTACTTGCTCATGCGCAGTATCCCAATTTTACGCGCACAAAATCGATTTTTACCCAATTTCGGATACACTTTCGGATTTTTACCCAATTCGCTGTCACGTTATTTGTATAAATTTACCATTAGCAGAAGGTATCTTATTAAATTCTCGCTTAATTCACCTCGTGAATTAAGCGAGAATTTAATAAGATATTTACCTCCTGATAATTTAGTCATAAACAGCAGGTTCTTAAGAGGGATATTTGCTCTCCTATAATTTTTTAATTTACGATAAATTTATTTATCGACAATTAAATTATTTTCCCATAGTCATAGTGGGTTTATTATCAAAATGGAAATAGGTTTCCTGGGAGATATTTTTATTCCAGTAAATTGTATACGTTTTATTTCAACAAAGAATTTGTTTCTTTGTTAATTCATTTATCCCCAAACATTAGCGCCTCGCCTCAGGTTTTAAGAAGAAAGGGGTTTGTATTACTGTACACATAGATTGGAAAAAGTTGTCAAAAAAACAAATATATAACAAATAAATGTTATCAAAGGAAAGATAAGTTACTTTTCTACCTAACTGGATATATTTTTTGTGTTTTTATTCAGTGTAACATGTTTATTCAGCTCGAAAAACATGCAGTGTTTACCGATGTATTGGAAAATTCAAAATGGCGGCCGACTCTCTCTCGGAGAGGGTAAGTTTGGGAAAAGGTATTATAAATAATAAACTAGACAAAATACTGTTAGAAATTCGCTCAATATATGTTACCTTGACATAAGTTGACATATATTCGGTTGTTTTTTAATAGTATTTTGTATAGTTTATTATTTATAACATCTTTTCCCAAACTTACCGTGTTAAAGAGACAGTCGGGCGCCATTTTGAATTTTCCAATACATCGGTAAACACTGCATGTTTTTCGAGCTGAATATATCCAGTTAGGTAGAAAAGTAACTTATTTTGCCTTTGATAACATTTATTTGTTATATATTTGTTTTTTGACAACTTTTTTTAATCTATGTGTATAGTAATACAAACCCGAAGAACGTTTTAAAAGAAATATTTCCTTTCTTTGTTTTCGCCTATAGTTGGCAGTTCAACTGCCAGTTCGGTGCATTTAATTATTGTAAGTCTACAACGTGGGAATTTGCCCCGGGACTTAGCGTTAATAATTAAATTTAAGTTGTAGTTTTCTTCTGACTTTAGTTTTACCTAACATTGGTTCTGTCCATAGTTAAAAAAAGAAAAAAATATTTATGCTGCATTTTTTTTTCTTGTGTAAAAAAACAAAATCCTTTTGTCCTCAGTCAGAGAAGGAAAAAAGATAGTTTTTATTTTAGGAAAAAAAATTAGGAAAATTCTACTTTTGCAGTTAATATAAGAAATTTATGTTTGTCCTCAGTACTTAGTACTTACCAACACAACAAACGCCCTCGTGTTTGTGCCTTGTATAGGCATGCGCGACAACAAAACTTGGGTTTTTATAAGCGGAAGTCTCGAGGTTGTCAGGAATCTACAGGCGCATGCGCAAGAGAAGGGATTGAGATAGTGGTATAAAGGCAGGTCGAGTGAGAAGGTTGTTGTTGTTGTCATTGGACGTTACATTGGGCGGTTTATTTTTATGTGTCAAGTCGCGCACCTCGGTGAAGGTGAAGGTCATAAGCTATTTCGGCGATTTCATTTTGTCTCTTTTCCTGGACAACTATGGCTGGGGCAAAGTTTGATTTAAAACTGATACCCGAATTCGACGGATCCACTTCTGTTGTCAACTGGGTCGAAAGGGTTGAGCTGACCTGCAACCTCTGTGAAGTAAAGGGGGTGCATACCATGATTCCCCTGAGATTGGCTGGAGGCGCCCTAAGTGTATATCAGCAACTGAGTGCTGTGGAGAACGCTGATATTACCTGTATAAAAAATGCTTTATACAAGGCATTTGCCATGGATCCCTGTACGGCCTACGAAACATTTGCCACTAGGAAGCTCATGCCAGGAGAAACCGTGGACGTCTTCTTCGCGGAGCTGAAGAAACTTGCAGTTCTATTTGACAATGGAGTGTCAGAGCAAACACTGGCGTATGCGTTTGTGGCCAGCCTTCCCACCCATGTTAAGCAACTGTTGAGGGCTTCCACCAGCGTATCTGTAACGCCCATGGAACATTTGTTGGAGCGCGCTCGAGCCATTATCAGAGATGAAGAGGACCTGAGGGAACCGGTTGTAATGATGGCGCAGGCAGCCAAGACTAATGCTGAAAAGAGTCCCAGTTTGAGACCCACGACCAATGGGAGATGTTTCTGCTGCGGCCAGCGAGGCCATATCGCAAGAAATTGTACTAACAAGGGGCGGGGGCGCCCGCGCTGTTTCCAATGTGGTAGTTATGGACATTTATCCCAAAATGTTGCGGGAAATGCATCAGGGGGCAGGACGTCAGCGCCGCCCTGTTCCCCGGACAAGATTTAATTGAGACGCAACCGACAATAAATGTGTACGTGGACCAAGTGCTTTGTTCAGCTCTTCTCGACTCCGGGTGCTCACACACCATCATGAGTGCCAAGTTGTGTCGAAACTAGACAAAGCAGAACATCAAAGTAACCACAATAGGTGGCAATACGCAAGCTTGCTCTGGAGCCGGAACTGTCAAAGTCCACACAGACTCTGGTGTGGCCGCAAACATTAATGTGCTGGTGATGCGAAGGGATTTGTGGGATTCGATGTACTGTTGGGATATGATGCTATTAAGGCACTGGGGGGAGTGGTTATCGGAAGAGATGGGACTGTGCGATTTTTGGAAACCCCAGTGTGTGCTGCAGTTCACATTGATCGGCCTGATTTTAAGGTGGACTACGACCCTCACCAAAAAGCATGGACTGCATCGTGGAAGTGGACGGAAGGAAGGGCGCCAACCGAACTCAAGAATAGCATTGCATAGTACTCAATACCTGACGAGGCCCGTAATGAATACGAGAAGGAACTTGAGGCATGGATCCAGGATGGATGGCTGATCCCCTACCCCAACAAGCTGGGACCACCCAAGGGTCTGATTCCCTTAATGGCGGTAGTCCAGCATAACAAATCAAAAGTTCGTCCAGTGCTGGACTATCGTGAACTCAATAGATACATTGAGACGTACACTGCCGATGCTGACGTGTGTGCCAGCAAGCTGAGAGAATGGCGCCAGAAGGGCTCCAATGTGTCTATAGTAGACTTGCGGAAGGCTTATTTGCAGGTGCGAGTGGATGAGACATTGTGGCCGTTCCAGACAGTGTGGTTCCGGGGTCAGAGATACTGCCTTACTCGGCTTGGCTTTGGGCTGAATGTAGCACCGCAAATCATGAAGACCATCGTAAATGCAGTGTTGTCCCAGGAAAAGACCACTGAGGACGCAACATCGGCCTATATTGATGATGTGTACGTCAATGAAGACGTACAATCTGCGTCGCACGTCAGAGAAAAGTTAGCTCAATTCGGGTTGGAGTGCAAGGATCCCAAATGTCTGAGGGATGGAGCATGGGTATTAGGATTGGACGTTTGCGGGAAAGACAGTACCTTACGATGGAGGCGTGGCAGTGAGATTCCAACCATCCCTGATGTTATTACGCGGCGGACTATTTTTTCCTTGTGTGGAAAACTTATTGGTCACTTACCAGCGTGTGGCTGGCTCCGAGCAGCTGTGGGCGTCATCAAACGCAGGGCAAGTTTAGTAACTACAGGTTGGGATGATGTATCTGATGATGCTCTTCTAACTCTGATGACGACAGAAACCCTAGAGAGAGTTAACAAGGAGGATCCTGCCCGTGGAGAATGGTGTGTCGATGGGGACACTATGAATGTGTGGGTTGACGCTAGTTCTTTGGCATTGGGAGTGTTATTGGAGCAACGTGGAAATGTAATTGAAGACGCATGCTGGCTGCGACCCGTGAATGATGCTCAACACATCAACCTGGCGGAACTGGATGCTGTTTTAAAGGGTTTAAATCTGGCACTGCAATGGCAGTCGAAGAAGTTACACTTGTACACGGATTCTCTCTGCGTCTACCACTGGGTGTCCGACACTCTCTCGGGACGAACAAGAGTCTGTACTAAGGCAGCCAGTGAGATGTTAATCCGGCGGAGGCTAAACACCCTGAAGAGTCTGGTATCAGAATATGACCTGTCGGTGAGTGTAACGCTCGTGGCATCACACTGTAATCGTGCAGACCAACTAACCCGTGTGCCTCACAAATGGTATGAAGCTGTTAAGACAGGCGTGGAGTTCACTGCTCGATCTTGCGCAGTTGGCGCGATTAGCTCATGCCAAATACAAAGAATTCATGTGCAGAGTGGACATCCAGGTATCAAAAGAACTTTGTCTTTTGCAAGGCATGTGGACCCAGCAGTGACAAGGGCGGATGTCAGGCAGATCATCAAGCACTGTGAGGCATACCAGTCTATTGATCCTGCACCTGAGCAATGGCAGAAGGGGCGATTGGAAGTTGAGCATGTGTGGCAACGATTAGTGATGGATATTACCCATTACAGTGGTAAGCTCTTTCTAACCCTTATCGACTGTGGACTCACTCGTTTTGTGGTGTGGCGGCAAATGACCAGGCAGGACTCAGCGAATGTTGTCCGCCAACTGTCATCTATCTTTTCTGAGCGAGGTGCACCGGAAGAGATATTGACAGACAACGATGCTGCTTTTTGTAGCCACCAAGTTCGGCAGTTGTTGAATGAGTGGGGTGTCCGACTACGACTGCGATGTGCTCATGTGCCATCAGGGAATGGCATTGCTGAGAGGAGCTATCGCAGCATCAAGAGAATTGCTGCCAGAAAGCAATGCACCATTACGGAGGCCACGTATTGGTATAACATCACACCAAAGGATTGGAAGACACTAACAAGAGCACCGGCCAATGCCATACACAAATACCGTGTTAGGATAAAGGGCATTGACACTGTCCAACCAATCGACGAGGAGAGTCATAACAAATACAAAGTAGGGGATCCAGTTTGGGTTAGACCCCCTGGAAACCGGTGCACCACCAAGTTCAAGCGAGGACGAATATCTGGAGTGGTCAGCCAGCAGTCGGTCCTTGTTGATGGAACCCCACGCCATGTGCGCGATCTTCGCCCGGCTAGTGAAGTACATCCCACAACTACAGAGAGCGATGAATCATCAGATGATGAGCTGCTAATGAGTGAGGTCACCGAGCAAGAGAGTGGTAGTTGTAGTTCGTCTGATCAGGCAGAACCAGAACCAGAACCTGAATCCGAGAGTGTAAATACCACCCTTCGCAGAAGCCAACGAACTAAGAGGCCACCCCCGGAGTGCACTCTATGTGATCATCAGATCAGGAGGGAGTGTAGTACTTACCAACACAACAAACGCCCTCGTGTTTGTGCCTTGTATAGGCATGCGCGACAACAAAACTTTGGTTTTTATAAGCGGAAGTCTCGAGGTTGTCAGGAATCTACAGGCGCATGCACAAGAGAAGTGATTGAGATAGTGGTATAAAGGCAGGTCGAGTGAGAAGGTTGTTGTTGTTGTTGTAATTGGACGTTACAGTGACGCGTGCGTTAGCAGGTGATTAAGTGGCGGTTTATTTTTGTGTGTCAAGTCGCGCACCTCGGTGAAGGTCATATAAATCGTTCACCTCGGTGAAGGTGAAGGTCATATTCTTTGTTTTCGCCAATAGTTGGCAGTTCGGTGCATTTAATTATTGTAAATCTACAACGTGGAAATTTGCCCCGGGACTTAGCGTTAATAATTAAATTTAAGTTTGTAGTTTTCTTCTGACTTTAGTTTTACCTAACATTGGTTCTGTCCGTAGTTAAAAAAAGAAAAAAATATTTATGTTGCATTTTTTTTCTTGTGTAAAAAAACAAAATCCTTCTGTCCTCAGTCAGAGAAGGAAAAAAGATAGTTTTTATTTTAGAAGAAAAAATTAGGAAAATTCTACTTTTGCAGTTAATATAAGAAATTTATTTTTGTCCTCAGTCTTGAAGGATAAAATTCCTTCGGAAGTTATTAAATTGGTCTCAATCCAAAGTGCATCCTTGGAATTGGATTTTCTCCTTTGTTAAGCCCGACTTCGTGTCCACTTACACTTTAGGGGAATAATTGATAATTTTATTTATACAATTTTAGTTTTTAAAATTATTACTAACGCAAATCTCAGCTTAATGCGGATTTGTTTTAACTTTCTATAAGAGAAATTTACTTTAAAATTTAGGTAGAATTCTATGTGATAGTTATTCGGCTTAGTTTATATTTATTTCATATTTTTAAAAGCCTCAGCATGTCTGCAAATTCTTCTTACTGCACATTGGTAGAGGAAAGGTTATTTGCTATGGATGCTATTGTTCTCAACCTCAGCTTTATGAGTTCAGACAAAAATTGTCCTAAAGTTCTCTTTCGACAAAATATGACTGAGATTAGAGAAGGCTTAGATACGTTTCTTGACTTGACTGAGCAAGTCTATGCTTGTTTTTCTCCTGAGACTGTGGATATGGAATTTCTAGACGCGGATGCTTCTCAGGTAGATGCATTGCAGAATAGTGTTAGAGAAGCCATGCGTAGTTTAGCTAGTGGTAAGCTAGGCGAGTCTATTAGTATCCCGGTGCTCTTTGATACACCGACGATAATGCCGGTCAAGGTTTCCGATCCTGAACCAGAATGCCCGGTTGCTGAGACCAACTCTCTAAGTTCTGGCGAATTCGGCTTAGTGAGAGTCAGGCCGCAGTTAGAAAATTGTGCGGCAATTAAATTTAATCTGCCTAGATTGCAGCTTGCCGTAAATGTAGCTAGGAAGAATTTAAATTTGTTAGGAATTTTTAAGGACTCCAGTTTGGTCAATAATTTGTTGAGCATGGATCCCTGGAATTTTATGCAATTAATGGAGGAGTAAGTGGGAATTAGTTAGAGGCATTGTGCCTATTATTAAAGGGAAACAGTTAGGGTTTTTTAAGCAGTCCGCTGATAGTCAGGGAAACTGTTTAGATTTGGGCACTTGCCAAGATGACCAAGCCCCGGTATCTGCATGCCTTGATGTGCATGTTATTCCGAAGAACTGGAGTTTAGCTTGTCGCAACTCCTTTTCAGAACAAGTACTGGAAGAAGACACTAGAACTTTTAAAGTACTTACTGTAAGTACTGCATTCCGTGCAATCATGCACCTTCGGAGCGAATGTCACTCCGAAAGTTTCAGGACTTCTGGTCCTTTATCACCTTGTCTCCATGTTGTGATGAAAGAGAGACTATTTTGCCAAGAGTTTGGCAAACTCAAGCTCCACTGGATGATTTCAGTGGAGTGTCGGCAGTTTAACTTTCAAGTATTTGTAAGCTACATCATGTGTAGTGCAGTCCCTCCGAAGATCTGTGAGGGTGCATATTTTGTTCTGCAGAAGACTTCTGTAGAATTTTGTCCGTATCAGGATGAAGTTTCTCCTTTCAGGATAACCTTTCCTGTTCTAATTAAAGCTATTTCATGCCTCATGGAGTATTTGAGAATAATCCTCTACGTTGCTTCTTGCAACATTATTCGGGTTTTTATAGCCCAATTTATTTTGCTACTGGATTCTTCCCCTGGAGCAAAAGTAATATTTTTAGGAAGATTTTATAAGTGTGCGGTGAAGTTCCTGATGCTGGAACGTGAAGCTTGGGATCTCACCCAGGAGATTTCTGAAGAATCTCTTAGCACCAAGGACTTGGGTGCTTGTAAGAGACTTGTCGGTCCTAGTTTGTTGAGCTTGATGTGTGAAGCTCGACAGACATTTAATGTTACATTTTCCCTGTGCAGTTTATGCAGGAAATATACCTTGGTTTTAAGTAGATTAGTAGCCTGTGGTAGCTTCTTTAATCAAAGGAAAGGCTACGTTCGACCCGCTCCAATCTTCGGAGTGAATATGACTGGGTTATTATGGATTAGAGAAATAATTCAGACTTGCCTGTTCTCGTAATTTATATTCCATAAGAAAAGAGAGCCACTTTTCATTTTCTTACATAGATTTTCATCTAAAAACACAGAAGATTAATATTATTAAAAAATTTTAATTATCTTTATATTCTGACGTTCCATAGATAAAAGTAAAAAATTAAGCCCCTTTAAATTTTAACTTGATCTTTTTGTTACAGGATTTTCTTTTCTTGTTGGGAGAGAGTTGAAATTTTTAATAGAGAAATAATTTTTATTTATTTTTTTATTTATACCCATTCAACATCTCCACATTTGGGTCAAGGAACGCATTCCTTGACCGGCAGGTCACTTCCATCATCATCAGCATCGGTATAGTTCGCTTTCTAGCAGCCAGCTCCACTCCTACCCTCTGAAGGGGAGAAGGAGCAGGAAGAGGAGGAGGAGGAGGAAAGGGCTTTTTGCCCGTTTTCGTCAGTTCGAATCTAGCCGGCCAAGAAGGACGCTATTCGGCTCCGTCAGAAAGGATTCTTGATGTTAAATTATATGTTTTTTTTTTCTCTCCTCCTCCTTTGGAGAAAGATGTTTGTTTAGAACTTCATTGGTTGGTACTAAACTATTAACATTATTTTATTCTCAGTCATTATAAGACAACAAGGTCTTACGACTGGAAGATTAATACCGGTTATTAAAAGACAAACGAGTCTTACAACTGGTAATTTATTATTCTCAAAGGACTAATGAAGGAAACTACCGTGTGTTGTGGAATTCTTTTCTAAGAAGAACAAAAATTAATTTCGCCGACGAGACGAGCAGAATATCGCCCCTAGAAAGGAAATCCCCTCTTTTGAAAGATTTTTCAATTGAAGTTTTCTTCAGAAAGGAAATCTTCCATAATTCAAGAATTTACCCCGTATTTGTACTCATAAAGCTAACCAAAGCGGCTTTATAGTCTTCTCTCCCCTTTGAATTAAAAGGCACATGAGCCTTCACAAAGGAACTTACTTCTTTCTCCCATTTTAGGTCAAAGAAACCTTTTGTGGTCCTCTCGGAAAAGAAAAAAAGAACATTTTGTCAAAGAAAGACAGAACATTTTGTTAAAAGGACTGAATTCTAAACAAGGACTGTTTTCCGTTTTTTATTATGTTTTTTTCTTTCAGCCTTTCTTGCAAGTAAGGATTGACGTCTTTTTTTGTATTTTTTTAATGTATTTTTAAATGTTTCCTTAAGGGTTTTTTTAACCTCAGCCTTGGGAAATAAAGGCAATCGATAACTTTTTGTTTTAATAAACTTGGATCATTTTAAACTTAATCGGGTCTGTATTTCTTTTGCTCATTTCCACTAGTTACTCTTTTCCAAGAAATTTGCCATAAATGCTTTTTCCCCCTTTTTTTTCTTTCCTTTTTGTTACCATGAAAAACGGATTTTGGTGACGAGCCCAAAATTTGGTTAATTCAGCAGGCTTTAGTGGGGGCAGTTACAAGGAGTAAGTAGTGGGTTAGTCTTAAGGCCAAAATTAGACCAGTCCAGTCCAGTACAGACAACACCTCACATTAGATAAGGCTAAGGCAAAGAAGCATATAAAGGATAAGCTGATCCAGGCGGTGGAGGGAGGGGACTCCCTAGAGATAGCATTAGCTAAACAGGACCTCAGCCGCTTGGCTAGCGAGCGGTATGATGGTCAGGTAGTTAGGGCTAGGTTAATGAAAGTTTCTTATGAAGTTGTGAATGTTGACACTGTTGAGCGTAAGGCTGCTCTAAGGCATGGTTCGGACGGGGACATTCGGAAAGTACATAACCTGGAAGGACACGCCCTCATATCGACTTGGGAGATCTGCAAGGGGTTTCAGAAGCATCTATCGGAGCGCTTCACCCACTACCAAGATTCAGGGTCAAAGAGTTTGGCAGCTATTTGGCCGACTCGCCCCACCTCACGGTGGCTCAGGCGGCTAGCTGTGATGGTCTTGTTACAGAACATGAGGTCATTACTGCGTTGAAGCAGGTCGTCTATAACGGGGCTTGATGGTTTACCTTATGAGTTCTACTTGAGGATGTCACCCATGGTAGTTCCTATTCTGAAGGATGTGTTCAACCATTGGTTTGCTCAGGGTTCCATCCCTGGACAGGTGACCAAGGGAGTGATCACATTGCTGAGGACAGGTCAACGGCATGGTGGAATGAAAAATTTTGATGATTTTAGGCCCTTGACTCTGCTAAACACAGAGTTAAAGATTTTGGCAAAGATTCTAGCGAATCGCTTGCAGGTTGTCATCACTGACTTGATCGAACTGGACCAAAGCTATGCTGTGAAGGGAGATCGATTCAAGACAATCTTCATTTGATTTGCTCGATCATAGAGGGAATAGAAGACGACACCGAAGCCGCGCTGATCAGTTTGGATCAGTCCAAGGTGTTCGATAGGGTCGACCATCGGTTCCTGGGATCTGTGTTAGAGGCCGCCGGATTTAATCCGGACTGCCACAAGTGGATCTTTGTCCTGTATGATAGGCCAATGGTAGCAGCAGATCAATGGTAAGCTGTCGGAGTCATTCGCCATCTCCCGGTCGGTGCATTAGGGTTGTCCGCTGTCGCCTCTTTTGTACGTCCTGGTGTTGGAAACTCTCCTTCGCAAGTTAAGGAACAAGACGGCTACACCAGTCCTGCATGGAATTGCTTTACCTGGAGGCACACGAGCTAGGGTTTCTGCATTCGCCGATGATGTCACCGTGTTCGTGTCTTGCCCCACGGACGTTCAAGTGGTGGTCGAGGCGCTCGCTCGATACGAAGAAGTCACAGGGGCCGTCTTCTTCCGCAGCAAGTCTGTTGGTCTGCGGTTGGGAGCCTGGACCGGGATAAACTCACTTTCAGGAATCTTTAGTTGGACCAATGGGCCGTCTGTATTCTCAGTGTCTGGTTTGGACCGGGGCTTCAGCTGGAGAAGAATTGGTCGGAAGTATATGGCAAGGTGAAATCGTCGGTCAAGACTTGGATTCGAAGGAAATTGTCCTTGTAGGGTCGGGAGGAGGCGTGTGCTACATACGTCTTTCAGCTCATCCTTTACCGATTGTCTGCAAAGGTTGGATGGTCGACGGTCACCAGGAAGGTACACCCTCCACAAACCTACCCAAGCAAGTGGTGATCAAAGACCATCTCGAAAAAGCCACCAGTGTTTCGGCCATGGAAGTGGAGGCACCCTCTTCCTCTGGCGAGAGGAAGCTACAAGATTTGGAGGAGGAGGAGGAAGTATCCAAAGAAGAGGCCGGACAACCCGAAACGACCAGCAACACCGTCACAGAGACCACAAAGGAGGAGAGAAAAACGAAGAGGAAGAAAAGCCGTAGAACCAAAGCTGCTTCCCCGGACATTACCACCAGTGAAACCCCCTTACACCTAACCCCCATTGAGCCAGAGCCAAAAACCCACTCCGCTCCAAAATCCCCCAAGAAGTCATCCCGGCACCCTTCTGGAAACACTGTTAAAGGGACTGAAAATCTCCCAAACCCCCTTACTCAGGACATTCCTCAGAGTCCGGTCACCACTCCCACCCCTTTTATTCCCCCTCCTCCCCCTCCTACCACCAAAGAAGACCAGGTCACTGCTACGAAAGTCCATACAGAACGGACTAAGAAGTTTCCTTTCCTGCCAGGAGACAGGATATGCGAAACAGGCTCTCTGCTACCAATTCCGGAGCTGAAAGGGAGGCAGAAAGCACAATACAAGAAACTTCGGAACTTCGTATTCATCAGGGCGGAAAACATTACCAACCCCAGCAACTTCAAAGACACGCCAATGCTGACAACCTTTGTTCGAGAGAACAAAGACTCAATAACTCAAGCCCTCTGGAATATGCTAGAGGCAGCGAGGGATGCCATAAAGGGCCAGCAGCTGGTGGACATGGAGCACCCCTCGCTCAGAAAAATGAACTTTCAGTGCGAAGGCAGAATCCCCATCTATTGTCATCCTTCCTTTTACAGGGCGCTAAAACTAACTTTTTCCCTGGACGTGGGAGGCCTGGCTAAGGATGGACAGCCTTCTACCGACTTACTTACCGGCAGCCTGGGCCAGGCCTTCAACGTCCTCACGGCCAAGGATTTCAGACACGTCTGTGACACTGCTTAAGGTAGGTGAACATGTCTTTGAACTTGGCCACTTTAAATGTGAAGGGCATCAGGTGTCGAAGCAAGGCCTTGTGCATTGTAAGAGACTTGGTGTCCCTTAAGGTAGATATTGCCGCTATCCAGGAGACCCACTTTGTTTGTGACAAGGATTTCAGGTGCTGGTAAATGACTACGATGTTTATTCAGCATATGGCAATATTTATAGTCATGGAATCTCCTTGCTAGTGAGTCGCACCCTTTCAGCGTCGGTGAATGTTGTTCATGCAGGCGAGTACGGGCGGCTGGTTGTTGTTGATGTTGCCGTTAATATCAGTGTTTTTTGGATTGTCGCTGTTTATGCTCTCAATTCTGCTGTAGAGAGGGTATTCTTTTTTCGACGGTTGGAGGGCTTCTTAGTGGATCCGGAATGGTTAGTTTTAATTGGTGATTGGAACGCAATCCTTGATCCCAATATAGATATGGTCGGGGGGGGGGGCTAGTGGGTCGGTGCAGTGTGAAAGCAGTCTGTCTGACCTGGTGGCCTCGTGCTATCTAGTCGACAGATTTCGTCTGGATCATCCGGAGCCGGAGATGTGGATGTGGCATTCTGTAATGCCTTCCCATCCGAGTACCTACTTGGATCGGATGTTAGAAAATGCGACGTAGACTTTCTATCGTGCCCCACGTTCCACTTGTTAGGACACTCGGACCATAAAGTTGTTATGGCCCGTTTGAACTTAAGTGCTATGTAGAATAATCAAAAGAACTGTAGTAGTCAATAACACACAACAACAATAATAATAATAGCAGCAACACTTACCAAGGGTCCAGCTTATGCACAAGACAGACACCAGATTGAGCTGGACTGATGGCTTGTATTTATGTACAAGCATATCCAATCAGGTGATTCAGCCAATCACAATCCAAAGAATAGACTGGCCCATGTGTGCACAATGGAATCTCCCATTGTGCCATAAATAGTTCTCCTCTTTCATGAGAGGTAACTTTAGTCTTTGTCAAGTTATCCACAACTTGAACGCTGACCGAAAGTCCACTACACAATCCAATATGGCGCTACGAGCAGGATTCGAGACAGAAGATTGGGAAGACTATTTCCTCAAAGCAGGTATTGCTGCCGATTCTGCCAAGAGCTACGCTGCAACTTTTGTGAAGGAAAAACTGAGGAAAGAAAACCTTCAAGTAATGGATCGAGCCATGCTAAGAGAATTGGGAATCACAACAATGGGAGAAGCTCTGTCTATCCTTCGACAAGCCAAGGAGCCCGCTACCCAGACCACTTATGCTAAGGCACCAGCTGCCAGGCCTCCCCAATTTTATCTCGAAATGACCCCTCAACAATTCAGAAAATTTCAGATTGACTGGGAAGTATTCACCAGAATAACGGACATGCCAACTTCTCAGGCCAATACCCAGTTATACAGTTGCGCTGATGAATCCGTCCAAAACGCAATCATAAATACGTACCCTAAGTTCTTCACCACCAACCCAGACAAGCTGCTAGAGATGACAGAAGCATTGGTAACTCAAAAATCAAATCCCATGGTCCATCGGATGACATTTGCATCTATATCACAGCATGAAGATGAACCCATCCAACAATACTTTGTTCGTCTTAGGTCCACGGCCATAGACTGTAATTTCTCATGCCCCAACTGCGATCACGACCTGTCCGACATTTACATCAAGGACCAATTTATCAAAGGGATATCGAATGATACGCTCCAGACCGATCTACTGGCAAAAGCCGGGTTGCTAAGAACTCTCAACCAAAATATTTGTCATGCTGAGGCATTTGAGTCTGCACTACGGGACCAAACCGCAATGACTGATACCTCAGACATAGCTACAGTCCGGATGTCAATATATCGCAAAAAAGAAAAAAAAACAGTGCTGTACGGACTAGCAGAGGCAATATTCGCACTAGCTCTACTGCTACTCACAACGATAACATTGCTGATAAAGAACCCCGTCAAACCTGCATAGGTTGCGGTAGTCACCAACACGGTACTCCAAGGACAAGTGCCCGCCATTTAACATGTCTGGCATGGAATCAAATGTGCAACACTTGTGGGAAACTTAACCATTTCTCAGCAGTGTGGCGGACAAAGAAATATCGCCCGGCAGTGATAAAATTGTTTGAAGACCAAGAAGCTCCCATGAACACACTCATGGCCCATATCACATTCGATCAAATGAGGGGCACCATTATGACTACAGAAGGTGATCTGTTAACTGAAATAAATGCATCAGTAATCCCATTCTCACCAAAACCAGATCCCAGACAAGCTGTCAATATCCCTAGGAGTTGTAGTACAACGCTAAAGGTTTTTCCCGACAGTGGTGCCGCCATTTGTCTTGAGGGACCAAAGCATTTAATCAAAATGGGCCTCACAGAGATTAGTCTTGTCCAATCAAGAAAGATCATACGAACAGTTGGAGGTTTCACACTCATGTGTCAGGGTTAGCTACCAGTTGAGTTTGTGGTCAGAGGGAAAACAACTAAACAAGCCCTCTACATATGCAAGGGCATACAACGGCTTTATCTCAGCAGAGCAGCCTGCATCGATATGGGAATATTGCACAAACATTTTCCAAACCCTTTAGCAGACGAACATGAAGAGGTAGACACCGAGTCTAAAAAGTGTTTAGATCAATTGCCAAATCGCCCCAAAAACCTCCCTTTTCCCGCAACAGAAGATAACATAGGCAAACTTAAGAGCTGGCTCCTAGAAAAGTTTGCCAAAACGACATTCAACAAAGATGGGATATTTCCAGCCATGTCCGGCCCAGCTGCCCACATTCACCTCAAAGAGGGAGCAATCCCTAAAGCCAGGCATAACCCAATTCCTGTACCCTTCCACTTCAAGGAACCAGTAAGACAAGCCCTTTGGAAGGATGTAGAAAAAGGTATCATAGCTCCAGTACCCGTGGGTATGCCTACTGATTGGTGCAGTACTATGGTAATAACTGCCAAAAAGAATGGTAATCCAAGGAGAACAATAGATTACCAACACCTTAACTCTCAATGCAAGCGAGAAACCCACCATACTGGGTCGCCATTCCAGTTGGCACTGCAAGTGCCACCTAGAACAAAGAAAACAGTGCTAGACGCTGTTGATGGATACCACTCGATTCTCTTAGACAAAGAATCTCAACCATTAACCACCTTCATAACTGAGTGGGGAAGATACATGTATCTTAGGATGCCTCAAGGATATGTCGCATCTGGGGATGCTTACACTCGCAGATACGATGAGATAATAAAAGATATCCCACGCAAGGTGAAGATAGTAGACTATACCCTGCTATATGACTCTAGCATTGAGGGAGCCTTTTATCATACCTTCGATTTCCTGCTCCAATGTGCTAAGAATGGAATTGTGCTCAACACCGACAAATTCCAATTTTGTCAGGATGTCGTACAATTTGGAGGCCTCCAGATAACTTCTTCAGGAGTGACCCCTTCTGAGTCCATGATACAAGCGATACAGGATTTTCCAGTCCCAAGGACAATTACTGACGCCAGATCATGGTTTGGGCTTGTCAACCAAGTAGCCTGGGCATATTCACTGGGTCCAGTTATGGTGCCTTTTCGGGACCTCGTCAAACAAAACTCCAAATTTGCTTGGAATGAAAACCTTGAAGATGCATTCAAAGATTCCAAGCGAGTTATAATTCACCTAGTCCAGAAGGGGGTAGCAACATTTGACAAAGACAGAGCAACTTGCCTTGCTCCAGATTGGAGCAAAGAAGGAATGGGCTTCCTACTCCTACAAAAACATTGCCAATGTACCATGGAAAAAGCCCCAATCTGCTGTTCCGAAGGTTGGCATCTGATATATGCCGGCAGCAGATTTTGCACGGATGCTGAACGCAGATACGCACCCATAGAGGGTGAGGCAGCAGCAATAGCATGGGCATTGGAGAAATGGCGTATGTTCGTCATGGGTTCTCCAAACATCATAGTGGTCACAGACCATGAACCTCTGAAGGGGATATTTGGCGATCGTGATCTGAGCAAGATCCAAAACCCCCGGCTCTTTAGACTAAAGGAAAAGACCCTGAGATATAGATTTACCATACAGCATTACCCCGGGAAGTGGCACAGAGGCCCTGATGCAGTCTCCCACCACCCAGTGGCGATGGTGCAAGCCCTCCTCAATGTATTTCCAACAAAACCCTCTCAAATGGATATACTGGAGTCGAACAACATAAGCAACATAACAGAGTCAACAGCCTTAATAGCAACATTTGCAGACAGCAGTAATATAGCCATGATATCACCAGACCTAATTCGTTCAGCAGGTCGTGGCGATCAACAATATAACAAATTAATAGACACAATACAGCAAGGCTTCCCAAAAACACGTAATCTCACTGCGCCCGAAGTCCGTGAGTATTGGGAGGTGAGGCACCGCCTTAGCACTGACAATGGTCTAGTATTGTTGGATCGAAGGATCGTCATCCCCAAAACACAACGAAAAAAGGTCCTACACTGCCTGCATTCTGCACACCAAGGAGTAGTCGGCATGAAAGCATGTGCCAATGAATCGGTGTACTGGCCAGGGATGGATGCATCAATCCGCAGTATTAGGGCGAATTGCATGGTATGCTCAACCATCGCACCTAGTCAACCAAGGGAGCCTATCATTCTAACACGATCCCCAGAGTGGCCATTCCAACAAATCGTCATGGATATTTTTTATATTGGAGATCACACATACCTTGCCTGCGCAGATAGGCTAACTGGTTGGCTAATTTTATACCCCCTAGAATCAGGTCACACTACTACAACCAAATTGATGTCCATATGCCGACAACTGTTCCAAACATATGGTGCCCCAGAAGAACTCAGCACCGATGGCGGCCCACCTTTCACTTCCAGCACGTTCCAAGAATTTCTGAAAACATGGTGTGTTAGGCACAGATTATCTTCTGTTGTGTATCCCCAATCCAATGGCAGGGCAGAGCTCGCAGTAAAAACTGCAAAGAGGATTGTGAAAGGAAACACAGGCCCCCAGGGTTCCTTGGACAATGACAGTGTTGCCCGGGCCATCTTGCAGTATCGGAATACCCCAATCCAAAGCATTGGCCTATCACCGGCTCAATTATTACTTCACCGTCGACTACGTGACTCCATCCCTTCACAGCCAATCCTCTACAAGCCTCATCCTGAATGGGTGTCAGCGGCACAACACCGCGAGGAAATGCTCCACCACCGCAATGCAAAAATAGTAGAAAGATACAATAAATATACCCACAACCTTCCACCGTTACAATCTGGTGACACCGTAGCCATCCAAAATCCAGTCAATCGCAGATGGAACACAACGGGCAAAATCATCAGTTCCCTACCAGATCGACAATACCGAATCAGGGTTAACGGATGTGGAAGGATCACACTTAGGAACCACCGTTTCCTCAGACAATGCGAACTCAAGCCTGCACCAACCCCAATACCAAGTGCAGCACTAGGACCAGCAATTCCCTCAAGCGATACTACATTCTTGCATCTCCCACTGTCACCCTGTAATAGCACATACACAGCAACCAAATCCCAACAACAAACCACACATATATCCCCACGCTTTCGATCAAGGATTCCCCGAGCTCTTTCTAGGTTACTACCACACAACAAACTAGGCCTAAAAGAGAGATACACCTCTCATACAACCCAGCCTACTCGTGCGGGGGGGGGGAAGAGGGGAGATGTAGAATAATCAAAAGAACTGTAGTAGTCAATAACACACAACAACAACAATAATAATAATAGCAGCAACACTTACCAAGGGTCCAGCTTATGCACAAGACAGACACCAGATTGAGCTGGACTGAGGGCTTGTATTTATGTACAAGCATATCCACCAATCAGGTGATTCAGCCAATCACAATCCAAAGAACAGACTGGCCCATGTGTGCACAATGGAATCTCCCAATCAAAAATCAAAGGACGATAATGGGGACAGTGTTCCCCAGGAGGGCTACTGCCCCAAAAGGGGAGCAAATCAAGAAAGCGAGGAGGCATACAGCCTGGACCTCCCCAAAACAAAAGGGGCAAAAGCTACCAAGGACAATAAAGAAGACAATGCTCCCCAGGAGGCCGACTCCCCAAAAAGGGAGGCGTTTCCTGGAAGGAGCATAGAGCAAGGAGAGTCGGTCCCAAAGGAAAGTGAAAAGGGAAATGCCCCCAAAATAGCAACCCTTCCGCAAAGGAACAGCAAAAACAGTCCAACCCCACCAAAGATCCAACACCAACAAGAGGGTTAGCATGGGGGAAGACTGTAGAGAAGCAACTGTCCCCTCAAGAGTATAGAGTCCCCTTAAGAAGTACAGACAATACATAGAGAGAGCAGAAATTAAACCAGTGCCAGGCGCTTAGGAGGCAATCGAAAGCAGAGTCCTCTCCCTCATCATCTCCGATATGCTAGGGATGAAAAAGGAAGACATGGCGGGGCTTCTACACAAGCTAAACATCCCGGTACTATACCTGTACCAGAGGAGCTACACCATGTGGGACATCCTCCTACCCACCAAGGAAGATACGGAGAGACTCTCCCTACAAGAAATTAAGCATGCGAAAATAAAACTAAAGCCCGAATACCAGAGCAGAACAAGGACCCAGGTGCAGGTATTGAATGTACGGGTTTGTATTACTGTACACATAGATTCGAAAAAGTTGTCAAAAAACAAATATAGAACAAATAAATGTTATCAAAGGCAAGATAAGTTACTTTTCTACCTAACTGGATATATTTTTTGTGTGTTTATTCAGTGTAACATGTTTATTCAGCTCGAAAAACATGCAGTGTTTACCGATGTATTGGAAAATTCAAAATGGCGGCCGACTCTCTCTCGGAGAGGGTAAGTTTGGGAAAAGGTATTATAAATAATAAACTAGATAAAATACTGTTAGAAATTCGCTCAATATATGTTACCATGACATAAGTTGACATATATTCGGTTGATTTTTAATAGTATTTTGTCAAGTTTATTATTTATAACATCTTTTCCCAAACTTACCGTGTTAAAGAGACAGTCTGGCGCCATTTTGAATTTTCCAATACATCGGTAAATGCTGCATGTTTTTCGAGCTGAATAAACATGTTACATTGAATAAAAACACAAAAAATATATCCAGTTAGGGAGAAAAGTAACTTATCTTGCCTTTGATAACATTTATTTGTTCTATATTTGTTTTTTGACAACTTTTTCGAATCTATGTGTACAGTAATACAAACCCCAATGTACCTATTCAAATATCAGCAGAAATCCTGGGATCCTTCTTCACACAGTTTGGCGAGGTGGAAAAAATAACCCCAGTGCGGTCGAAAACCGGCATGCACTTGGGCAGCTACACTGTGGCCATGAGGCTAAAGAAAGAAGGCTTCCAGGCTATACCAGCACAGCTGACATTTAAGGAGGCAACTATGACGGTGGTGGTGGAGGGCCGTCATCCACACTGCTGGTTCTGCCAAAAGCAGGGTCACATGGCCAAGAGTTGTCCTCAAAGGTCAACTCCTACTCGAGTGACACCAAAGGCGGTCCCAACCTCTGAGACAGCACCAGTGTCCAAACAGGCTGTCACAACTCCTGCAACCGGAGCACCAACCCCAGCACCGAGGAAACCCAAAACCACGCAGGAGGCCAAGGGGGAGGAATGGAGCACTGTTATGAGGCGGAAACGGAAGCTCACAATCCCATCTGCCACCATCCCACCACCAACCCAACAATCGAGGCAGCAACAACAACAGCAGCCTCCACAACAGCCGCAGCAACAGCCACGGCAGCAGACACAGCAGCAGCAGCTGAACCAGCCGTTGAACCAGCCGCAGCAACAACATCAGCTGCCACAGCCAATTCCACAACCAATGCCACGAAAACAGTGGCAACGACAAAAACAGCAGCAGCAACAGCCAGAACAGGAGCAGCAGCAACAAAAACAGCTGCAGCAACCAGAGCAGCAACAGCATCAACCAGAGAAACAGAAATTAGAGGAGCAGCAACAACCAACGGTCCCCACACCAATTGAAACGGGGACCAACACTGCTCCTCTGAGGATGAATCCGCTAGCAAGAGGGAGAGGAACTCAACCTCACCACTCCCCGGTTCATTCAAAAGAATAAAAAAAAAAAGCAAAAGAAGGAAAGGGGAAGAAAAGGCAGCCCTCACTCCCTGTGAGCATGCACCACCCCTAACAACAACACAACCCACTTCCACTCCCAAACCACATACTGTACCAACACTAGACACCGCACCAACACCGACACCAGACACAGCACTAGCACCAGACACCGCACCAACACCAACACCAGACACCACACAGACACTCGTCCCCACACCACTGCAAATTGAGCCGCCATCCCAGAAAGAAAAGAATGAACCCGGGAGGGGGAGAGACCCTTCAGATTCTCCCACTTCTGGACTTACTCCAACAGGCACCCTCGCCCTCGAAACGAGGGAGGAACTTTGTTTTGTAGACCCCCTGTCTGTTGCAATGGACTTACCACACCGGCAGAGAACAAATTTAAAACCTCTGTTGGACTGCCAACAGATAGGGGGGAAAGACGTTAATGTCCCCTCTAATTTCCCGGATGCTAACAACTTTTGTCAGGCTTCCAGATGCCTGCAAGACCAACGTGTGGACAATGCTGGAGGCCGCTGAAGGGGCTGGTCTGGGAATTGGACTGATTAGAAAAAAATGACCCTTCCCTTGAGGAACTCGCAAAACAATGCAAGGGATGGGTCCCAGTGTTGGTCCATCCGTCACTCTATAGGGCTTTTAAATTGACTTATCCTTTGGACGTCGGCGGCATTGTGAGAGAAGGTCAGGACATGAAAAACCTGACAACCTTGAGCATTGCATACAATGTCGATGTCCTTTCTCCGGCTGACTTCGGAGCTGAGTGTAACACACCTTAAGGTAAGTACCATGGCTCTGAATTTGGCTAGTCTGAATGCAAGGGGCTTGAGATCATCGGGCCGAGTGGCTCGCCTCCGGTACGACCTCTTGTCCCTGGGAGTGGATGTGGCTGCAATTCAGGAGACGCATTTCGTTTCTTCTGTGGACTGTCAGGTGCTGGCTTGAGACTTTGAGGTTTTCTCAGCGTATGGCAGCCCGCGGGAAAGAGAGTCTCCTTGCTAGTTAAACGTACCCTGTCCGCAACAGTCTACGTTGTCCATAGGGATGCGGAGGGCAGGCTGGTCGTGGCAGATGTTGCCGTAAAAGATTCTGTGTTTCGGGTGATTGCGGTTCATGCGCCCAGCACCGCTCGTGAGTCAGCTCGACGCGTTTGTAGATTGTCGGAAGCGGGTAGTGCTAATGGGGGATTGGAATGCCATCTTAGACCCCGACATAGATATGGTAGGAGGCGGACCTAGAGGGTCGGAGAGGTGCAAGTCCAGCCTGGCTGATCTGATGGCCAGATGCGGACTGGTCAACAGGTTTCGGGTTGAGCATCCGGGGCGGGAGATGTGGACGTGGACCAATAGTATTTCCTCCTATCCAAATACCTATTTGGACAGGATGTTAGTCAGGAGAGGCGAAGTAGACTTCCTATCCTGACCCACGTTCACTTGGCTAGGCCAGACGGACCATAAATTAGTTATGGCCTGGCTGAAGCTAGGAAATAGGCCTAAGTTAGCGGCATACTTGAAGTTAAACACCTCCCTTCTGGAGATACAAGAATTCCGAGATCAGTTAAGAGAATTGATTAAAAAGGCACTTTACCGGGAGAAAATGGTGGTTAGGTCTCAAAGCCAAGATCAGAAACCTTGCACTAGATAAGGCCAAGATGAAGAAGCAGCTAGAGCAGAAACTAGCCCGGGCTACGGGGGAGGGTGATAGGGTTAGTCAGGAACTAGCTAAGCAGGACCTTCTACGAGAGACTAGCAAGCGTTATAAAGGCTTAGAAAAATAGGCAACGAAGCAGTCAATTCTGATGCAGACGTGTGCCGTGAGGTTTCTAGGCGTGGCTCGGACAAATACATTGCGAAAGTTAGACATCCGGATGGACATACCCTGGAATCGACTTGGGAGATCTGCGAGGGGTTTCGAGAACATTTCGAGGAGCGTTTTACGCAGCAGCCCGATCTTCCGGTTCTTGAGTTTAGCGACTATTTGGCTGACTCTCTCCGCCTTGAGGCGGCTAGAGCAGCTAGTTGTGAGGGCCGGATGACGGAGCGGGAGGTCTTTACTGCGCTGAAGCAGGTCAGCTATGACAGATCGCCAGGACTTGATGGTCTGCCATACGAACTGTACTTGAGGCTGTCGCCCATGTTTCTGCCTCTTCTGACGGATGTGTTCAACCATTGGTTTGCTCAGGGATCCATCCTAGGGCAGGTAACCAAGGGAGTGATCACATTGCTGAAGAAAGGTGACGGGCATGGAGGGGAAGAGTTAGACGACTACAGGCCCATAACTCTGCTAAACACAGAGTTGAAGATTTTATCCTGTCCTGTCGAATCGGCTGCAGGTTGTTATTGACGAGTTGGTTGAACCGGAACAGAACTACGCTGTAAAGGGGAGATCGATTCAGAATAACTTGCACCTGATCCGCACGATCCTAGAGGGAGGAATAGATGACGACACGGAAGCCGCACTGATCTACTTAGATCAGTCCAAAGCGTTCGATAGGGTCGACCATTGTTTCCTGACATCTGTCTTGGAGGCCACCGGTTTTAAACCGGACTTCTACAAGTGGATCTCCGTGATGTATCGACAGCCCATGGCTGTCATGCAAGTCAACGGAAAGCACTCGAAACCCTTTGTTATCTCTCGGTCAGTTCATCAGGGTTGTCCGCTGTCGCCCCTGCTTTACGTCCTGGCCTTGGAGCCCCTGCTCCACAAGCTGAGACGTGGAGAGGCAAATTCGGCCCTGCGCGGAATGGCTCTGCCTGGCGGCTCAGCTGCCAAGGTATCTGCGTTTGCCGATGATGTCATGGACTTCATGTCAAGCTTCAGAGACATCGAGATCATGTCGGAGGTGCTTGCACAGTATAAAATAATCACGGAGGCCAAGATAAACCGCAGTAAGTCTGTCGGACTGCGGTTGGGTGCCTGGAGTGGTAATGCAAACCTCCCAGCGTCCTTCAGCTTGACGGATGGCCCGGTTTGGATCCTTGGTGTGTGGTTCGGACCAGGTCTCCAGCTTGATAAGAATTGGTCGGAGGTACAGTCAAAGGTGGAGGCTGCGGTCAACGGGTGGCTTCCTAGGAAACTTTCCTTAAAGGGTAGAGCTGAGGCGTGTGCTATTTATGTCTTCCCTCTCATCCTTTACTGACTGGCCATACTTCCCCTGCCTGCAAAACACCTAAAAGCTCTTGTTGAACTCTTGTCCTCCCTCCTTTGGGACAGAGGAAGACACTGAGTGAGCAGACAGGTCTGCTTCCAACGTCCGTGTAAGGAAGGTTTGGGAATGCCAGACTTGAAGTGTCATCGAGACGCCGAAAGGCTGGCCTTTCTGAGCCACCACCTTCAAGATCAACTATGGCACACTGCGATTACTGCCGCCTTTCCCGACCTCATTCTCGATCTCGCTATCGAGAGTCGTCGTAGGCCGCGGGGAGACTCAGCCTTCCTGAAAGAGTGCCGAGCCGCGCTAAAACGACTACCAAGGTCCAGTGACCTTGTGACTGCTACCCGTAGGGAACTCCACAGGGAACTAGTAAGGGGAGCCGCCTATGACCCGCTATGCATGCGTTTGGGTTGGCAGCAGAGTGAGATCCGCTCCGCGTGGAGTTGGGCGCCAGGTTCGAGTCATCTGAACAATTCGGAGTTCTCTCTAACCTGGCGATTGGCCTGAATGCACTTCCACTTAACAACATATAATGCAGTTCTGGGTTTTTGGAGTCGCCTGCTTGTCCCCGTTGCAGGACAACGGCCGTAGAAACGACTGATCACGCTTTCTTCGATTGCCGTGAACTCCGCCAGTATTGGTCCTATGTCAGCGAGGTGACGGCTCGCATCGATCCCGAGCATCTTCGCCCAATTACCGTATCCAATGTCATGGACAACGTGAGACTGCCGTGGGGCCGGGAAAGACAAATGGTCTACATTACGATCCTGGTCGTGGCGAGAATGGTGATTTGAACGTCACGTCTGCAGGGTGATGTTGCCTTTTTCTGATCAGGATCTGATCGCTTTCTTTAAGCACCAACTACGGGTGAAGATCAGATGTGATAGAAGAAGGCTGCATCATGCGGCATTTGACAGAAGATGGATACATGTAGCAAGTCTGTGTGTATGAAAAGGAGCCAAGTTTGATTACGTGTTCCCTGCCTAGATGTGGAATGCGCAGTTCCGTCAAGCATAATCCATTTTCAGCCTCTTAGCTAGCCGAGTAAATGCTTCATCCCTCCCCAAGTAGGAAGCCTCCAAGATCCCCATCCCCTCCTATCTGCAATTTTTTCTTCTCACCGCTCATTCTAAATTTCACCCATCTTGGAGAGAAAGAAATGAATCACTAACTCCCCAGCCCTCACCCACAAAATTTTCTTTTCTCCATTTCGTCCCATCTATAGAGCATTCCCACTTAGAGACCGGCCTGCAGGAGCTCAGGTTCCTTTACAAACCAAGTGAAACAGACAGTCTATCAACTAGACAAGGTTGGGAGGGTCCTACTAACCACTTCCCCCCCACCACCACCGCCCTCGACACAAATGAATTATCGTATCCTCAATTGTTATCTTTTTTGTTTTTACACGGAAATAAAAAATGTTTTAAACAATTGGGTGCCAAGTAGGACATCCCCAAGTACGAAAGGGCGAATGCAGTATTATGGTGAAAGAAGATTCTAGCTAAGAGAAATTTTTGTTTAGTTCTAGAGTGACAAGGATGACCAACGACTCCCATATGCCCACCCCCCTTTTGAGTTGGCCTTGTGCCTAAGTTTTTTGTTCATGTTCTTTTTTTGCCTGAATAAAAGATTTAATATCTCAAAGTGTAGTATCTGTTCTTAGAATTCAAGCGGCCTCATCTTCCGTAGAAACAAACGTTACTCGCAAATAAGGAGGATATACGCCTGGGATGTGATCAAATACAATCACTCTTATTTGTTTATTTACATTTTAAAACACAGTAAAACGAATCTCGTTTCCTGTCTAGACATCTCTCTCTCTCTCTCTCTCTCTCTCTCTCTCTCTCTCTCTCTCTCTCTCTCTCTCTCTCTGTGTGTGTGTCTCTCTCTCTCTCTCTCTCTCTCTCTGTGTTTGTGTGTGTGTGTGTATGTCTCTCTCTCTCTTTCTCTCTCTCACACACTTCGTCTTCCTTACTCTAAAGAGTGTTACTAAAAAAGAAAATGGTGTCTGGCTTTGTTTTTTTTTGTAAAAACATCGATCGTTAATATTTTTTTTGAGCGTATATTTTTTTTTTACTTCACATTTTTAGCTTGTAATTTTTCGTTTAACTATCGTATCTAACTATTTTTAACGTGCTAATAACTTTGGTAACGTTTTTCTAATGTGAAATTTTTGTATTTTGATGTGCATGATAGTCGTCTTTTTTACCGATAACTAACTCTCTCTAATCAATGGTTTCATATACATATTGCCATTACAGCTTGCTTACGTCAAGGTCACGTGACATGACTCAGCGTTTATTAAATTACATATAAATATCGTTAAAATGTCACTTTTTTTGGGCCCCCCCCCCCTGTAGAAAAAGTGTCAGCTGAGTAACTTAGATTGGACCTTTCGGGCCCAAAATTCGATATTTGTCGTCCGGAGGGTGGAGCTTTCATATGAGGCCAAATTTGTGAATTTTTGTTCTGTCAAAAGTTTTTAGCAGACATACAAACATACACACATACATACATACATTTTCGCTTTTATATATATAGATTCTCTTGCTAAAAAAATGTCAATATTTATTATGGTGAGCGATCAAGTTGCTTGTTTCCTTTTAAATATTTTTAAGTGTTCTTAGTTTTATGTTTATTTAAAATGATGAGCAAATTCAACTACTTAAAACAAAAGATTGTATTGATGATTCTCGCATGTGCGGTTTGCAAATCGCGTCAAAAACAATTCTTTTTATCTGAAACCTCTTCCAAAAAAAAAAAAAAACGATATTTCTACACGAAATATTGAACAATATTTTCCAATTTTTCAATATTTTTTGTCTGAGAGATCGCTCTTTCTAACAATGCCACATTGGTGCCTGTACAATGCACATAACAAAAGTTTTTAGTGGATATACAAACGCACAAACATTTTCACTGTATATAATAGACTAGAGGGTGGATTGCCCGGCGTTGCCTGGTTGTAAAAAAAAAAAAATTGTGACATGGGGGGGCAAAATAATCGTAACAACAGAGGCGGAGGGGGTTGGTGGGCTTGCCTGGTCATAAAAAAAAAAACAAAGAACGGGACTTGGGTGCCATCAGTCAGAAGTGCAACTGAAAGCAAAATTTTGTGAGCAAAAAAACAAAACAAAAACAAAACAAAAACTTTTCTATATGTCTCAGAAGTCGTTCTTTCTAATGATACCGCATCTGTGTCTGTATGATGTGGATGACAAGATTTTAGCGAACATACAACGCACAAACAAATAGACAACTGAGATCTATATAATACTAGCGGGGGAGGGGGGGGTACCCGGCGTTGCCCGGGGGTTTTTTAGGAGTGTGTATGGGGGGGGGTAAGTAATAAACCTGAAACGATGTTAAAAATATCGGACCCCCACCCAAAAAAAACGCTGTGTGTATAGGGGGTGGGGGGAGGTAAACTAAAGAATAAGCGAAGCAAAAAAAAGAAAAAAAAGTGTTGCCCGGGTGTTTAAAGATGTAAAAGAAAAAAACATAGTTTTGGTCAGGAGGCGGGATTGAACCCGGGAGCCTTGACGCGGAGGTGAAACAAACTCCAACCATTTAACCGTCTAGGCCAAGAGTAAGAGGAATTGATTAGAATGTTAAAATAAGGCTTATAAAGTGAGTGAAAGAGGTTTGATTGACAGATAGTCGCTAAATGAGGTCATCGCGGGAGCATTACGAGATGACGTAGCAGTATTTTATTTAAAGTATGACAGCTTTTTTGGGTTTGTTTACTTTATTTCAATGCGGGACAGTTTTCGCTTCCCCAAGATGATGGTTTCCCAAGATGATGTGGGGGGGGCAAACCGGCTCCCCAAATGAAAGGGGATTAGCAATTGTTTGATATAAGGAGTTTAGGCCCATATTGATCAAAGCTGATTGCTTGTGGACGTTCTCGCCGCGATGCCAAGAACCGTGTTAGCTTTGAATTAGTTTCGCTTTTTATATGAAAAAGCCGAATCAACATGTGAGAAGCTAAAATAGCAATAATTTTGTAAAAGTCGCTGTAAGTAAATCTAGACGCGATGCGCTTTCCCAAATCGTAAATATTATTATCTAGTGGGTATATAAATAGTTCTAAGCGATCGTAACCCCCCCACCATCCCAGTAGCGTATGCGAAAGAAGCCTTTGCGAGACATACACGAAATGTTCACACACATTTTGCCTTTTATATATATAGAAGATATATAGATTAGCAGAGGGCGCCCACATTGCTCAGTCTTAATTTAAACCTTCATCACTTTTGGTTTGGCGATGGACTAGGTGTATCAGAATTTTGGGAAAATTTTTGACACCCCTAACACGAAACTGCGAATAAAACATAAAACTCGTAATTTCTCTTTTAAAAGTGGGTTGTTTATTTTCTTTATGGAATATACTTTCAAAATAAACTATTAAAGTTGTTTAAAAAATAATAGAAATATTATTTTTTATTTTTAAAAAAACACTGTTTACAAAGTGCCAGCACGCCTTCATGCAGCCATTTTTTATGTAATGAAATCAATTGAATTTTTTTTTCAATTTTTAAACTTTTAAAATCTATCAAAATTTTTCTATTGGTTAAATTTTTACGATATTTTCAGAGTCAATGCGAAATTTTATGTTCTTTCCAATAAACCGAATATAATACTTTAAACAAACTTTTTTTTTAAAATTCACCCCCCCCCATTTTGAAATGTCTATTAAAATTTTAATAATTAATTTACTCACAAAAGTTTTATATATCACAAATTGAAGATAAAAGATCAATAAATAATATATTGTAAATTAAAACAACAAAAAAGAAGTGTTTTTCGGAAATTTATCGGTAAAGTTCAAAGTGTAAAACCTTTTTTTTTTAAAACCACGTTGATTTTTTTTTAAATTGGACACCTATGTTCTTCTTATATTATCCAGTAGGTATTGTACGCTGACGACAATTTTTTTCTATTTCATTCAATGTTTTCTTTTTTTAGATATTTACAAAAAAAAATTTACTTGATAAAAAATTATTAAAATATAATAAATCAAAAATGTATTTCTTTGAGAAAAAAAAAAAATTCCTTGACTGTTTTTTTTTTAAGGCAAAAATTTAGGAGTAAAATTTTACTATTTTTAAACTAAGGGAACACATATTTCTTCATGCACAAGTCGAGACAGCTAACGCGAACGTGTGGATTTTACTGTCTTCTGTCCATCTGTAGTTCTAAACAAGGACAAATTGGTACTTCCAGTTTTTCGATAAGAATGTAAAAATGTTTGCATCATGGTGCTTTTTTCAAATAGTCGTTTAAAAAATTCTTTTATTTAAAAAATAAATGGAATTTAAAATATAAATATGGATAAATTCTGAACAATGAAGAATGGAACTACACATTCAATAGTATTTTTATAGGTAAGTGATTTTTTGGAATTTATATCGTTTTTTTATAATCGAAGTAAGTAAAATTTTGTTGATTTTCTTCAAATCTTTTTTAAAGAAAACCGATTTAAAAAAACAAATATTGCATAATTTGCTATTAAACCTGTTATTTTTTTTTTAAATTTGGTCTTTGCTCCTTTAATTGAAAAAAAGAATGAGGGTTTGATTTACATTTTTCAAGTAGTTATAAGGTTGTAAAGATAGGCGGTCGAATTATTCAATTTTTTTTCATGCATTCTTGAGATCGGTTTCTGACACTGCTATGGCAAAAATGTCACGTTTTTGGGGCTTTTTTTCACATTCTTTTCCTCCTTCGCAGTATGGGTTCGAGCCTACCTGCCTACTACCAGGTTTTTTTTTCTTCTCTCAATACACACCTCCAAATACCCGGGAAACGCTGGGCACCTAGGCTAATCCTTAATAAAGGATGAATTTATCTTTATTTGAATCGACAAATATGTTTTTTTTCATTGCTATTTTCTTTTTTTTTTGCTTTCCCATCGCCGATACATTAGATCATGACATTTGTTTTTGTTATTTTTAACGGATTTGTGAAATAATCCCGTTATTTATCAAACCTATTACAGAAGGTTGCAGTGCATAAATTATATTTGAAGTAAAATATTTTAATGAGATAATCAAGGAGCTATTTCTGTTGTAAAAATATGAGATAAATTTGTTGTTTGGTTCAGACTAGCACCAATAATTGCATCGATCAAAAAGAGAAAACACTTCATACATTTTCTTTATAAGTTGTAAAGTTTGTATTTATCGCATCTTAGTGGCGATGTACAGTTTTTTAGCACTTAATGACTTTATCCTACATCGTGATATTTTAAAATAACTTGATTACTTTTAGCAACGTTACTATTACTAATGTTGTTTTGATTCAATTCTTTTTTTCTACCATTTCTTTATGCCAACATTTTCTGATACTCCCGCTCTGTTTTTCAAATAAACTTTTGAGATCCAATTTTGGATAGTATGTCAACCTTTCTGTAGCTGTCGCTACACGAAGGAGAGAGAACAACAGAAAAAAACAATATATATATATATATATATATATATATATATATGCACATATCTGCTTTCACAAGTGACGACAATAATAATAAATTCATCCATGCAATTCCGAACAACACCACTGAATCGACACGCCACACCATGAACAAATACCGTTGAATCAACACACACGTTCCCAAGCAGGACAGAACAATCTCGCCGAATCAATACGGCACGATACAAAAATGCAATAACGCGAGACACATTATCAAAGCAGTATATTTCACCCCCCCCCCTCCCCGAATCACTTATCGGCTTGTTCTTTTCATAGTTGTTGGGCGAAACTAAATCGTCACTTTGGGATAAGATGGGTGTAGTTCGTTAGTAGACTTGATTTGTAATTGAAAGGTCCCGGGTTCGCTTTTCACTGCAGGTAGGTCCAACTCATATGCTTATGCACTTCCACACATGCTCGGCACACTCCTCTCTGATCTTGAGATCACACAAATGACAATGCTGAGCAGGCCGTTTCCTCTTGGTACTTTGTCTTAAGGAGCTTCCTTGGTGGTGCTTGCGTCTACCGCATCATTAATCTCTTCCTGCTCTGGATCATTGGGTGCGTCATCTTCTGAGGCGCTTTCTTCATTTGGTTGTCCATACAGCAGTGGGGCTTCGTCATTTGATGAGGTGAGTCCGTCACTGATTACGCAATCATATAGGCATGTTGGATGCACATCTTTTGTGTTGTGGTGTTCTATCAACTGAGATCGAGTGTTGGCTATTTATTTTTGTCACTGTTCCTGTGCCAAACTGCGTCGTGCATCTCCCCCGTGAATTCTTCACCCAAAGCACATCTCCCTCCTTGTATGGATTAGCACCTGTAGTGTTGGGCACCAATCACTTTATCG
Source organism: Euprymna scolopes (assembly GCF_053919585.1). Lineage (NCBI taxonomy): Eukaryota > Metazoa > Mollusca > Cephalopoda > Sepiida > Sepiolidae > Euprymna > Euprymna scolopes. The sequence continues at coordinate 68,178,572 of NC_136493.1, read as the reverse complement.
TTACCCTTGACATGGATCTTATAATTGCATAGCATGTTCGTAGGTGCGATCATGGCCGTCTTGTAATCCTTAGGCATGACGTTGTGCCAGTACACTACTTCTAAGATCATGCACTTTGTTCTAGCTGCAATGCACAATTGTGCAATGAGACCTCTCAATTATTCCATTTCCAGAGGGTACGTGGGTGCACTGAAAGCAAATGTGCATGCCCCACATCTATGTAAAGTCAGCAAATGTCTTTCCACAAAGCACCACACCATTATCTGTAAGAAATTCAGTCGGTGGCGCCCTTTCACAAAATATACTTTGCAACTGCTTAATGATGCTAGTAGAATCCTGTCAGTGCAACTGCCTCCAAATGGCAAAACGGCTAGGGCCACAGTCTCTCAATGTCAAGTACAACTGAGTACCAAAATGGGTTATATCCATAGCAACCCTACTCCAGGTTTCCAGGGCATCGAACCTTCCTGGCTTTCAATGGACTGGCATTCTTTACAATCCCCAACCACCGACCGCACTTCAGTTTCAGTTATTAGTGGATTTGCTAGCTTAACTAATCTCAGAGCATGGAGAGGCGACACCTAATTAACATTTCCGAGGCTGCTTTAGTGTGCACTCTCGTCTGTCTGGATAAAGTGTCAGTTATCCACCGATATACATAGGCAGAGTATGTTCGTAGATGTATGGTTTTGGCTTTCCACTGTAATGCAAGGTTGACGCCTCACCGCACAGCATCAAGCTCAGCTGAATTTATGTGTTTGTCTTTATGCCCTGCTCGGAGCCAGCTTACGTCCTCTGCCATGGAACCATTGCTTTCCACAACCACGCCTGTAGCAATGGAACTAGTGTCCACCTACACTGTAACATCTTCTCCACAGATACACCAGGCACGTTTTACTGGATCATTCTGGGCTGCTCTCTAACAAATGTCTTTGATCATCCATGCTAGAATAGGGTCTCGCACTTCATCATCCCATCCAGTCATCATCATATTTGCTTTTCATTTTACAAACACTGTGGCAACGCCTAACCAGCCACACACTGGGAAATGATTAGTCAGTCTCCCGCACACTGAAAATACAACTCAGTAAGTTTATCGGGTACTGCTGGAAGGTCACTTCCATATTACCATAACAATTTTCTGTGCTCCTCTTGGACATGTAATCCCAACATGCGTGAACCCAGTTTCAGCTGTTCTGGGGTCTTGCTTTTCAGACCATCCTTCTCCACATGTTCCTTGACACAGGTTACAGAACATATACTTTCATTCACAAAAATGTGGTCAATATACAAAGACGTAGTTGCGTTTATAGTCTTATCCTGGCTGAGGATGGCCTGCATTATTAAAGGGACAACGTTAAGCCCAAATCCGACGCGGACGAGACAATATTGCTGTCACTTGATCTCTACTGTTTGGAACGGCCACAGAGATTTGTCAACATGTACTTGCAAATAGGCTCGGCGTAGATCCAACACTGCAATGTTTGGTCCCTGTTGTCGCCATTCCCTCAATTTTTGTAAGCAAGCATCCGCATTGGACGTGTGAACGTCCACATACTTACCGATAATCCATAATGGGCCGCACTTTCTGTTTGTTCTCCTGCACAACAGCCATGAGGGGAATTAGACTTTTTGGGGGTCCAAGTTCATCTTAAGGATATGGCAGCAGCCAACCATTATCAATCTGCAGTTCGCGATCATATTCCTCTTGAATTGGTGTTGGGGCTGGATACTCTGCATGCCTATTTCTCAACATAATTGGAGGTTGGTCGCCAGCCCATTTCCATGATGTGGTCCACTTCCAAGTGTTCTGTTCATACTCTGCAGAGAAGTCAGGCTCAGTGATGGTGATAGCAGCAAAATTGGTCTCGCTGAAATGTGGAAAAGTTACCTCACTGGCACTAGACACAGCTACTCCTCCCAGTCGCTTGATTGCATCCAGCCCAAGCAATAAATCAAATCCCAGCAAGTATCCATCCACAGCTAAGACTTCTATGCTAATGCTCCGCATTATACCAAGGTTCACTTGCACCATTCATATTCCACAGCAGCCGTGCTTTCATCTGCTGTGAGCACCTGAGTCACTTTCCTCCTTCATTCCTTGCAACACGACTTGTGGACTAGTGGCTGTGCGCATCCAGTATTCACTAGAGTTGTACATGGTAGTCCATTGATGTGAACAGTGATAATCAGCAATGCACCATTTGCACCAGTTTGGGGGATGAGATTGGCACTGAATTCTTATCCCTTAGCTTGCCACTTACATCGGTAACACGTGATAGGTTGTTGAGGCTTGACACCAACATCTCTTCCCATCGCACTATCTGGTAGGCAATCACTTGCTCTATGATGGAGTCCATTACACTTGTAACACTGCCGTGAAGTGTCCGTCTCCTTAGGTGTAATTTGTGTCGACTGTGCAGCTAATGCAGCTTGCTCTGGGACTCCCGTGCACTTCTTTAAAATGACACGAGTGAGCGCCAGCACGTGTGATAGATCTAGGTTTTCCATCTGGGAGGATGTTCATAAAACGTCTTCCGCATGCTCCAGCAATCCAGCAATAAATGCACATTGAAGGCATTGATCCGATACGCCGTCAAACAGGACCGCAAGCCTGCATAGTTCTGCCAAAAGTATGTTGACTGTTTCACCTAGTTGGAGGCGGCATGCTGCAAACTGTTTCCATGCAGCAAAAGGATCTGTGGAGAGAGATGCAATGCTTTTTGGGTTTTTAAAAGAAATTGGATTGAGGATCATTCAAACTTTCCTCACTCTTATTGTGTCTGTCATCAGGGAGAGCTCATTCTACTTTTGATCTATTGAGTGCACAATTAGGTTTCTGTTAGTTTATTAGAGGTTTGTGGAGAGAGACACTGAAAGGGAAATTAGCTGATAAGACGTTTGGAGTGCTCTATTTTTCTTATCTTTCTGCTGATACGCTCAGTTTTGCAAGTGATTTTATGTCATCTATTTTTCCTTGGGTGCTTTCGATCCCTTATTGTCATCAGTAGTTATTGTTAACAAGACATTTTAAATTGTTTTTATATAGATCATTTATTTTATGTTAATTTTTATTTATTTGATAAATTTTATTTATCTACTAGCAGGCTGCCTGGCATTGTCCGGTCGCAAATTATGCTTAAATATGATATTTTAATTCATGCACATTTCGTATTTATTATTATAGAACAAATTCTCAATCGATTATTATGTTGTATATAGTAGTGATTTCAAAAGTATTTGGTTTACAAGAAAGTTCTTGAGGAATTTTTAATTTTGATTTCAAATGATGTATTTTCAAATAAGTTTTTGTTATAATACCTTTACTTTATATATCATTTTAAAGAGCGTTTTTCGCTCTATATAATCGTTTAAATTACAATCGTTTTAAAACAATTATGTCACGGAAAAAAGCAACTTTGCACAATTTCCTTATTTCAATTCAAGCTAGGTCAAAAAGATGCTGAAACAGCTCACGATATCCCAGGAACCACAAATGAATGTACAGCACAATGGTGGTTTAAGAAATTTTATGGTGGCAATGAGAGTCTTGAAGATGATGGGTGTAATGGTCGGCCATCAGATGTTGAAAATGATTAATTAAGAGTCTTAGTAGAAGTCAATCCATACAGAACTGTTCAAGAACTAGAAGTAATGTATACAATGATTTCCAACCACTTGAGAGAGATTGGAAAGACAAAAAACACTTGATAAATGAGTGCCTCACGAATTGAATAACAACCAAAAGAAACGCTATTATAAAGTGTCATTTTCCTTTCTTTTACGCAACAAGAACGGCCTATTTCTCGACTGAGTTGTAATTTGTGATGAAAAGTAGATTCTTTATGAGAACCGACAACGCTCAGCTGAACTCAGTGGTTAGACGCTGATGAAGCTCCATGACGCTTCATGAAGCCAGAGTTGCACCCGAAGAAGGTCATGCTGACTGCTTGGTGATCCGCGACTGGTCTCATCAATTACAGATTTTTGAAAGCAGGCAAGACCATTATGGCAAAGACCATTATGGCAAAGAAGTAAAGAAGTACTGTCCACAAATGGATGAAATTCATCAGAAACTTTGACAACAACACTCAACATTAGTCAACAAAAAATTCATCAGAAACTTTGACAACAACACTCAACATTAGTCAACAAAAAATTCATCAGAAACTTTGACAACAACACTCAACATTAGTCAACAAAAAATTCATCAGAAACTTTGACAACAACACTCAACATTAGTCAACAAAAAATTCATCAGAAACTTTGACAACAACACTCAACATTAGTCAACAAAAAATTCATCAGAAACTTTGACAACAACACTCAACATTAGTCAACAAAAAAGGCTCAGTTCTCCTCCACGACAATGCTGACCACACGTTCTAAACTGACTTTGCATAAGTTGAATGAATTGGGCTACAAAACTCTGCCTCATCTGCCATACTCTCGAGACATCTCATCTACCAACTACCACATTTTCAAGCATCTCGACAACTTTCTGCGTGAGAAATGCTTCAAAGACCTAAATGATATCTAAACACCTTCAGTGACTTCATCGTCACCAGAACACAAGATTTTTACATTACTGGCACTTGTTTTATGTTAGCAAAAGTGTGTTAATACTGATAATGTTGTTTTGATCGATAAATTTTTGTTTGAGTCAAAATATGTTCATCTGAATTTAGAAGTTAAAAACTGCAAGAACTTTCCTGTCTACCTGATAAAAAAAATGACTTATGTCATGTGTCATCAGTTAGAATTGAAACCATAAGATATAGCTCTCCAATCTTATCTGTTAGCATATGATCTAAATCCATATGCATACAAAAACTGCAAAAAATAACGAAATTGAGTATATTAAAAAATTTGTCTTAATAAGTTTACATAGAAAAGTAGGCTTTTAATATCAATGGCCAAATAAGAAAAAAAACCCACCTTTATAAGTATACTAGCGAGGGGTACCCGGCGTTGCCCGGGTGTTTGTAAGTGTGTGTCGTGTTAAATAAAAAAGAAACCGGAGGGGGGGGGTAGGATCGAAGCCGAAGCCCTGAGGTGAAGTTTGAAAATAAAATCGGCCAGCCAGAATGAAGCATTATTATAAGCGAATAAGTGAAAGATATTTGAAAGTCGTAGAGCGTTACGACGATGACGATGTAAGCATTGTTATAAGCGAAGTAAGAAAAGAAAACGTCTTAATTAAGCGGGAGGGGGGGTAATCAAAACATCAAAAAAAACACAAAAAAAACTAACGTAAGGCAAACGAACGATGAAAACAGAAAAAACGAACACGTGAAAAATGGCTTAATTTTAAAAATCGGTGGGTACCCGGGTGTTTTTGGATGTCGCTAAGAATAAGCGAAGTAAAAAAAAAAACAGGAAAACAAACGTTACGTGAAAAATGGCTTAAATAATACAGGGTTCAATATTTAAATTTAAAAAATCGAAAAAAAAAAACATCTCACACCATGATTCGAACCCAAAACGTTTAGATAATGAACCAAGGCTTTAACTACCTGAGCTAAAGCGACGTATATGAAATTTGTTTGGTTTTTCAACTATTTAAAGTAAATCAGGTCACGACGTCATGGCGTCATCTGATGCATGCGTTGTTGACCCCCCCTTGTCGAAAATTGTCGATTGCAGGGTGAAAAAGTTAACGTTTTTCTCTCTCTCTCTGTTTGCATCTCTCTCTCTCTCACACTTCATCTTCTTTACTCTACAGAGTGTTACTAAAAAAGAAAATGGCGTCTGGGTTTGTTTTTTTGTAAAACTTCAATCGTTAATATTTTTTGTAAGCGTATTTTTTTTTTTACTTCACATTTTTGGCTTGTTATTTTTCGTTTAACTATCGTATCTAACTATTTTTAACATGCTAATAACTTTGGTAACGTTGTCATAGCGTAGAAGTTCATAGTTTAGCTTGTGTGAGGGTTAAAAAAATTTTACCGATAACAACAATGTTTTTTAAATTCAGACTGCGATTACAGCTTGCTGACGTCAAGATTACGTGACATGACTCAGCGAGTTTTAAATACAAGTTGACCCAAAATAAACGGCCCCTGTATACTTTATATAGAAGAGTTGGCGCCCGTATTTTTTGGGGCAGTTATAAATCGATTTAAAAATGTAATGTTTAACATTAAAATGTCACTTTTTTGGCCCCCCCCCCCTGCAGAAAATCGATCAGTTGATGCACTTCTGATGGTCCTTTTGGGCCAATCTTTCAATATTTGTCGTCCGGAGGGTGGGGCTTTCATATGAGACCAAGTTTGTGAATTTTTGTTCCGTCAGTCAAAAGTTTTTAGCAGACATACAAACATACATACATACATACATTTTTTTTTTTTTACATGGAGTTCACCACTTATCAAGGCCCAATGGCCACTCAGGGATAAGGGTTATTGTGTGTACAGTAATCAAAGGGATAGTGTAGCAATAGTATTGGAGAATTGGTAAGGTGTCATTACTTAGGTGGGGGCGGTTCATCAGGAATTTGTTTGTGTTGGACTTGAAGACATCCAGGTTGAAGTCGGGAGGGAAACAGGCAAGCGGAACAGAGTTCCACAGGCGTGCAGTTCTAAGAAAGAAGCTTTGTTCATGGTATCTACGTTTTGATTTAGGCACCGATAGGGAGTGGGGAAAATTATTGACGGTGGTTTCAGCTAGTCGGGTGTTTTTTGAGAAAGATTGGTGAGGGGGGACCAGAGAATGGAGCTCAGACGAGCACCTGCCATGGAAGTAACGATAGAACAATGACAGGCTCGCTATGTCTCTTCTGTTGGAAAGAGGTTGCAGGGTAGAGAAAAGGGCATCCCCCACCAAGCCACGGAGTCTATTTTGTACTCTGTCAAGGCAGGATAGGCTGTTTTTTGCAGCCCCCGCCCAGATGTGGTAGCAGTACTCCATCTTTGGACGTACTTGGCTCTTATATAGATACATTTTCGCTTTTATATATATAGATAGAAGATAGATCTATTTATTTGAACTAAATTTGTGACCCGATGGGCCCCCCCCCCCGGACAATGCCGGTAGGGCCTTGCTAGTGGATAAGCAAACAGCCTGTCACCTGGGTGGTCCCATTGACACGAATTCAGGTGATTTCGCATGATGGAATCTAATGATGAAGATGATGAACATAGGATGGTGATGGAAGGAGAGAGGGTTCTTTTTTTTTAACAGATAACTAAACTGATTCCCCCCTCCCCCACCAGAATGGATAGGCGTATCTACACCAGAATGAAAATCGTAAAAATAATTCCTAAGTAGGACAGGTGGACACTTATGTTAATTGACAGACCACCAAAAGTTAATCGCTGTCAAGTAGCTAAGCTTAAATGGAAATTGTCCATGAGAGCCACTTCAAAGACAAGAAGAATGGTTGTTGAAGTACCAACGCGGTCATAAAATCCGTTCTAAGAAATGTGACAACTGACAACGAGGCCTGGTGTTTGTTGCTTGACCAAAATAATAATAATGTTGAGTGGTAATTGACCGTGACAACACGCCCTTCCTGGTGTGTGGACATTTATTGCCTTTACTGAGTCTGGGATCGTTGGCAAGAGGAGTCAGGTGACGAGGCTCATTAAAACCAAAAACTCTTTTCTCTTTAATAATTGTAAAGGTCGTTTTTTTATTTCTTTTTATTCTTCTGCGACTGGGCGTTCAGAGTTCAGCAGGACATTACTGGACCCCCCCCCCCGAAACAAAAGCGCGTCTGCTGATAGGTTGACCATCACTGATGGGGGTATTAGGAGAGAAGGGGTTGCAACCAACCAATTCACGAACTTTGTATGCTCAGCTGTTCCCAATTTCCTTAGCAAAAGCCTAACTTTTTTCGCATCCGACCAGATATCACAATCCGATATAAAAATATCCTCATATCATCTATAGTACTGGACGAAAGTGACATTGTCTTCTGGATTATAATTGAAATGTTCTATAGCGGCCCATAGAGCTGTTTGAGAAAATGCGTTATGATTATCGTCTGCTTTAGTTAACTGTGTCGCCTCCAGGATATTTCTTTGCTCCTCCTGTGTTTTCATCAATATTTCCTTGAAGCATTTCTGTTATTGAAGCATTTTTTCTTCAAATGCTTGTTTAAATCTCTCTTCTTTTTCTACTTGTTGTTGAATTTGCTGCTTTTGCAACGCGAGATTTTGCTCTGCCTGGAATTGGAACAATTTCAACAGTGAATCTTTGAATTTCGCATCCATCATGCGAATTCAGTTTACAATTTACGCTTGTATTAAAAAAATATTCCTTAGTAAAAAGAATTAACCAAGTTTTCTTTCTCAATTCTTTTGTTTGAAGAACAACAATTTAGCAGTCCTTTTGTAACTTAATTTGTTGAATGCTATATTTCTAGTCTTACTAGAAACAATCCAGCAAAATAACATTTGTTTAACATTTTTTTATTTGCACGCGTTTTTACGTAGCAAAAATAAAAACTATCACTTTAACTATCCGACAAATTCATATGGGAAACTTTTAGTTTTTTGGGTTTTTTTTACCATCTTTGCCTTTTAAAAAAAATGACTTGATTCTTTACGTGTTTGCTAAGCACAAATGACGTACGCGAATAATTATTTTTCATGGTCTGTCTCTTGACAAAGTCAAGGGTGTTTTTTTTTTTTTCAATTCCCAGATGTTATCGAAATAATGATAAGCTTACATGGTATTTGCTAGTTGGTTTTGGACATTTAACTTTGCAGAAGTAATTCTTACTGTAGGAAAAATGGCTTCTGGTGAAGAAAAAAATGAACCCTTTTCCCTTTCTAAAACACTTGGTAAGTGTGTTCAATTATTAAATAATTGACAACATCCGCGTTTTTCGCTGTAGATTTTGGTAGCAAGTTTTTTCCCGTCGCCAAATTTCTATTGTAGTAATTAATTCGCTGTTAATCCTTGCATATCCAAATATCTGTTGAAATGATGAAGGTGTTCTGCCGTAAAGATTTTATAAATCTTTATTTCAATCACTTTTGGTGATTCCCTGCAGTGATGGTCGTTTCGATTCCTTGTCACCAATCTGTTGTGTCGTGGAACAACAATGAAAATAAGAACAATCACGTCGAGGTTCGGTTAACGATAATGTACAAAGATAGGAAAGAGTGTATATCTGCTGGGCACTCGGCTAGCAGTTGAAGTGCAGTCGCATCTCTCTCCCCGGTGTTGGAATTACTAGCGCTATTTATACATATAAAAGTAGATGGGGAATTATATTGACGGAATAGAGTAGATTTGAAGAAACTGCAGAGACACCCTCACTCACATCAGTAATACACCAGCCATATGAAGTGCAGAGAGAGTTACCCAAGAATGCATGGTGGGGTACAGAAGAGATATGTACCACAGAACTACCTTAATATGAAGGTGAAATAAGAGAAAGCTCAAACCCGACCCCATCTCCAACAAAACCAAGCCTGAAAAGGTTGCGGACAACACGGTCGGGAAGAATAGTAAGAGATCCTGTAAGATTCACGGATTTCACAACATAAGTGAAAGGGCAGAATAATCTGTAATTTTTTTTTTTTTTTTTTTTACACAGTGATCACACTTATCAAGGCCCGGAAGCCACTCAGGGATAAGGGTTATTGCAAGTACATTACGTTAGTGTGGAGATTTGATGAAGTGTTTACTTAAGGGGGCGGTTCATTAGGAATTTGTTAACGTTGGACTTGAAATACTCACCAGATTAACAAGCGTCTGCATACTTGTGCATTGCGTGGATGTGCATGCGAGCGGTGGCATGACAGAGGAGGGGTGGACTTGCCGCAGGGAAGTGTTGGGTGGGAAAGGGGAAAAATAAGATGGCGCCTGGTGTTTTATAAACTGTGGTCTCACGAGATCACAAGAAAACCGAGGGCACACATGCAAATGAGACAGGGTGAAAAACTGCATAAAAAGCAAGTTTGAGTGAGAGGAGGGAACAGTGTCGTTTACAGTCACGAGGTTATTGTGCTACTATTGCGAGCGTTGGTGACGATTGAAGTTGCATTCGATACATAATCCCTGTATGTATGAGGGTAGTCAGCCTAGATCACTATATTTTATAGACTCTATTTTCATTCTTGGACTTTCTTTTTTTTGTTTTGTTTTGTCATTGAGAAAAGGGAAGATGTTGCATGAGGGACTAACAAGAATTTTCACCGTCTCGAATTGCGTCCCTTACCAGTGTACGTTTTGCTTTGTTTACAATGATAATAAAGACGCTATTATGTAAAAGACGATTGATCGTTCTGTCATTTCTAATCCATTGACATCCTCAATAAGATAATGACACAATGTACAGTGTTTTTTTCTTGTGTTTGTTTTTTCCTTTCTGTGTATTTTTTATACAATTCAATATTTATTCAAAGTCCGATGTATGTCGGTGATCAGGGGAGGAGAAATCCTCTTACACCGAGGCAATTTTTATGCATAATAAAATCACAAGTATAAGCAACAAGTATAAACAATCGAGATGTAAAAAAATAAATTATTTTATTCACATAACTTTTTATAATTTTTATTTTTATATAGAATAAATGTAGTACCACAAGATACAAATCTTTATGACTTTTATTTTTATTAAATAAAAAAAAAACTTGGTATTTGCTTACTTCTCCACTAGGACAAATTAAATACAAGTAAGTTTTTGCATCCGAAATTCTCAGTTATAACATCGGTTTTTAATGTTCGTAATTAATATAGCTCATTCTTATTTATTTATTATAATGATTGTTATTAGTTTTATTACAAAGTTCTGTAAATATATTAAAAAAAAAAAAAACGCACCCAGAAAGATACCCATTTATTTAAATATATTTTGTTTAAATACGGTTCTTTTGTTACTTACATTAAAAAGTTTTATGTAAATAGAAAAAAGCTTTTTTTAATCCTTAAAAGTTTTGTAAATATTTAATATTAAAAAAATATTTTGTAAATATATATTTTTCCTTTTAAATCTTAAAAAGTTTTGTAAATATATTTTTAAGAAATCTTGTTCGCAAACATTCGACCATACAAACAACCAACGGCAATGCCAAGGTCGAACAATCGGTGTCACTTGAAATGTGTGCCAGTTTTCATCTTCTACTACAGGGTATCTATTCCTTACTTGGTCCATAGTTTTTAATATCGTATTCAGCTAAATCCATAATGGACGGCACTAGGTGTATCAGAATTTTTTAGGAATTTTTGACACCCCTAACACAAAACTGCATAAAAAAACTCATAATTTCTCTTTTTAAAGTAGGTTGTTTATTTTCTTTTTGGAATATACTTCCAAAATAAACTATTAAAGTTGTTTAAAAAATAATAGAAATATATATATATTTTTTTTAAACAGTGTTTACAAAGTTCCAGCGCGCCTTCATGCAGTCATGTTTTTTACATAATGAAATCAATTGAATTTTACGAGTTAAATATTTTTCAATTTTTAAACTTGAAAAATCTATCAAAATTTTTCTATTAGTTAAATTTTTACGATATTTTCAGAGTCAATGTGAAATTTTATGCTCTTTCCAATAAACCGAATATAATATTTTAGACAAACGTTTTTTTTAAATTACCCCCCCATTTTGAAATGTTTATTAAAATTTAAATAATTAATTTACTCACCAAAGTTTTATTTATCACAAATTGAAGATAAAAGATCAATAAATAAAATATTCTAATATAACACAAAAAAAGAAGTGTTTTGGGAAATTTACCTGTGTAAAAAAGTGTAAAACTTTTTTTTTTTTAAATCACGTTGATCTTTTAAGTGGAAGCTTATGTTATGCTTAGCTTGTCAAGTAAATAATGGATGCTGACGACAATTTTTTCTATTTCATTCAATGTTTTCTTTTTTTAGATATTTAAAAAAAAATACACGATAGGCAGAGAACTAAAATATATTAAATCAAAAATTGATGTATTTCTTTGAGAAAAGAAAAAAAATTCAACTGTTTTTTATTTAAGGCAAAAATAGGTATAAGTAAAATGTGACTATTTTTTAGCTATGGGGACACATATTTCTTCCCGCACAAGGTTAGATGGCTAACGCGAACGTGTGGGTTTTATGTCCTTCTGTCCATCCGTAGTTCAAAACAAGAACAAACACCACTTCGGCGTTTCGCTAACATTGTAAAAATGCTTACGTAATGGCGACCTTTTCAAATAGTTGTTTAAAAAAATTCTTTTATTTAAAAAATACACGGAATTTAAAATATAAATATGGATAAATTCTTAACAATGAAGAATGGAAGTACCCATTGAATAGTATTTTTTATAAGTAAGTGATTTTTTTGGAATTTATATATACATATATTTTATCAAAGCAAGTTAAAATTCGTTGATTTTCTTTAAATCGTTTTTGAAGGAAACCGATTTAAAAAACACAAATATTGCATAATTTGCTATTAAACCTGTTATTTTTTTTAAATTTTGTCTTTGCTCCTTTAATTGAAAAAAAATCAGGGTTTGAATTAAATTTTTCAAGTAGTTATAAGCTTGGAAAGATAGGAGGTCGAATTATTCAATTTTTTATCACGCATTTTTAATGTCGGTTTCTGACACTGCTAGAGCAGCACTTGAATTAATGGTTTATTTTATTGATGCTACACTGTAATCACGTGATTAAAATTTTAGCAGACGAAACATTGGGAATCAAAAGAGTAAGGAGTTCCAAGACCCCTGTTCTTTGGCTGACAAGCGACATCTGTCAGCGGTTCTTGAAACTAAAATACACACATTCGCCTCATGTCACTGACATGCAGAAGTGCCAAATCATTTAATAAAAAATATTATGTTTTCTAATATTATTTCAATTTAATTTTATTACGTCAATTTCAATATTGTTTCATTGGTATTTTTTTACGACCTGCCCCAGCATAGTATAAACACCCTAAACACCCTATGTTAAGAACAGCTTTCGGAATACCCCCCCCTCAACCTTCCCAATGTTAAGAACGGCTTTCGAGGTTGGGGGGGTGTTTATTCCAAAAGCTGTTCTTAACATGAGGAAGTTGGGGTGTTTATAATATGCTGGGGCATGTCGTTAAAAATTTGGCAGATTTGCCGTTCAATTGTACAAATATTCTCGAACCAGGTAATTATTAAAAGGGACTCTTAAAGGTTGACACCGGTATCTTAGCAGAAGTTTTTTTTTACATGTTCCACAAACTTTAAAATTGAAAATGTAATCATGTGATTAAATGTGATTAAAATTAACCACTTTATTTAACAAATTAAAAAATAATGCGGTACTAGTGCACTTATTGATCCATGCTGAAATAATAACGTTATTATTTAAAAAGACATTCTTAACATGGGAAGGGAGGGTGTTTTGTACCTATTCTGTACTTTAACCTTACAATTGAATAAAAAAAAAACATATCATAAAACTTTAATTAAACTTGGAAATACGATTTAAAAAATAGCATGGATCAGTAAGTGCATTAGCACCAATAATGCAAGATGAAGTTTTAAAATTATTAAATATATTTTATTTTATAATTTAAGATATTTTATTTTATAATTTAATATATTTTATTTTATAATTTAAAATATTTTATTTTATAATTTAATATATTTTATTTTATAAGTTAAAATATTTTATTTTATAATTTAATATATTTTATTTTATAATTTAAAATATTTTATTTTATAATTTAATATATTTTATTTTATAATTTAATATATTTTATTTTATAATTTAATATATTTTATTTTATAATTTAAAATATTTTATTTTATAATTTAATATATTTTATTTTATAATTTAATATATTTTATTTTATAATTTAAAATATTTTATTTTATAATTTAATATATTTTATTTTATAATTTAATATATTTTATTTTATAATTTAAAATATTTTATTTTATAATTTAATATATTTTATTTTATAATTTAATATATTTTATTTTATAATTTAATATATTTTATTTTATAATTTAATATATTTTATTTTATAATTTAAAATATTTTATTTTATAATTTAATATATTTTATTTTATAATTTAATATATTTTATTTTATAATTTAAAATATTTTATTTTATAATTTAATATATTTTATTTTATAATTTAAAATTAAAAACATTGACCAATAAAAATGAAATTTTGGATACTTATGTATTTTTGGTGCTGTGACTGCCGTGCTGAATGATAACGTTATTATTTTTAAAAACATTCTTAGTGAGGGAGGAGTTGATGGTGTGTAGCAGAATTAGCAATAACCAAAATGAGAGCTTACCTCGGATACGTCTGTTATGTTTCGGCCTGAGCGGAAGAGTGTTCCAAGATGGCGTCCATGGGTTTTTATTAGCGTTTACCCCATGCAATTATCGTAGAATCTGTCTGCTCTCGCGCGATTATGCAAATCCATAATTCCCAGTCACTGGAAAGCAGTCAGCGAGCGTCTTGCATATTGTGTGTAGGTCGTTCTGGCGATTGGATTGTGCTTTGTGACGAACCACGTGTCTGCGAGAAGCAAGTTTTTTTTCTTTCTGGTTTTTATTTGTCGATTATTACAGCCAAGAAATTCCCTCTCTTCTAGAGGTGGGCGATACTGACTATTTCCTATCTGTGTTCCTGATTTTTTTTTTTGTTTTGCCTACTACATTTTGCTTCAAGCTATTTCAGCCCGACTATGGCGAAGGTGCGGATAAGCAGTGATATTATCAAGCCATTCTCTGACGAGGGAGACGTTGTAGTGTGGCTGAAAAAAGTGAGACTTGTCGCACAACTTCAGCAGGTGGATGATGTAGCGAGTTCCCTGATGCCATCTCAATTGCTCTTCAACAGTCTCCTTCCCCACCAAGATGTGAACACGACGCTCCCGGAACCTTTACATCTGGAAGGTGATGCACCGGCCCTCTACATGGAAATGGAGGAGGACGATCAAAAGAAGATAGACCCGATTAAAGGAGGCATTTACCGACGACGCATTTGCAGCATACAGAAAATTTACTATGGTTAGATGATCTGGCGAACGTGTGGATGTTTATGCCAACAAAATCAGGCAGTTGGTTGGATTGGCCGGTTCATAGGAAATAGCTTAGAGAGACTCACAAAATTGACTTTCGTCACTGGGTTCCCTGACGTTATCTCAATTACTCTTCAACAGGTGCCGAACATCAATGCCCTAACCATGAGGGAGCTAATGTCGAGAGCGAGAATTTTGACGACGACTGGAGAACAAAATCAGGACGTGGTTGTGGCCACACACTCACCCAACAACAACAGAGCCCAGAATATTCATGTTAGTGTGACCTGTTTTAAATGCAATGTTAAAAGCCACCTTGCAAAGGACTGTTGAAAACATGGAACACAATGTTACCGTTGCAGTGAGAGTGGACACTGGGCTTGGAACTGCTCTAGAAATGAGCAAGGGGAGGACGCATAAGCGCCAGTCTCCTTCCCCACGAAGATGTGAACACGACGCTCCCGGTGATAAGCATCCATGTTGAAGGGAAGCGATGTTTGGCACTTATTGATACAGGATGCTCTAGGACGATTTTACGTACAGACCGGTACCGGTCTTGGAGAAAAACGAATGTGAATGTCAAAACGATTGGTGGAATGTCTCATGCGGTCTCTGTGTCCACTGATGAAGGTGTGTCTGCCAGAATCGATGTGTTGGTTGTGTGTGGCAAACTGCTGGGGTTTGACTTACTTCTAGGGATTGACGCCATAAAAGCTCTGGGAGTTGTTGTTGTCAAGCCTACAGGATCAATGCGGCTTGGCAGCAGGAAAAATATTAAATGCGCAGCCATTTCTATTAATGAACTGGATTTCATTGCCACCTTTGACCATCAAAACCGAACGTGGACCGCATCGTGGAAGTGGTCTGAGGACCATCCCCCTGAAAGGCTACACAATCGAGTGTCAGAATACCCAGTACTGGCAGAAATCCATGAAGAATACATGCAGGAGCTCCTGGATAGATAATCGTTGGCTTGTGCAGTACCCAGAGGATAAATTGGGACCCCCCCCCCAAGGCCTAATTCCCCTAATGGCTGTGATACAGCAGAACAAAGCCAAAGTGCGCCCGGTGATGGACTACCAGAAGCTAAATCATTACGTAGACGCGTTTATGGCCAACGCAGATGTTTGTGCGGCTAAACTGAGCGAATGGAGACAAAAAGGTGCTAACGTGTTTCTACTGGACCTCAGGAGAGCATACGTACAAGTCCGGTCCATGAGACACTGTGGCCATACCAGACTGTGAAAATCGACGGGAAAAAATACTGTCTGACCTGTCTGGGGTTCTGTTTGAATGTGCCCTCCCCCCCTGATAATGAGAGCAATTGTCAGTGAAGTATTATCTCAGGAAAAAATTGTAAGCCGCACAGCATCTGCTTACATTGATGACTTTTGTCAACGAAGACATGGTACCCGCAACCCGTGTAAGAGAACACCTAGCGCAGTTTGGTTTGTAGTGCAAGAACCCGGAGCGGTTGAAGGACGGTGCACAGGTGCTGGGATTGGCGGTCAGGATAGAACGCAGTGGACTGCGGTGGAAGCAAAGAAATGCAATTCCAGAGGCTCTTAGCATTGTTACGCAACAAACTCTTTTTTCCCTGTGTGGTCGACTTGTCGGGCACTTTCCGGTGTGTGGTTGGCTTCGTGTGGCTTGTGGAATACTCAGAAGGAGAGTAAGTTCAGTAACGAAGGGCTGAGATGATGAAGCAAGGGATGCCGTACTGCTTTGTATGATGTTCAAAACCTTAGAATCTGCGCAGCAGAACGATCCGGCCCGGGGAAATTGGTGTGTGGACGGCAAAGAGCTGAATGTATGGGTCAATGCTAGCTCCCTAGCAATTGGTGCAGCCTTGGAGATGCGTGAAACTGTGTTGGAAGATGCATGTTGGCTGCGACCTGAAGATGATACTCAACATATCAAATTATCCAAACTGGATGCTGTATTGAAAGGCATCAATTTGGCTCTTCAGTGGCAGAGCAAGGTGTTACACATAAAGACAGATTCTGTCTGCGTATACCATTGGGTCTCAGACACGCTAACTGGAAAGGCACGAGTACGTACCAAAGTAGCAAGCGAGATGCTTATTAGGAGGTGACTAAGCACTCTCAAGGAGCTTGTGAAAGAGTACAGTGGACGTGACGCTGGTTCCATCAGCATGAAACATCGCTGACTGATTGACACAAGTACCACAGCGGTGGTTTGAGGCAATGAAAAAGGAAAACGGGCTTGACCCGGTGATAGGAGCAGTTCACACAGACAGGCTGGACAAGAGTCAAATCATGGCTATTCACAAAGGTAGTGGACATCCAGGGGTGCGACGCACTGCATACTTTGTTAGGAGAAGTTGCCCAACCACGACAAAAGCAACCGTTAAAATGGTCATACGGAAATGTGAGGAATGTCAGACACCTGACTGGTGCTGGGTCAATACCCAGCGCCAGTCAAGTGGAAAAAGGGAAAGCTGGAAGTTAACAAGAATTAGCAGAGAATTGGAATAGATATCACGCATTATGGCACCTTCCACTTTTTAACTCTAACAGACTGTGGCCCATCGCGTTTCTCCATTTGGAGGAAATTGGCGAGGCAGGACTCAGCAAGAGTGATCCATCAGTTGAAGGCAGTGTTCCTCGAGCGTGGCTTGCCGCATAAACTGACATAAGAGGATCATGTCTTAGGAGAATAATTGCTCAAAAATAGAAAATTAAAGAAAATATTAAGGTAGATATTGTTTTAAAACGAGACCCCTCCCCCCCCTCAAAAAAAAGAAAGTAAATTTGTATATTTTTAGATAATAATGCACATCCCATAATATTTTTTAAAATATTTTTACATGTTTATTGTTTTAAAAAAATTAAATTGATTTTTCTAAGTTTTCGTTTTCTACCTAGTTTTATAAGTTTTTGGTGTTTAAACTTATTTTAAAGAGTTTACTTAGAAAAAGAAATAACAAGTAATGTCGGACTCGACATTACTTAGTAAATAATTTTTAACAAAAACGTCCGAAAATTAAAGAAAATACTGTGGTAGATATAGTTTTAAAACGAGCCTCCCCCACCTCCAAAAGAAAATAAATTTGTATATTTTTAAGTACTGCACAAGTGCCCCCAAAATTACTTTTCAACGATACCCTCCCCGCGCGGTGTTAAGAATGGCTTTCGAAATAATAACGTTATTATTTCAGCACAGTACCAAAATTACATAAGACCGTGTTTAAACTGAATTAATTCTTCTAAATAAAATAATTGCTTTCTTTGATAATAAGTGTTTTCTATCTTTATTTTTGTTTCGTAATGACACAAAAAGTGTTAAAACTAGAGTATTTTTTAAAATAAATATTTGGTTTCGTTTTTCGTATCTTGACTCCGTGATCAAACAAACAAATAAACAAACAAACAAACAAATATTTTATTAAAATCCAATGTTGCTTTCATTACAAAATCGTTTTATTAAAATTATACACTGTACACATAGATTCGAAAAAGTTGTCAAAAAACAAATATATAACAAATAAATGTTATCAAAGGCAAAATAAGTTACTTTTCTACCAAACTGGATATATTTTTCGTGTTTTTATTCAATGTAACATATTTATTCAGCTCGAAAAACATAGTGTTTACCGATGTATTCAAAAATTCAAGATGGCGTCTGATTCTCTCTTTAACACGGTAAGTTTGGGAAAAGGTGTTATAAATAAAAAACTATACAAAATACTATTAAAAACCCGCGGAATATATGTCAACCTATGTCACGGTAACATATATTGAGCGAGTTTTTAACAGTATTTTATCTGGGTTTTTATTTATAACACCTTTTCCCAAAATTACCGTGTTAAAGAGAGAATCAGACGCCATCTTGAATTTTCCAATACATCGGTAAACACTGTATGTTTTTCGAGCTGAATAAACATGTTTGTTACATTGAATAAAAACACGAAAAATATATCCAGTTTGGTAGAAAAGTAACTTATCTTGCTTTTGATAACATTTATTTGTTATATATTTGTTTTTTAACAACTTTTTCGAATCTATGTGTACAGTAATACAAACCCCAAAAAAAATGTTCCATGAAAAACTTTCCCGTTCTTATTAATTAAATCGAACCATTTCCAATTAAACAATTACGGATATATATTCTTTTTTACCTTCTTTATTTACTTTTTTTCATAGTTCTTTCCGGAAATTAAAATTTTTTTTTTGTTATTTATTTCATGCTTCGGCCATAGTTTAATATAATGATTTCTCCCCTAAATTTGGACAGTAGGTGCGTGAAATAAAATGGCGTCTTCAATTTCAGCAATAAAGTGTAAGCACCTTCAATCTTTAAGGTTAAAGCTCCCGAACAAAGTTGGGTTATTTCGTTAGTCAAAAGTATATTTTAAAATAACGAGAATATAACCAATAAGAGTTGTTTCCCTTGCATCAAGATGATTGTTACGTAGCAACAGTGATAACAAACACTATCTTTGCAATTGTAATCCTCTCAAAAAAAGTCTTTCAAATAATCAGGTAAGTGAAACCTTTCTTTACAAAACATGTAAAAATGTAATAATATTGCACCCCTCCCGCCTCCCGTTTCACTTAAAAATTCACCAAAATTCAGGCAATCAATTTTAATAAATTTTTCAGTATTTATTAATAAACGATCACGGAATATAACGAACCTTTAGAAGAGGTAATTGTTTGACCTTCCTAATAAATTATAGCAAAGACCAAGGCACAAAAGAAACACAAACTTCCTTTTTAACAATAACAATGAAGAGTATTTTATTTGTAGCAGGAACTGGCAGGTCAGGCTACTAAAAGGGAAGAAGGAAAAGAAAGTTCTTATAAGGTCATCGTAGGTCAGTCAGTACCGTGTCTTCCCCAACTGGAAAGCAGTTAGCAGTTGTCTCAAATCGAGACCCTCAACGCTATAGCGAGGTGGGACAGGGAACAAAAGAGGATAGATGTTGCTAGGCTTGCAGTCCGGTTCTGACTGGCTGACGTTCCCTCAAGACTTTTAGGGAGCAGATGAATCAATGCACCCTGTTAGCTGATAGGTCAGCCTGTGGCCAGAGAACTCAAAAGGGGGGGGGGCATTGCTTCACCAGAGAAAATAGTTCTCTGTGACTGCTACCCCCTACTAAGGCGGAAAGCAGATAGAGAAGAAAAGAAATGGTACAGTTATTTTACAATTTTTTTGTGAAAAAAAACAAAAAAACGTTCTTGCTTTTCTGTGAAAGGCTGGTTTTCCAGAAGAAAAATATCTTTCTTGTAAAAAGTTTTTTTTTTTTTTTTTTAAATAAATCTAAGCAGAAATTGGACAAAGGCATATTAAATGTACAGAGTCTTACATAATTTCTTTGGCCAATGTACTCTATGACCAATACGTGTAGTGGTCATATGTGGTCTTTGGGTGGAGTACTCACTTCAGGTGTATGAGTATTTTGATGCTGTGTGTAAGTAGGGGTATGTATGGCTCGTGTTTTTTTTTGTGTCTAGAAAGTTTTTTTTTACTCTATCAATAGAGACAGTTTCTCTTTTACCACTGATATCTAAGGTGAAAAGTTTATCAGTATGTGAAAGCACGCAATAAGGGCCAGTATAAGGTGAAATTAGTGGGGGGGGGAGGCTTTCACAGCGTCCTTTCTGAGAAAAACATGAGTCCAAGATAAAATGTCCTTTAGGACCGATGATCTTATGGTCCCTAGTGTGCGTCGGTGGGAGCTTACAAAAATAAGCTCGCAGTCTGTCGATATACAGAGCTGAATTGGTTGTTGTTAATTCTATGCTATCCCTGATCAGCATTTGACCTGGCAATGATAGAGGTACTCGATAGACAAGTTCGGCTGGGGAGTATCCCAGGTCCTCCTTGATCGATGCACGACAGCCAAAAAGCACAACCGGTACATATTCACTCCATCGCTGTTGGTCGGGGTAAGCACGTAATGCTGCTTTCAATTGGTGATGGAAGCGTTCTAGCATCCCATTAGAAGCTGGGTGATAGCTTGTTGTCTGAATCCATGTGATCCTTAAGATCCTGGACAGTTCCCAGAATAGGTGAGATTCAAACTGTACACCACGGTCCGTGGTGATGGTTGTAGGAACTCCGTAATGTGATATCCAGCCTGAGATAAGAGCTCACGCTACGGATTCAGCCAAAATGTCTGTGAGGGGAATGGCTTTAGGCCACCATGTGAAACGGTCTATGCAGGTCAGGAGATAAGTAAATCCCTGACTGACCAGCCAAGGTCCAACCAGATTGATGTGAACATGACTAAACCAAGCGTCTGGGGTGGTGAATGTTCCAAGGGGTGTACGGATATGCTTGTGCACCTTTGACTTTTAGTAGGATACACAGGAACGTGTCCAGGCAGTGATATCATGCCTCATATTTGGCCAGAAAAATCTAGCTGTAATCAGCTTCACTGTGGCTTTGCATACCGGAGTGTGCCAGATCACTATAGGGTGTCAAAAACAACTCTATGATGAGTAAATGGAACAAATGGTCGAGGTGAATCCATTGAAGTGTCACAAATGATCTGCATGTCCGAGGTAGGCACGGGCAGGTATGCGAATTTTCAAGTTGCAAATTCAGGTGACGGCGGATCCAAAGTGTCCAGACTTGGCTGGTCTAAGGCCATCTGCTGTAAGTCGATATCCGATGCTGAGGACAGAGAATTAATGGGAAGGTGGGACAACGCATCTGCCGCTGCATTCTGCTCACCTGAGATTTGTCAGATATCGCTGGTAAATTGAGAAACAAAATCCAAGTGGCACTTTCGCGGAGAGAATATTTGTCTGGCTTAAAACTCAGTGCTTATGTAAGCGGACGGTGATCAGTGTAGATCACAAATTGTCAGCCTTCAAGTGAATGTTGGAAGTGTTTCACTGCGAGATACATTGCTAGGAGTTTGCGGCCAAACATGCTGTAATGTTGTTCTGCCGGTTTCAGCTGCCTCAAAAAATATGCGAGAGGTTGTAACTGTTGTTGGTGCTGCTGTTGCAACACTGCACCTACAGCTGTGCTTGATGCGTCAACAACCAGTGAAAACTGGGCATCGAGTACAGGATGTGCAAGTAGAGATGTTGTCGCCAGTTTTGTTTTCACTTCATTAAAAGCTTTAAGCTGAATCTCATTAAGTGAGATTTGCTCATTTTTTCTTTTTCCTGTTACGTAACATGTTGGAAAGAGGAGCTAGGAAATCCGCACAGTGTGGGATAGAGCATCTGTAATAGTTTAACAGACCGAGGAAGTGCCTTACTTAGCGAAGGGAAGTGGGTGGTTGAAGGTCTTGTAGAACCTTCACCTTTTCCGGTAATGGAGATATACTGTCTGGGCTGATAATGTGGCCCAGGAAAACTAGTGACGAAGCACCGAAAACACATTTACCAGGGTTAATCTTACCTGATATTGCTGAAACTGTTCGAATAGTGTGCGGAGGTGCATGAAGTGTTCCTCAAGTGAGGTACTTGCCATGAGAATGTTGTCTATATAGTTAGAGACAAAGTTCAAGTCACGCACTACTTTGTCCATGAAGTGCAGAAAGGTTTCTTAAACCGAAGGACATAGTTAAAAATTCAAATGCTCCAAACGGAGTAGTTACCGTAATTTTGGGTATGTCAGCCAGATTCACTGGGATCTGATGGTAAGCCTTGACCAAATCTAGTTTGGAAAAGGTGTTACAACCATGCAGAGAGGAAGCAAATTGTTGTATATGTGGGATTGGGTAACGATCAGGTACCGTCATGGCATTGAGTCGTCGATAGTCCCCAGTCGGACACCAATCTCCGTCACATTTCAGAACCATATGCAAAGGACGAGGAACGTATTATTCCTAGTTGAAGCATATGGTTGAATTCTGCCTTCGCTGTCTTAAGTTTATCAGCAGGGAGGCGGCGAGGGCATGAGAAAACAGGAGCGCCTGTGGTCTCGATATGGTGTTTTGTGGTGTGCATGGGTTCACTCACAACAAAATTCAAATTAGTTAACTCTGGGTAGGAGTGTAAGATGGTCTGATACAGGTTATCAGAAGCGGCAATGAAGAATACTGGGCTGATAGAGGGGGTGTTTGTTTTCACACTAGAGACAGAAAGTTCCGTATTCGCATCTATCAGCCAGCGTCTGCGCATATCCACTATCAGGTTGAAGTGGTGCAGGAAGTCCGTGTCTAGTATGGGGTAGGGTAAATCTGCTATAGTGAAGACCCACGTAAAGTCTCTCCATAATTCCAAGTCCAGAGAACGAGAAATTTGACCGTATGTGGGGATGGAAGAGTTATTTACTGCTTGCAGTGTGATGGACGACACTGGAGGCTTCTCGGTGAGGAGTTTCAGTGGCTAGATACTGCAAACACCTCCGGTATCAACCAAGCAACATGCTTGGGATAGGGAGTCTGTGATAAAATAGGCACGGTTGTTGTAAATATCTCATGGAGAGCCTGCCATGCTCAGCTCTCCAGACCTTAGGTTCCCTGGTTTATGAACAAACAGGGATTTTTGCATTTTCGCGCCTCCATACCAAAGCAACTGTGATAAAAGCACAGTTTCAGCTTGAATGGTGGGGTTAGCGATGGCAGTAGCGTGAAGGTAAGGAGTTAGTCTGGAGTCAGCGCTGGCGTAACTGCAGCTCCAGCTTGCCAAGATTTTTTACCTCATAAGTGAGGGTCTCAATGGCTTTTAAAATAGCCATATCCACGAGTGGTTGGATTGTGATGTTGTTAGGTTGTGACATCATTGCGAAAGCTCACAGCAACTATTTTATATATATATATATATATATATATATATATATATATATATATATATATAAAGAAAGCGACAACGGACCCAAAAAATCAACTATCCAAAATACAGAAAGGACATTTTCAAATGACTACATGGGAAAAAAGGGGAAATATTTAGCCAGAGACAAAAATAAGAGAGAAAATACTTAAAAAGGTGATAAGGAAAAAAAAGATTTTACAATAAAACAAAATAGAAAAATATACTTTTAAAAGGAAGGGCAATGGCAAAACAGTGGACAATATATGTGTGTGTGTGTGTGTTTGTTATAGATGAAGTGAGATGAGATTTTTATTTAGTTGGCCGTTAAAAAAATAAATAAATAAAAACATTTGGAAAAAAGTTCTTTTTTTTAATATATATATGTGTTTATATATATATATATATAGTTTGAGTTTATTGTATGAAATAATACAGCAGGCTGGTCTCTTTAGTAAAGAAACTGGAAGGCGAAATGTTGTCTGTGATGAGCGCGCCAAGAAAAATAAACCTTTTGTAAACAAAATGTTTTGCATTTTGTTTTCTGTTTGTTTGTTTTTTTTTAAACAAAATTCATCAGTATTAGAAAATGTTTTTTTTTTGTTAGTTTGTTTTTAAAAGGGAGACGAGAAACCCGTTTCTTCTCGAAGTTTGTTGGATTTTTTTTTTTTTTTTTTACTTCTCACGTTTTGTATCAGTGATATGGAGAAAAAGAGAAAATTAATGACTTTTTAGGGGTTTTTTTTGTGAGAAAAGTCTCTTACTGCCTTTGCACCTTTGCGATATGGTCCCTTTTCGTTTTTTTTTTATTCAAGGAAGAAATGTTTTGTGATCAGAAGGTTGCATGTTCAAATCACGTCAGGTCACCATTTTTAGAAGAGGTAATTGTTTTACCTTCCTAATAAATTATAGCAAAGACCAAGGCACAAAAGAAACACAAACTTCTTTTTAACAATAACAATGAAGAGTATTTTATTTGTAGCAGGAACTGACAGGTCAGGTAGAAGGAAAAGAAAATTTTTTTAAGGTCATCGAAGATCAGTCAGTACCGTGTCGTCCCCGTCTGGATAGCAGTAGTCTCAAATTGAGATTGTCAACGCTATAGCGAGATGTCCGGTGGACAGGGGATGAAAGAGGATAGATGTTGCTAGGCTTGCGGTCCAGTTCTGGCTGGCTGACATTCCCTCAAGACTTTTAGGGAGCAGATGAAGCAATGCTCCCTGTTAGCTGATAGGTTGGCCTGTGGTCAGAGAACTCAGAGGGGGGCATTGATTTACCAGAGAAAATAGTTCTCTGTGACTGCTACAAACCCATAATCTTTTTGGTACTTATGTAAAGAAGTTACCAGGATGGAACCAAATTTTCACAGACGTTTTCTGGTAGATAGCAAAGCATTTCAACATATCTTGAAGGTTTCTTCAAGATATGTTGAAATGCTTAGCCAATTCTAGTAAATAGACAAGAGAGAAAAAAAAGCAAAACATGTTTTAATGAAGGAAAGAAGAAAAAACAAGAAACCCTCTTTCTTTGCAAGATTGTATTTGCCGAAAACCCAGAGCGATTGGAGGATCCACCCAATGTTTTATTCTATTGAAGAGGAATTAGTCTACTGCTACAGTATGCCATGGGCCTACGATGAGTACCATGCATATATCTTGCATGAAGTTCTTCCAGTCTGTGATAATATGCATGGAGCTGATGTCGCATTCGCCATCTTGTGCGACCATATGAACTTTATTATCTTACCTGAATTTATATTTGTACTTGTTGTGGCTATTATCCTAGTCAGATTGAGCTGGCTTCCCCTAAGCACGAACTGCAACTCTAACCATTGCAGTCCAGTATCGAGGATCCTGGGCCAGGTCACAGGAAATGGCTAGCCACTCCCAATTCCAGTGATGAAGATCAACAACTTGTGGGCCCAATAGTAGGTTGTCCTTAATTGTGGTCTCCAGCTACCCACTAACATGTTTGTGGCAGCCAGGCAGAGAGGGGATAGAGAGAATGTTGCAAATGAGCTCTCTCTCTCTCTCTCTCTCTCTCTCTCTCTCTCTGGTTGACGAGCTCTGATCTTCTAGAATGGGAACCGATCTGACATAAGATTCGTTTTAGGTTGTGCTGTTGTGAATGCTAGCATCATCTTAGTATACGCAACTCAACGCAAGAGGAAAAGGACACATTTTATCATGATTTTCAGTTTGCTGTTGACCATACACCACCGTCGGATCTCCTTTTCATGGCTGAAGATTGGAATGCGCTCGCACTCGCAGAACAGGCAGACGAAAACATCAAGCATGTACGCGGCTGTTTTGCTCTCAGTACAAGATGTGACAATGACGATGGCGATCAGCTAATCGACTTTTCGATCACTAATTGCCTTGTAGGAACACCCGTTTTCAGCATGCTAATCATCATCTTATCACTTGGCATTCAAATGACGGTCACAAGGCAATTATCTAATATATAAATCGCAAAATGGGCACAAGCGTTTGTGTATGTTCACGAAACGCTTTTTGGGTGGGTTAGATTCTGGGAGAGGTTTTCTTATACTTCCTAGTTCGTAATATCTCAGATTTGCAAACGGACATCGTTTTTTGATCGAGTTTCAAAAAATTTCCTCACTTCGGGTAAGTGAAACCGCTTTGCCTTTTGGGTGGGTAGTATCTGTTCTGTAATTGGTCAATGTATGGGAAACCCTTCATACTGAAACAATTACTATTTATTTGGATACTGCCAGAGTGTCCATTTTTGGGGGGAGCTGGTGTTCTCTCACATTATAAATGACCTTGTGTCTAATTTGCTTTCGTGAGGAAGCAAATAAATACCATGACAGAAAGCGGAAAGCTCAACTGGCCCTCAGCCAAGTTTAAAAGCAACTTTCATTTCTGCGTCAACTCCTATGATTCTTAAGTTAATTATCAATTCATTGAATTCACCGTCCTCTTTGGCTTAATGGTTATCGAGGAAGACTAATTACCCTACGTTTTCAAGTTCGATCCCACCTCTCTCTCTATCTTTTTAAAAAAAATTTTTATTTCGTCCTCGTGCCAATATCCTTCACCTGAGCAAAAGTTCATTACCAACTCATTTAATTCACTATGCTCTTTTTTTCACATTCTTTTCCTCCTTTGCAGTAAAAGTTCGAGCCTGCCTGCCTACTACCACTTTTTTTTTTCTTGCTCAACACATACCTCCAAACACCCGGGCAACGCCGGACATCCCCGCTAGTATTATATAACTATAGCTTGGTGTGTGTGAATTGAGCAAGCTATGTTCTGGATTCTCATGCTTTTCATGGCATGATTAGCGGTAGCTAATTTGGCTCAGACTACACGTTTGTTCGAGCAAGTCTTTTACTTCAAGTGAGGCGAGCGACCAAACAGCCAAAGTGGATCAACATCACTAATTTGAAATTAGATGCTGGTACTCAATTCAGAGTCGAACTTTATAACCGGTTCTTTCCTTTGTAAACCAATGGGAAATATCAACCCAAGGCAGAATGGCAGGTCCGTAAATCTGCTACCATTGACTTGGCACATAAGCACCTTGGTGTTACCTTGTAGAGCAAGCACTTGAGACATGGATGATGGGTGCACTAAACTCTCATGATCTGTGATGCCATGTTACTCAATCAATTTGCGCTGATAGAAATGCATACTGGTAAGAGTTTGCAGAACAAACAGATTATGCAGTAGCCTGTAGAGATTTGCAGGCAAACTGAGGAGTGTTGGTGTCAGTGAAACAATTCCTTCACATGACGGAACTATCATTGCAAACCAGGGTGAATGAATAAAGGCACTGGAACGAGCACTTCCATAAGCTGCTTAATCATCCTGCAGCGAATCTGGATGTGACCCAAGCCAAGGAATGAAGCACCGTGTGATCTACATGTAAAACTTGTGAAATTTCCAGTCTAGACCAAGGGAAAAAATGTCCCTTCATGTAACGCAGTCCATGTCCCATATTTAGAATTTTGACACCTCCAAGCATAGTTTTTTGTCTGTTTTAAAAGTGCAGGGATGCTCGAATAAGCTTTTCTTCCTGATAAAATTCTATTACCTTTTCCAGTGATTTTAGTCTTTCTCATAATTGTGATGAATTCATATTGTGTTCACAAAGTTGTCAATAAATTGCTTAAATTTTCTTTTTTCGTCTGCTGACTAGAATTTCACAGGCTAAGCATTTTGGCAAATTCCAGCAGTTTTCTTTGGCTTTAACCTGGTAACTTCTTTGCACAAGTGTAATATATTGGACAGGGTTGTCTCCTTACACTCCGATGAAACTATTGATGCCCTTTATCACTAGAGGGCGTAACAGTCTCTTACAGTGTTTTTGTAAATAAAGTGAGCGTGGAACGGCCATTTTGTTTCAGCACGTGCTAACAGCTCATTCATCTATAATGTTAATTTTGTTTTGCACGTTTTATTCATGTGCAGTGTTAATGTTGATACACTTTACAAGTACCCATCTGTAGGACTGACCTGAGTCACCCCTAAAAGCCAAGAAGTAGGACAAAAATAATACCATTCCCCAAAAATAATAGTTTCTTATCCTTGCTCTTTCTTTCTTTGTTGCTTAGCAACTAGCAGGAACCAGGTCGAAAAGTAAGTCGTGAGCGAGTCAGTTGCCAACTCGCGTGTTAAAAGACTTTTCCTGACCGCTCTCTCCTACTCCTATACTGTTTCTTTCTCTCTCTCCTTCTCCTTAACAAAGCCATTTTATCATTCCAACTGCCACTAATAAAGACAAGTACCAGCCAGTGTTACAATGGTGACCCCTACAAAAGAACAATGCAACCTGACAAGAAAAGAACAAATATTACCTGGAATAAAAGGAAATGAAACACAACTGTTGGAGAATTCAAGAAAATGCAAGTAACTTTTCAACTTCACCTCGCAAACATTTATAAAAAAAAAAAAAAGAAGAACCTTCAACGTAAGTAAAATAAAAGCTACATTATTTTCCTCCTTTCTTTGTCTAAAAATGTATATATTTATACAGATATATATATATATATATATATATATTTATACAGATACACATATATATTTATACAGATACACATATATATTTATACAGATACACATATACATTTATACAGATACACATATACATTTATACAGATACACATATACATTTATACAGATACACATATATTTACACACACACATAGAAAACAAAAAGAAAAATGGAAGATGCCTGCTTGCACCAAATTAATATAAAAACCCCAGAATTCATGGAAACTGCAGTAAATGGCTGGTTTTCCATTCTGGAAGCACAATTCCACTTATGCAGCATAACAGCTTCAACAACAAAATTCTTCACAGTGATATCCTCTCTGCCTGCAGAAGTGGTAGCAAAAATATCAATACACACTTTAGAAGCAAAGAACTATGAAGAACTAAAATGTTCCTTAATTGAAACACACGAAATAACAAAACCGGAATTGCTTGACAAATTAATGTCAACCACCACCATTACAGACCGTCCTTCCACATACCTACAAGAGATGCTATCAATAGCAAAACAAATAGGTATCGGCGAAGAAATTGTAATTCACAAATTTCTACAGGCCCTACCAGCCACAATTTCCCTCGTCATAGCCTCGCAAAAAGAATTAAACCCATCTCAACTTGGAAAACTTGCGGATGAACTCATGACCTTGCTTAACAATATCAATGTGACAGCGTTTACTGCACAGAAAACAGATAAAAACAAAAGCAACGTTCATATACCGATAGGCATTAGACCCTACTTTCCTGAGCAAAAAACAAAAATACCTATACTTTGCCAGCAAGCTAGAACTTGCAAACCCTGGTGTAAAAAATGTCCGAAGAAGCAGAACATAAAAATATTACCAAGCTTGTGTTCACCCACGCCAACACCAACTGACTCAGAAAAACTAGTAGTGCGAACCATGTCCGTTCCCTTGAGTTAGCCACTACTACAGATCAATGCATAATTAGGGATAACATATAAAATTCATAGTAGGTACTGGTGCGAGTATCTCAATAATACCAGCGTTCATGTTAAACAGCATCACGTTAAAACCAACACCAGTATCACTCACGACTGCTAATAGTGCGAGAATAAAACGCCACAGCAAAGCACCCCTGGAAATTGGAATACCAAGTTTGCAAAGATCATTTTCCTGAACATTTGTGGTCGCAGATATCATCAATCTCCTCCTCGGACTTGACTTCTTAAATAAATTTGGCCTTACAATTGACTGCAAAAACAGAAAAATTTACGACCCAGTAACAACTACTAGAAAGAAATTAATGTTAAACATGACAGCTCCAGTAAACGTGGTTATAAACAAAGTAGGACTACCCAAATTCATTCAAACCAATTTTTAATGCATCTAAAACCAAGTTTTTATCTTTACATCATCAACGTTCTGATCCCCATCTGGCATCAATTGAAATGAATGGCTCTCGTCTTGGGGAGGCCTCATGTTTTGACAAGCTTCTGGGCTTGACCATTACTCCTGATCTTAAATGGAACATTAAATCCGTTGCCAAGGCCACTGGAAAAATGGTGGGATCTTTCTATCGATCCAGTAGATATCTCACTGCTGATGCAATTCTCTATCTATATAAGAGCCAGGTACATCCAAGGATGGAGTACTGCTGCCACATCTGGGCAGGAGCTGCTAGAAAGGACTTATCCTGCCTTGACAGAGTTCAAAATAGACTTTGTAGCCTCGTAGGGGATGTCCTTTTCTCTTCCCTGCAACCTCTTTCTCATGGAAGAGATGTTGCGAGTTTGTCTCTGCTTTATCGTTATTTTCATGGCAAGTGCTCGGCTGAGCTCCAATCTATGGTCCCCCCTTGTCAGACTTTCACAAGAAACACCCGTCTAGCAGAAAACACTATCACTAATTCCCCCCACTCTTTATCTGTGCCTAAACCTAAATGTAGATTCCATGAACAAAGCTTCTTTCTTAGAACTGCACGCCTGTAGAATTATCTTCCGTTTTCCTGCTTTCCAGCTGACTACAATATGGTTGTCTTCAAATCTAACGTAAACAAGTTTTGATGAACCATTCCATATAAGTTAACAAATTTACCGAATTTCCATTATTAACAATTACTATATTATCCAATTTCTACTGTACACTCTTTAATCTTTATCCTCGAGTGGCCTCTTGGCCTTCATTAGTGGTGATGCCTATGTAAAAAAAAAAAAAAATGAATAAAACAGCTTGGATAAATACCCAGAAATTATTTCTCCACATATTAGCAAAAACAACTACTGCGGTGTTTATCACAGAATAGACACAGGTAGCCACTCACCAGTTTTTGCCAAATCCAGACAACTGTCTGCTGAAAAACTGAAGAATTTAAAAGACTCATAAACGAAGGCATTATAACTCCCTCAGACAGCAAGTGGTCAAGCCCACTACATCTGGTACCTAAACAGAATGGAGGATATCGTTGTTGTGGAGACTATTGCGCCCTAAGCAGCATTACTAAAAGTGATAGATCCCCCATCCCTAACATAAACTCATTTACAACTAAACTCGCTAATAAACAGCGATTTTCCAAAATTGATTCAATTTCAGCATATCATCAAATCATGATGCATCCGATGATGTTCCCAAAATCGCTGTTATTTCACTGATAGGACTTTTTCAGTATGAATTTATGCCGCTTGGATTAAAAAATTCTTCTGCAACTTTTCAAAGATACATGGACAGGATTTTTCGGGATATCGATTGTGTCTTTATATATATAGTTGATATCTTAATCTTCAGTGATGACGAGCAAACCTACAAGAGAGACACAGACACAGTTTTTCGAATCTTACAGGAAAATAACCTAAAAATATCATTATCGAAATTTATTTTCAATGTAACATCATTAGACTTCCTAGGTTTCAGAATTAATTCAAAAGGAATCAAACCAACTGATAATAAAATCAAAGAAATAGAATCTTTTCCATGTCCTAAAGATGCTAAAAGCTTACGCAGATTTCTCGGTATGGTAAGATTTTACAGAAAATTAGTATCAGGATTTGCAAAGTTAGTTTTACCCCTATCTGAAAGAATGAGACTAGAGGATTAATCACCTTGAATACTTTGGAAAAACAATCCTTTTCTAACATTGTAAAAATACTTGGTGAGCTAACAGAAGTACCTCAACCAACTTGTACACAGTATCAACTGGTCACAGACAGCAGCAAATATGCTGTAGGCGCTGCCTTACACCAATTCATAAATGGAACTCCAACACCAGTAGGATTTTTCTCAAAGAAGCTGACGACAGCACAAACGAGATATTCCACTTTCGACCTTGAACTTTTAGTAGCATATTTAGTGGTATTACATTTTCGCCACCTCATAGAAAGTCGCGAAGTGTTACTTCTGACAAATCACAAACCAATATGTGGTGCATTCCACAGTCTAAAACCTGCAAAATCAGATAGACAACAAAGACAGCTAGCAATTATTACGGAACTAATTTCAGACATAGCCTATGTGAAGGGTAACCAAAATATAGTTGCAGATTGTCTATCTCACCCAACATTTGCTGTACAAATAGATATGCATGACCTCCCAGCACTGGCAGACGCATAAAAATCAGACACCGAAATACAATCCTTTCCAGATTTAAAGAAATTCACATTATCTGGAAAAGATCAATTTGTGTTATGTGATACATCAACGTCATACCCTAGACCTGTTGTACCATGTACACTACGAAAATCTATCTTCGACAGCTTACATTCAGTATCACATCCTGGAATAAAATCATCTATCAAAATGATCAAAATGATTAAGGCTAGATTTTACTGGCCACATATGGATAAAACAATCAAAGATTTATCTGCATCATGCACATCTTGTCAACAAGCAAAAATATTCAGACATACCAAATCACCAATTCAAACGTTGGAAATTCCATCTTCAAGATTCCATACCGTACATATTGATATAATTGGACCACTACCCCCCAGCAAAAAGCTCCAACAATCCTTATTCAAATCCATGTCGGTATGTTTTAACATGTATAGATGTAACCAGTCGATGTATAGAAGCACAACTCATAGCAGATATTACAGCACAAACTGTAGCAGAAGCTTTTGTAAACACGTGGATTACTCACTTTGGTGTTCTACTCCGTGTCATAACTGACAGATGCACACAATTTGAAAGCAAACTATTTCTTGAACTATCAAAAATTATTGTATTTTATAGGCTACGAACGACGGCAATGTAATGGATTCATAGAAAGAGCCCACAGAACTATTAAAGCGGCTATAATGGCCCGAAAAGAATCTTGGATTTCAGCTCTACCAATAGTCCTCCTTGGAATTCGATGTATGCCCAACTGCTCCAATTTTTCGCCTTTTTATGCGGTCACAGGTGCAAGAATGCAATTAATGATAGATACAGAAAATGCAGAAACGGTTACACAGAATTTTACAAGAGAACTGCATAAAACTATGGCAAAATTTGATCTGACAGACTTTTCAAACAGAGAAAAATCAACAAAAAAATCATACGTTCCAAATCAACTTTAAACCTGTAATAAAGTTTGGGTTAGAATAGACCGCATTCAAAAACCGCTAGAAGCACCCTATTCAGGTCCTTACATAGTACTCGAATGAACACCAAAATATTTCTTAATAGAAACTAACCTAAACACGCATACACAAATTTCAATAGACCGTTTGAAACCTTACATCGAAAATAAACAAAAATGCACTCAAAATACAACTACAAATACATATAAAAAGCCTCATAGTTTACCTCCGGAAAAAGTGCAGGAAAATAAAATAAAAACAAGTACTTCAGGTAGGAGAGTCACATGGAAAAAAAGATAATGAATTTATTATTAAACTTTCAAAAAAACTAAAAGAAAAACACCTTGTGAATTGGTAGGGGAATATTGTAGGACTGACCTGAGTCACCTCTAAAAGCCAAGAAGTAGGACAAAAATAATACCATTCCCCAAAAATAATAGTTTCTTAGCCTTGCTCTTTCTTTGTTGCTTAGCAGCTAGCAGAGGCCAGGTCAAAAAGTAGGTTGTGAGCGAGTCAGTTGCCAACTCGCATGTTAAAAGACTTTTCCTCACCTCTCTCTCCTGCTCTATACTGTTTCTTTATATATCTCTCTCTCTCTCTCTTTCTCCTTAACAAAGTCTCAGCCAGCATGACAGTGCATATTTAACCACCGAACTAACGAGACGTATGTTGTCGGCCAACCTTATTAACAAGAGGTGTACTCTCTCCAACATGTAAAAAAAGCAAATAAAGTTCTTTCTTTTTAAGGTTAACATTGGTATTACTTTTATCATTCCAACTGCCAATAATAAAGACAAGTGCCAGCCAGTGTTACAAAAAAAAAAAAAAAAAAAAAAAAGAAGCCGTTATGAAAATATACATTTGTCTAAGCAAAAAACACTTTTACTAATGTTATATTTTTAAATACTAAAAAAAAAAACTAAAAAAAACATGATTGTTACAGCAGTAGTAAAACAAAAAGTCTCTGGTTTATCTAAAATCGGAAACTGAATGTGTTAAGATCACCAATTTCACATTTAATAAAAGAACAAAAAGATCTTTCTTAAAATAAAAGTGAAATTATTTAAAATTAAATCAACCAGAAAAACTTTCAAATCTGCAAATTTGAAACTGAAAGCAACAACCACAATTCTTTACCGGAAACTTAAGAACAAATTCAACAATTGAGTGGAATCAAAGAGTAAGGCTGCATTAATAATATTGTGATTGTTATTTGGTCTAGCAGCACTAGTGAACCTTTTAATTATATGCTTAAATTCTATGTAGAAATTAAATTTAAATTGGCAGTTTAAAGACTTCAAAATCACTTTTTACCGTTTTCGCCTTTTCAGCCATTTTTTGCACATTATAATTTTTTTAATAATAATAGTCATCATGACGGTTTTTCTATGACTATAATGAATTGGAAGTGGCTTTGATGCCTTTAAAATGTTGAATCCAATGTAATTTCTGTCTGAAATAAAGATTCTTCATTTAAATGTTACCTTACGCTACAACAGAACGCGACCACTCTAATTTGTATTTTTATGCGTATTCGAGGTCGCTGACAATGAATCTGATAATCAAACCCGCCGAAAATTTACCGTTTGCATGGTATGAACCCCTAGGCCTTGTGACTATTTTCTGCCATTTCACTGCCTTCGGTAGTGTTTTTCTTACATGAACGGGCGTAGTGAAGTGTCTTTTCATATCGCATATGAATCTTTCAAATAAGAAAGTTTAAAAAAACAAAACAAAAATGTGGTTCATTTTTTTTTTTTTTTTTTTTCGTCTTACATAGTTTTTAATACTTTTTTAATTGATCAAAAAATAAAGCTTTTCACGAGTGGTTTGCAAAAACATAAGCACCAAACACATTTTTATGTTTTTCATTCTTTTTTTTTGGGGGGGGGGGATTCCATTAACAGGTGCTTCTGCAGTTTAATTAACCATTTTTCCGTTAAGTAACTCGCCGACATTTACCATTTCACAAAGATTCTGTTTACATTGGGGAGGGGGCGGCGCGGCGGTGATGCGCGCCCCCAACACAACCACTGCTGAGTGCCGTGCTGCCCCTTCCGCAATGTAAACAGAATCTTTGTGAAATGGTAAATGTCGGCGATTTACTTAACGGAAAAATGGTTAATTAAACTGCAGAAGCACTTGTTAAACTACACAAGTCCTATAATTGAATATACCTCCCCCCCCCAAAAAAAAAAGAACGAAAAACATAAAAATATGTTTGATGGTTATATTTTTTGTAAACCTCTTATGAAAACCTTTTAGATCAATTAAAAAGTATTAAAACTACGTAAAACAAAATAAATAAATAAATAAATAAACCACTTTTTTAAAAAAAATTTAAAAAAAAAAAAAAAACTTTCTTTGAAATGATCGCTTAAAGATTCCGTCATGCCAAGATTCATACGCGATGTGATAAGACATCCCACTACTCCCGTTTGCACGCGAATGTATCATGTAAGAAAAATACTACTGAAGGTGGTGAAATGGCACAAAATAGTCCCAAGGTTTAGGGGTTAATACCATGCAAACGGTAAATATTCGGCGGGTTTGATTATCAGATTCATTGTCAGCGACTTTGAATGCCGATAAAACAAATTAGAGTGGTTACTGTTCTGTTGTAGCATAAGGTAACATTTACCAAAAATTTTTTTTTGTATTTATGCAGAATACGGACCGTGCTGAAATAAAAATGTTATTTAGAAACCTGTTCTTAATATGATGGAGGAGTAGGTGTATCAGAAGTTTGGGGGGGATTTTTGACACCCCTAACACAAAACTGCGAATAAAATATAAAAAAACTCGTAATTTCTCTTTTAAAGTGGGTTGTTTATTTTCTTTATGGAATATACTTCCAAAATAAATAGAAATATATATATTTTTTAAACAGTGTTTACAAAGTGTCGGCGCGCCTTCATGCAGCCATTTTTTTTACGTAATGAAATCAATTGAATTTTACGAGTTAATTTTTTTTTTTCAATTTTTAAAATTTAAAAATCTATCAACATTTTTCTATTGGTTAAATTTTTACGATATTTTCACGGTCAATGTGAAATTTCCAATAAACCGAATATAATATTTTAGACAAACGTTGTTTTTTTTTTAATTCACCCCCCCCCATTTTGAAATGTCTATTAAAATTTTGATAATTAATTTATGTACCAAAGTTTTATATATCACAAATTGAAGATAAAAGATCAATAAATAATATATTGTAAATTAAAACAAAAAAAAAGTGTTTTTGGGGGAAATTTACCTGTAAAGTCCAAAGTGTAAAACCTATTTAAAAAAAAAAAAAAACACGATTTTTTTTTTTTTTTAATTTTTTTATTATTGGAAGCCTACGTTCTGCTTATATTGTCCAGTAAGTAATGGACGATAACAACAATTTTTTCTATTTCATTCAATATTTTCTTTTTTTAGACATTTAAAAAAAAAAATTTCACTCAACAAAAAAGGATGAAAATATAATAAATCAGAAATTTATGTCTTGAGAAAAGAAAAAAGAAAAAATTCCTGGAGTGTTTTTTCTTTTAAAAGAATAATCTTATGAGTAAAATTTGACTATTTTTAAACTATGAGAACACATATTTCCTAACGCGAACGTGTGGTTTTTATGTCCTTTTGTTCATCCGTAGTTCAAACAAGGAGAAAGATTACTTCCAGTTTTTCGAAAATGCTTCCATGATCGCGCGTTTTTCAAATAGTCGTTTAAAAAATTCTTTTATTTAAAAAATAAATGGAATTTAAAATATAAACATGGATAAATTCTTAACAATGAAGAATGGAACTACACATTTAATTGTTTTTTATAGGTAAGTGATTTTTTGGAATTTATATCGATTTTGCGGGAAATTTATTCACTGAGTCCCGTGAAGGTTATCCCACGTGGTTCATGTTAATAAGCCTAGAAAAATCAGGACATGAAAAAATAAAGACAAGGAAATACCTTTAAGAATAAAAAAAATATTGCCATTTTATTGAGGGAAAAGAAAGCATAAGGGTTGGGGAAAGAAGGCAGCAAAGCTGCAAAGTTCAATTATTGAGAAAAAAGTTTATATGTTCAATTTACAAGAGAAAATACAGTTTATATGTTCACCAATTCGACTGCCAAAAAATGTCCTTATGGCAAGCACTAAAGGCTTAATTAACACTAGAGAGAGAGTACAGAAATAAGAGAAAATTAGAATAAGAGAACTTACTGCGTAAAACAATGATTTCGTTTTTTTTAACCTTTCTTTTTTATCTTTATATATATGTGTGCGAGTCCTTTTTTTTTACATATATACTTTCTTCA
Source organism: Euprymna scolopes (assembly GCF_053919585.1). Lineage (NCBI taxonomy): Eukaryota > Metazoa > Mollusca > Cephalopoda > Sepiida > Sepiolidae > Euprymna > Euprymna scolopes. Next base: position 68,141,047 of record NC_136493.1, on the reverse strand, counting down.
CGCCACTCCAAATCGATCTGTCCTCACTTCAGTGACAGAATCCTGGAAAGTTCTTTTGAAAATAATCCTTGAATTTGAAAACTCAATGTTGTTTGGTAAAACCTTCGTTCGTCCTTCTTGTCAGATGAAATTCTCACTGGTTACAACATGGAAAGACATTTCGGTTTCCACACGCCGACATTTAATCGCATCTCGTGCGTCCAGTATAGATCAATTCTTCTTAGAATTGATTCTTTCTTTTCTTTTCGAGTCAACCAACTTGATTCGACTCTTACTGAAACTCATTATTCATTCCTATGAACAATGAAATAACTTTTACTATTTTTAAGACTTGAATGTCTGAGTAGGACCAGAGCTCGTAACTTGCGTGTTACCCTCGTGGAATCTCTGTCCAAAACTGACTTTCGCTCCGCTCTCTCTAGTGCACTTGTTGAATTTTCGCGGGAAAAGTATCTCTTAGTAGAACCAATTGTGGCGTGATTCTTTCAGCAGCAGCAGCAGCTCGTTAAAAAGACGTAAAGTTAAAGAAGGAAAGAAGGGAGGAAAGATAAAAGACAACAACGAAAAGAAGGAAGAAATTAAATTTCTGACACTCTCCCGAACAAAAAAAGAAAAAGAGAAAAGAAAAAAGGTGGACATATTCCAACTAATACCAGAGATAATCAGGATTTCTCTCTTTAACTGATCTCTGATGTCTAACAGGTCTAGACTGATCCTCACGAACTGATTCCACAACATTTTCACCTTCAGGCAAATCATCACCTTGATCTGCAGCAGGGGCTTGGAAAGAATGAGTTATAGAAAGTTCCAACGGGAATAAATGTTTTATTGAATGCTCTTGCAACGTATCGCCTCTTTTAATCAAGGCAGATCTCACCAATCCGTCGGAACCTTGGGTCAGTTTCATCACCCTGCCCAAACTCCAGTGAGGTCTAGACTTAAAACCTTTTATCAACACTACATCATTCACCTTTATCTTGTTATCAAAACTAGACTGGTACAAATCACTAGATAACTCTCTCAAACTCATCAAGTACTGTTCATACCACATAGACCTGAACTTATTCAAAATGGATTCTCAATATTTTCACATATCTAAACTTGATCGTATAACCCTTATCTGTCAGTTCGTTAACCATAGACTTGATATCTTTCAATCGGTTTCTCGTAAACTGACACTTGGTGTTGATGGTTTCCGACAATAACCACGACAACACTACTTGTGCGTCGACAGCCACTATGATTTCCTTGAACAAATTCGGGAACATCTTAACCAAAATAATTACATGTTTAATGCCCAAAAATACAGCCAACAATTCCAACGTAGGAAGGGTTCTCTTGACAGAGGGAGCCACTTAAGCTTTTGCAAAAAATAAGTTAGCCCTTCCTCGTTGGTACATATATTCGACAATTCCGTAAGCACGGTTCGAAGCATCACAGAACATGATCAAGATTACCGGCAAATCAGTTTGAACCGAACATCTATTAAAACCAATGTTTTGAATGTCCTTAAGACTCTTTTGAAAACTATTCCAAAGAGATCATTAGGAATTGCTTGGTCCCAGCCTATACCTAACTTCCATACTTAGCTCAACATGATTTTTCCCTTTATAGTAATAGGCAACACAAGACCCAACGGGTCAAAGATCGAAGAATTCACAGACAACATGTCTCTTTTAGTTGAGACTACTCTCTCAACACCTCCGCTACTTAATTTCATTTCATCCAACATCGGATCATACGTATAGCCCAAGACTTTCTCACACACCATTCCGTGAGAGGAACCATTGTTGTCCAACTGTATACGTTGCGAAACTATTTCGCTGTTACTGCTACAAGTTTTCAATTCGAAGCCACCCTTTTCCATGGTAGTTACTGATTCCACATATAACTTCAGCAATTCAGACTGCGACTGGTGTGTTTTAACCAGATTATCGACATAGAAGTTATTCAACAGCATGTCACAGCAGGGTCCTGCGGCATGTTTTTCTACATGATATTTCACTATATAACACAAAATGAACGGGCTGGACACAAATCCAAAGATCAAAGTGCTGTACCTGAAACAGACCAGCTCGTCCTCTAACTTCAAAAAGAAGCAGAAACGATTCTTGTCAAATTCGTTCTTCAATTTGACCATCAAAAACGCTTTTCTAATGTCCGCTAATAGAACCAACGTATCGGTTCGGAATTTGAACAAAAGCTCCAGCATATCAGTGTACAGGTTCACACCCGTATAGGCGCAATCATTGAGGGACGGCTTACCACCCGTTCTCAATGAACAATTGAACACAGGCCTTATTTTTGTTGTGCACTGTGATTCAGTTTTGTAGACAGGACGATGGGGTATCCAGGTGTACTTGGCAAATTCTGAAGGAGGCACATGAATTCTCTCAATTATGCCTTCGTTCTCCTGATCAAGAAATACTTTGCAATAATCAGAGTACAGATTTTTGTCAGACAATTTATTTACTACTTTGTCTAAGACAGCTAATGCCACATTATAACTAGACGGAACTTCGTTCAACTTATCTAGGTTCCAAGGTAAACTTACATAGTAGCTTCCGTCACGATATTCAATAGACGAACGAAAATCTGCTATTTTTATTTTATCGTAGCTACTGCATACCTCATCTGTAACACCCAATGTTTCGAGATTGAACATATTCTCTATGGTCCTATCCACTGCCGCTTCATCAAAACAACTCCAAGGATCCAAATGATTCGATTTAGGCTCCAAAACAAAGTATACATGAGTAACATTACACGACGAAAATTTCCCTACGACTCGATTGTAATTCAAGCCAGCCTGCTCCCGCACAGAACAACAGGATTTGAAGTCCGAAACGTCTCCAAACAAAATCATTCCCTGAGACGAACTAAATGCAAATCCGTCTTTAAATGGGGTTAGCTGCAAGGGGCCCAAAAACTTGATTACATCAATACCAATCAGACTATGGACTGGCAGCATGTCGTTTTTCATACACGAGAAATCAGCAGCCAATTTCACCTCGTCCTTTCTCAAGTCAGATATCACACCGCCTAATCCTTCAATTTTAAAGGACAGGTCTAAGTGTTCATCCAACAAGAATGAAACTTGCCTTGATTCATCCCGAAATTTCACACGGAGATCTATCTCCTGCAGGTCTCTTACTTTATTACCCAAAAAGGTCTTTATAAGAAATCTGCGACTTTTCATGGGTGAGGACATGGAAATCTTTCTTATAAGTCCTTTGCAGAGGTAAGATCTCTCACTGCCGGTATCTAGCAAACAGTTAAAGGACACATCCTTGCCCCCCACATTAACCGAAATGTTAACTACAGGTAATAAGGACGAGCTACTGGTCATCCAACAAGCGTTAGAAGAAACAGTAGGCTTGACCGCCATGGGACACATAACGCTACGGTGCCCAGATCTATTGCAAGACCAACACAGCTCAGACTCCCTTCCATTGCAAGGACAGTCTTTTTCCCCATGGAGATGGCTGATGCATCTAGAACAAATCACTAACTCGTTACACCTTCTCAACTTGTCCTTAAACGTTGGATAGGATTTACACATATGAGCCTTGTGATCATTACTTTTACAAAAACAACATCTATATTTGACTTTAGATGTCTTGACGTGGAAATTCTCCAACGTGGAGGGTCTTTTATCTGGTAAGGAAGGTTTAAACTTGTTATTAGACCTTTTTACAGAGAAGTCTGGTCTACGACTCCCAGGATCATATTTACAGAGCTCAGGAGTTCTAATAATATCAGTACAGTTATCCAAAATCTGCTCCAGAGAAGGGTAATTATTGTTCACTTTGTGCACTAATTCTGTTCTAAAGGTAACGGGTAATTTACCGAATACGATATGACCCAACAATCGATTTCCCAGGGTACCGCATTCCAGAAAATCAATACTGAAGGAATTCTTCAATTCGTATGCCTGCGTCTTCACGTCAGTCAAGAATTTTTTCACGTTCAAATTACTATACAAACGATCAGTATTCAACAAGGACGAGAAAATTGAGTCCACAACACAACTCTCATCTAGGAACTCGTTGGAAAGCAACTCTAATGCAATCTCGTAATTTTCGTCCGATACCGATAAGTGTTTAACAATCTGAAAGGCGTAACCCGTGAGATGGTTTTTCAACACGACCAATCTCAGCGAGTCACTATCCAAACTGGATACACAGTTTAGGAACTCCCGGTGAAAATTTAAAAAGGCTAGCTTATCTGTCTCTAAGTCCCTATCATTGAATTTAGGACAGACGATAGAAGGGGTAATATTTACACCCTTGACTTTATCACTCTTCTTCAAACAGGTCTCCGATTCTTCAACTTTGGCAGGTCTCAATCCAGCCAATTTCTCCAGAGCTTGTAATCTAAACAAGGCACAATCCTTGGAGAAAGTTTCCACAATGTCTTCTTCGACATTATCATTTAAATAAATATCGACTAACTGTTCTTCCAACAATGCCGCGTTCGACAAGTATTTTTCAACCTGATTTTTACATAAAGAATATTTGTCCTCTCCCACTTCATGAGATGATTCTATCGCTTCTAGCACTACAAGTATTTTATTCTTATTAATTTTCAACTTCTTCAACAGAACATCCTTTGGCGTCGCAGCCATTTTATTTTCAACTAATTCTCACTTAACTTATCAATATTTGAGATAGAGAGAGAGCTACCACATAATCTATGACATCACTCAAAATGGCGCCAACCGTTACCAATCAAGCCAACAAGACAAGATGGGGAGCACAGAAAGCCCGCCAAAAAAGAATGATGCAACAACCAAAAGAACTAAGACTATCCCAAAATGGGAAATAATATCTAGAAAAAAAGGACAGGCAGATACAGTCTGGTGAACATAATACGAAGAATAAGTTAACAGCTTGAGCAGAACCAACCCTAAATTATTTCCAATAAAGGGATAATCCTATATAACGTTTCTCAAGCTTTTGACAGAAGAAATGGTATCTCCCCAAATCTTGTCCGATAGGAGGAAAATAACCATTTCAGGTAAGAACACTGCCAATAACTAAAGCACATAGCAACATCCGTAATCTCGGCTTAGATGCAATTATTTCTTAACAGGGTTCATAAATTTTTTGGCAGAATGCGGGAAATTTATTCACTGAGTCCCGTGAAGGTTATCCCACGTGGTTCATGTTAATAAGCCTAGAAAAATCAGGACATGAAAAAATAAAGACAAGGAAATACCTTTAAGAATAAAAAAAATATTGCCATTTTATTGAGGGAAAAGAAAGCATAAGGGTTGGGGAAAGAAGGCAGCAAAGCTGCAAAGTTCAATTATTGAGAAAAAAGTTTATATGTTCAATTTACAAGAGAAAATACAGTTTATATGTTCACCAATTCGACTGCCAAAAAATGTCCTTATGGCAAGCACTAAAGGCTTAATTAACACTAGAGAGAGAGTACAGAAATAAGAGAAAATTAGAATAAGAGAACTTACTGCGTAAAACAATGATTTCGTTTTTTTTAACCTTTCTTTTTTTATCTTTATATATATGTGTGTGAGTCCTTTTTTTTTACATATATATTTTCTTCACGCCACTCCAAATCGATCTGTCCTCACTTCAGTGACAGAATCCTGGAAAGTTCTTTTGAAAATAATCCTTGAATTTGAAAACTCAATGTTGTTTGGTAAAACCTTCGTTCGTCCTTCTTGTCAGATGAAATTCTCACTGGTTACAACATGGAAAGACATTTCGGTTTCCACACGCCGACATTTAATCGCATCTCGTGCGTCCAGTATAGATCAATTCTTCTTAGAATTGATTCTTTCTTTTCTTTTCGAGTCAACCAACTTGATTCGACTCTTACTGAAACTCATTATTCATTCCTATGAACAATGAAATAACTTTTACTATTTTTAAGACTTGAATGTCTGAGTAGGACCAGAGCTCATAACTTGCGTGTTACCCTCGTGGAATCTCTGTCCAAAACTGACTTTCGCTCCGCTCTCTCTAGTGCACTTGTTGAATTTTCGCGGGAAAAGTATCTCTTAGTAGAACCAATTGTGGCGTGATTCTTTCAGCAGCAGCAGCTCGTTAAAAAGACGTAAAGTTAAAGAAGGAAAGAAGGGAGGAAAGATAAAAGACAACAACGAAAAGAAGGAAGAAATTAAATTTCTGACAATTTTTTATACTCGAGTATAAATAAAAGGAAGTAAAATTTCGGTGACTTTCTTCAAATCTTTTTTTTAAAGAAAGTTGATTTTTAAAAACAAATATTGCATAATTTACTATTAAACCAGTTATTTTTTAAAAATTTTGTCTTTGCTCCTTTAATTGAAAAAAAAATGTAGGGTTTGAATTACATTTTTCAAGTAGTTATAAGCTTGTAAAAATAGGAGATCGAATTATTCAATTTTTCCCTCGCATTCTTAAAATCGGTTTCTGACAATGAAAGAGTGGGGGGTGGGGGTCTTCTTTTTTTTTTTTTTTTTAAGTATCTTGTACTTTCACCTAAAAATTCAATAAACAAAAGATAGCGTGAAAATTTAATTTAACTTGAAAATCCTATCTAAAACAAAAAAAAGAGAGAACAGTCCATATTCTACGACAAAAAATTTTGTGAACATTTCACTTGTAGTGCTATTTCGTTTCAGTTGTATTCAATTTATTTTTACATAAATCAGAGTTAGGCGGCTATTTTTGTTTCACTACCACTGTGTGTCAAGATTACTGTTTTTGTTTTGTTTTTTTTAACGAAAATAAATTGATTTTTAAAAAAATATTTCTGATATATTACTAAAGAAGACCCTAAATTCTGTGTTAATAAAATCAATATAACTAAAAGAAAAATTAATTTCTCAAATTAACGATATCATCATTGAATATACCTCCTCATTCAATATTTTGACAAAAAATAATATAATTGTAAAAAAATAAAAATAAATAAAATAATCATGCGATTTTCATGAAAACAGTTCACAGGAAATTTTAAAATGAAATATATTTTCCCTTTACTCATGAACATGTAATTATCAGAATAATATTTTTTTATATATAATCTCGAAAATAAAAACAAATGAAAAAAAAATTAGATTCTGTGCTATTCTGAAATTTTTTTTTTTAATGTGGAATAATTTCTACTAACGATTAACTTTGAGATGTATGTGAAGTTGAAGTCTAATCTAAACAAATTCAAAGTCCAAGGGACAGGAAAGCGGTTCGATCAGTACACACACAGACACAGTGACACGCCACCAACACGAACCAGCGTACACAATTACCAACCGGCCGTTCTTTCCTTGCTCCTTGCCTTCCAAAACGACCTGCATTTATAATTGTCGAAGACCAACTGATTTGCATATATGCACGAGATTTTATGAGAGTTTACGAGATCATACCATTACAAAATGCCGTCGGCACCATCTTGGAATTCTTTTCTTATCCTAGCTTCGCAGCAATGACAAAGCACACACGCACTCCTAGGTCGTTTGAATGGTAAGCCCTCATTTTCCCAGCTTTTGCCACACTCCCCCCTGATATCATTATCACAGAGGGGGCAGGAAGGCAGCGACCTCCTTCTTCAGGTGCTTCTACGGAGGGGCAGACAGGGAGCCTCGTCTTCAGTTGAGCTCCCATCCGCGGTCTGGAGATCAGTGAACCGGAGGCTGTCGTCGTCCAATGAAGCCGGCATATACCAGAATAATGGTTCACTGGTCGTGGAACTCGTTTCACTTTCGCCACCGAGCGGCGGCTGCGCCTGTGATGCCGCTCACAGGTCCCTGACGTGTCGGGGCACACCATCAATCCGCACGGCTTGCGGGCTGATCACCTCGGTAACACGCCCGGTTCCATAGCGCGTGGTGCATCTGCCACAGGGGTTCTTAACCCAGACAATGTCTCTCACTTTGATACTATCTCGTGTCGCCTCTGGCTCAGGTAAAGGGCTGGCCTCTAACCCTTTCACCCTGACATGGTAATGGTGCAGCGCCTCAGCCAGCGCGGTAGAGGGCGAGACATCGTCCTTAGGGGTGACGTTGTACCAGTATAGCGCTTCAGGCACTGTACATCCCTTCCTAGCTGCAATGGTCTTGATGGCCTGGTGGTTCCGTTCCACGATCCCGTTCCCACTAGGCACATGGGCGCACCGAAATCGTAGTCGTACACCCCAGCCGTCTGTGAACTGCTTGAACTGCCCGCTAGCAAAAGTGGTGCCGTTGTCGGTCAGTATTTCGGAAGGAGGGCCACGCTCAAGGAAGACACTTTCCAGTTCCCGGACAACGGCGGCCGCATCCTGTTGGCGAAGTGGCCGCCACAACGCAAACCTAAACGGTCCACAGTCAATCATCGTCAAAAAATCCCCGCCGTTGTGGTGGGTCACGTCCACCGCGAGCTTGTCCCAATTGTTCTTTACGCTCAGTTTTCCCTTCTTCCACCGGGCAGGCGCCGGATCAATCGACTTGCAGGTTTCACAACTCCTCACCACTGATTCTACCTCCTTCCTTGACACACAGAGGTCGACCAGTCTAGTGAAGTAGAGGGTTCGGTTTACACCGGGGAGCCCACTCTGGCAATGGACGTCAGCAACATGGTCTGGTTTGAATCGACGCCCCACCGTGGCGCAGTTCACAGGTGCCAGTTCTTCCATTTCTTTCGGCAGGTCCAGCCAACGGCGCGGCACTCTGGTAGGACTGTACTAGCGTCACATCTACGACCAGGTTGTATTCCTTGATGGTTTCGGTTAGGGTAGCAAACCACCTCCTTATGAGCATTTCACCTGATGCCTTCGTCGCCAATCGTGCCTTTCCACTCAACACATCGGTCGTCCACCGATACACACATGTGGAGTCTGTAACGATGTGCAGGACTCTGGCCTGCCACTGTAGTGCCAGGTTGACCCCCTTCACTGTGACATCGAGTTCAGCCAGGTTGATGTGCCTGGCGTCATTTTCTGGCCGAAGCAAGCAGGCATCTTCCACGATAGATCTGTTGACCGCCAGAGCAACACTGAGGGCGAGCGAGCTGGCGTCCACCCAAACCGTAAACTCGCTCCCGTCGACGCACCATTTCCCTCGCACCGGATCGTCCTCGGAGACTCTGGCCAAAGTCTCCTCTAGCATTTTCTGCAGGGCGGGGTCGCGCAGCTCATCGTCCCACCCGGTTGACATGGAAGTCGCTCGGCGCTTTATGGCCGCCACCGCCTCCCGGAGCCACCCACGGGGAAGTGGCCCACCAGTTTCCCACAGATGGGGAAGACGCACCGACGCATGACAATAGTTGGAACTTCCGGGACGTCACCACCTCTTCACCAGCAGAGTCCGTCTGCGCTGCCGCTCACACGCAGGCTAAGCACCTTCGTTCTATCTTGCAGTCGCGGCGGCTCCTTGCACGTTAGCCAGAAGCTTTCGAAGTGTTCTTTAACCTTCTGTGCAAGCATGAGGCTCTCGTTCACGTAGATGTCATCGATATATGACGATGTCGCTTGTTGCACGGCGTAGTCCTGACGGCGAATCTCCTACATGATTGCCATCATGATGTTTGGGGCCACGTTCAGGCCGAACCCTAGCCTCGTCAAGTAATAACGTGTCCCTTTAATCTTGACCGTCTGGTACGGCCACAGCAATTTTTCGATGCGTATCTGCAAGTAAGCTTTTCGCAAATCCAATATTGCTGCGTCTGCACCTTGTTGCCGCCACTCTCTCAGTTTGTGTGCACGGACGCCTGCACCCGCCTGTGCGGGTCAACGTACTTGTTGAGTTCCCGGTAGTCCATGACGGGTCGGACTTTTTGTTTGTTCTCCTGCCTGATAGCCATCAGGGGAATCAACCCCTTTGGGGGCCCAAGTTCGTCTTCCGGGTACGGGACCAGCCAGCCATTGTCCTTCCAAACCTGGAGCTCTGCCTCGTACTTCCCCCTAAGATGTGCGGGAGGAGGATACTCCGCCAGCCGATTCCGCAGGGACACTGGTGGCTGGTCACCCAACCACTTCCAGGACACGGTCCAGGCGTTCGTGCCCCTGTCGTATTTTGCGTGGAAGTCGGGTTCATCAAGAATGATGGCTGCGCAGACCGGTGTCTCAAGTTGGGAGAACCTTACATCACTGGTGCCATTTATGGTGATTCCGCCCAGCCGTGTAATGGAATCTATTCCAAGAAGAAGGTCGTACCCCAGTAGTTCCCCATCGACCACCAACGCCTTCACAGCCACCGGGGGGGCCACTGCCAATGCTTACGTAGACCTTGCTCACCCCACTACATATCAGCGAACCTCTGCCAACGGTTAGTACCGGGACCTTCCACTCCTTCCATGCGGTGCAACATCCCTTGCGTATCAGGGTTTGGGTGCACCCGGTATCAACCAGCGCTGAGCGTTTGCGCCCATCAACATTCATGATTAGTTCAGGGAGCGCCTTGTTCACAGCCGCTTTGGGGAGGGTGTTGGCGCCGCGGCTTCCTCCCTCTGCTCGTTTCCCGGACATGCTCGAGCTAAATGGCCTGGCTTGCCACAACGGTAACAACGCACCCGCTTCCGTGCTCCATAATCCAGGGCGCGCTTTGCTTCACTCCTACAATCGAAGTGGTTGGGGCCGCCACATTTATAGCATCGTCGGCCCTCTACAGGTGATTCCAATGCCTCAACTGCCGCCGAGACTGGCTCCTCCTCAACTGGTACTTTTCGGGAGCCCAGACAGGAAGGCGGTCGCTTGCACTCCCGAAGGGGGTGGCAAGCTTCTTCAGATCAGCCAGATAGACATCCACCGTCTCCCCTGGCCCAAGCCGTCGCCCAGAAAATTGCTGCTAGGCAACAAAAGGGTCCGCTCCTAATGCTCCGTACAACACCTCTTTAATTTGTTCCATAGTCGCGTCATCCCCGAGCTGCTGATACACGGCATAGGCCCCCTTGGTGAGCCTAAGCGGGATGACTATAGTTGGGTCCTTTATCTTGCACAACTGGCAAACGCGTTCGGCTTTCTCTAGCCATTCGACCCCCGAAGGTCCTTCCAGGGAGCCGTCAAATTCTGGGATCAATTTCAGGTCGAACTTGTCATACCAGAGATATCCGCCGGAATAGCTTGAAGTTGAAGTCCAATCTAAACAAATTCAAAGTCCAAGGGACAGGAAAGCGGTTCGATCAGTACGCACACACATAGTGACATGCCACCAACATGAACCAGCGTACACAATTACCAACCGGCCGTTCTTTCCTCACTCCTTGCCTTCCAAAACGACCTGAATTTATAGTTGTCGAAAACCAACTGATTTGCATATATGCACGATTTTTTGCGAGAGTTTCCGAGATCATACCATTACAAAATGCCGTCGGCGCCATCTTGGAATTCTTTTCCTATCCTAGCTTCGCAGCAATGACAAAGCACACACGCACACCTAGGTCGTTTGAACGGTAAGCCCTCATTTTCACAGCTTTCGCCACAGTATGGATGTACAGTATTGCAATAAATAGACGTGATTTGCTCTCCACCACCTGCCGTCATCCAAATTTTACTTTCTGAGAATTAACGACTCCCTCAATTGCAATCATTTGGAAAAATAAAATGTAAGTTTGTAATTTTTTTTAATACGTCCACTGATAAATCATCATTTTGTTTAAATTTGAATTTTATTTAATTATTAATTAAGAATCACTTTAGCTTATTTAAATGTCATATTTATATAATAATCCATCCATTTATAAAAATAAAAATATGACACTAAACTGTTATGTGGAGATAGGTGACCAACCTGGAACATTCTACATAAGGTTTTCACCGGACCCTTGGGTAAAAAACAGAGACTTCCCCCTGAGCATTAACACACTGTATTTGTCTCTATGTAAATAAGTAAATAAACTTCTCTTTCAGCATTCAAACCACAGTGTATATTCATCTATTCCTTTCACGGAATACTTTATCTTTGACTAACATGGGTGCCCGGGTGTTTGGAGGTGTATGCTGAGCAAAAAAAAAAAAAAATGTAAAAAATGATTTGAGCCCAAAGCAGTACATTTTAAGGGGTCATAATAAGAATCAAAGTTTGACCCCTATTATGACCCCTTAACATTTATTGTTTTGGGCTCAAATCAAGTTATTATGTTAGATCCATGTCCACGGAACCTATATTTAAAATTTCAAGGGTTTAGACCCAAAATTGTCGGAGGAATTTGGTAGAGTTCTCAAAGGTCAAATTGTTGAACTTTGACCCTTAACGGCCAAATTTCTGGCCGAAAACGGATCACATAGATTTTTCCAAATATCAGTACCCTGTATATCAAATTTCGAGTCTGTAGACTAAAAATTGACAGAGTTATTGCGTAGGGAAATGTACACAGACAGACAGACACAGACACGTTCACTTTTATAGTTATATAGATAGATTGTCTGAATAATAGGCCACATATCAAATTGGCGACGGAGACGAGATGTGAACTCAGTATAAAAAAAAAAAAAAAATTGTGCACACGTGGTGAGTGCGAAATTCTCAAAGAGTTTTTATCTGATTAAGGAAATTATTCTTATAAAGCGAAAGACAAGTATTCACGCAAGTACAAAGAATTTTTATATTCTTATTGCTGTTTTTCATTGAAATTTCTGAAAAGTTGATTCAGAAAAGTAATTCAGAGGTGTTTTGTTTTTGGTTAATACGATAAAACAAATTGTACTGTGGAAATTGTTTTTCTTTCAAAGAAATTCTTAAAAGGAGTTTACGTATTTGAAAAAGACAAAAAGGATCTCTGAAAATTTGTAAAGTATTAATATTTTGTATGGTGATTTTTTTTTTTTTTTCTCTTCGAACATTTCTCAAATGTTGACAATCTTTTTTTTTTTTCGTGACGAGATCTGAAGGGAAACATCTTATCTTTTGGAACAAAATTTTGTATACATTGATTTTGTATTTGTGTGTTAAAAAAAAAACAAAAAAAAACATGCCTTCCAAACAAATAACAAAGTTAACGAAAACAATAACTGAAAGCTTGATCGCTCAGCAAAAAGCTCAAATTGAACTTCAAAAACAAATGTTGATTCAACAAAAACGTTTTGAATCACTCGTCATTCAGCAAACTACAGAGAATCGTTTATTATGTGAAACTGTGTTGTCACAAAAATCTAAAGATGGCGCATCTAGATTTTTTTCGGCAGAGAGTATAGCCAACTCTCTAGTGGAGTTCAAATATGACCCAGAACGAGGTGATATGTTTCCTGCCTATTATTGTAGGTTCGAGACGATTTTTACAAAAAGATGTGAGAAATGGTCGGACGAGGAAAAAATCACACTCCTACTTCAGAAATTGGGTACAGAGGAAAACACAAAATTTACGAATTTGATTTTACCAAAGAAACCGGAAGATATTTCTTTTTTGGAAACTGTTCGAATTTTATACTCAATATTTGGTGAAAGAGACAGCCTTTTTCATAGAAGGTATAAGTGCTTGAACACGCAAAAAGAGGAAACTGATGATATTGTCACATATGCAGGTAAAGTCAATGCCCAGTGTGGACTATTTAAATTAAAAGATTTGTCAGTTGACATGTTTAAGTGTTATATATTTGTTCAAGGACTGACAGCACCGAAGGACAAGGATTTTATCGATTATGGAGCAGGATCCAGAAATTAACTTGCAAAAAGTGACAGAAGAATGTCAGAAATTGATAAATGTGAAAAGGGATACCACTAGGATAGAAGGAAAAACTACATTACATGTCCTAATGGTAAAACAAAAAACATTTCCCAAGAACAAAGAAAAAAGTTTTGAATGTTGGAGCTGTGCGGGTTCGCACTTAAGAAAAAATTGCCCTTTTAAAGACCAACCTTGTGCCAAATGTGGTTTAGTTGGATGCTGAGCCTCCCTGTACCGAACTAAACAAAATAAACAAACACAAAAACTTAAGTCTAAAGTAAATGTGATGTTGTCAAAACAAGAAGTGAGGCAAGGAAGTAAAAGAAAATTTGTCAATAGCAAAATAAATGATCACATAGTGAAACTACTTTTGGATACAGGTAGCGATATTTCAATTATCGACAAAGTGACCTGGAAGAGGATTGGGTGTCCAAAACTAGAAAAAACATTTAAAATTGCCAAAGGAGTATCCGGCAAGAGATTAAAATTCATGGGAGAATTTAATTGCAGTGTATCCCTTGGATCGAAAATTTTTTCTACAAAAGTGTCAGTTGTTCCACATAGAAATTTTTGCCTTTTCAGAATTGATTGGATCGTTTTGTTTGATTAATGAGAGCTACCCATGAATTCATTTTGTAACAGTGTGAGTGTAGCTGAAAAGAAAAATTCCAAACAAAATGAGGATATTCTCACGGTCTTGAAAAGTGAATTCCTCAGGGTTTTTTCTGAGGGGTTAGGTATGTGTACTAAGACCGAAGTGAATTTTGAACTAAAGCACAATGTGAAACCTGTTTTTAAGCCAAAAAGAAACGTGCCTTTTTCTTCAAAAGAAAATATTGAAATTGAACTGCAGAGATTGCAGGAAACTGGTGTAGTCAAAAAAGTTGACTATTCTGAGTGGGCAAGCCCCACTGTATATGTTAAAAAGAAAAATAAGAGGATTCGGGTATGTGCCTCAATGACTGTCTTATGGATCATAGTTATCCACTCCCATCCCCTGAAGACATTTTTACAAAGCTGAATGGAGGGAAAATTTTCTCCAAAATTGATTTATCTGAGGCTTACCTTCAGGTAAAAGTCAGTGAAGAATGTTCGAAGTATTTGTGTATCAATACCCATTTAAAACTCTTCAGACTCAAAAGGCTCCCTTTTGGTTTGAAAGTAGCTCCATCGTTATTTCAGCAAATAATGGACACAATGTTTGCCGATTTAGGTTTTGCAATCGCAAATTTGGATGACATTCTTGTAAAGAGTAGAAATGTGCAGGAACATAAGGAGCACATCAGAGCAGTTTTCCAAAGAATTGAGGAATTTGATTTCAAATTGAGTGCCAAAAAATGTGAATTTTTTTTAAAACAGATAAAATATTTGGGTCAAATCATTGACAGCCAAAGCAGAAGACCGGATCCTCAGAGAACAGAAGCCATTGAGAGAATGCCAGCACTTAGCAATGTTGTCCAATTACAATCTTTTTGGGGTTTAGCACAAAAATGCATAAGTTGAGAGCACCATTGAATGAATTATTAAAAAAAGGACGAAAGTGGATTTGGTCAAACGAATGCCAAAGCGCATTTGAAGAGATTAAGAAATGATTGCTATCTGATTTAGCACTGGCACACTTCAATCTACAGAAGGAATTGATTGTGGCATCAGATGCAAGTGATTATGGTATAGGAGCAGTACTTCTCCATAGACTGGAAGACGGATCAACGAAGCCAATGCTTCCAGATCACTTTTGCCTGCAGAGAGAAACTATTCTCAAATTGAAAAAGAAAGTTTGGCAATAATGTATGCAATTAAAAAATTCCATACATTTATTCATGGCAGGATTTTTACGTTGCAGACTGACCACAAGCCCTTGTTGACTATTTTTGGATCTAAAAAAGGCATACCCACTCACTCTGCAAACAGACTTCAACGATGGAGCATAATTCTGTTGAATTATAATTTTAAAATGAAGTACATTTCATCCAAAAATATCGGACATGCAGATGGACTATCCAGATTGATTCAAAAGTGTGCAGAACCTTTAGAGGACACAGTGATAGCTGCATTAAGAGAGGAAAAAGATCTCTCCGGACTGCTGTGCAACACGATTCGAGAATTACCAGTGACTCTAGATGACATCAATAAGGCAGCAGAAACAGATGAATTCAAATGTAAGAACGAAAAACCAGGTGCAGCTAAATGACAAGTCAAAGAAAGACTAAAAAATTTCGCCATTTTCGATTTGCTCACAGACTTTATTGTATGCAGACAGAGTCGTCATACCGACCACACTGCAAAAGAGAATGCTAAAACAATTCCATAGCAGTCATCCAGTCATGTCTAGAATGAAGGCCTTGATGCACTGATATACATATTGGCCTAATATGGACCGGGACAACTAGTACTAGCATCTGCATTAAGATATCTCTTCAATCGTTTTGGAGTACCTAAAACTATTGTCAGTGACAATGGCACCCAATTTACCAGCAAAGAGTTTGAAGAATTCTGCAAGGCTCTATCCATTGAACATTTAACAACTGCAATATACCATCCAAGTTCAAACGGCCTCGCAGAGAGATTTGTTGACACGTTCAAAAGAGCTATAAGAAAACACCAAGGTATGGACATTAATGAGAAGAGTCTTGAAAATTATTTTGTCTGTTTTTTGATCACTCCTAACCGAAACATGAATGCTGGTCTGTCACCAGGAAAATCAGATCTGTATTTGACAGGATTTTACCAAATGCAACCAAGACAACAGCAATGAGAGAAAGTCACTCAACAAGGTTCTACAAACCTGGTGACAAAATATTCTTCTTGAACTATAGGACTGGGAAAAGCTTTTGGGAGGAGAGGATGATTATGAAAAGAATTGGGCACATGCTATATTCGGTAAGAAGTAGTAAATTTGACTGTTGCAGGTATATGAATCAGCTAAGACCTCGACACACTGATGACTACAAATAGGCAGAAGATAATGAACTGCCCTTAGAGGTATTGTATGACTCTTTTAATATTCCTCTACCCATAGCACAACCTACTCCGAGATAGTATCTTCTACTCCAGATCAGAGAGTACCAGTTTCACCACCCCCTCAAAAAGTGTTGAGGAGAAAAAGTACAAGGGTGAAAGGAAAAGTTAACCGACTGAGCCCCAGACCTAAAAACAAACGGTATTAAGCAAAATTCTCCAAGGAGAAATTGGCTTGGTGGGAGGTGTTATGTGGAGATAAGTGACTAACCTGGAACATTTTACATAAGGAACCGAGTCATCGGTTTTCACCAGATCCTTGGGTAAAAAACAGAGACTTCCCCCTGAACATTAACATGCTGTATTTCTCTCTATGTAAATACGTAAATAAACTTCTGTTTAAGTATTCAAACCACAGTGTATATTTATTTATTCCTTTCACGGAATACTTTATCTTTGATTGTCCAAATAATAGGCCACCTTAGGACATATCATAAACACACAAAGTACTGCCAACAAATCAATATTTAAATATAAAAACTGTGTACAGCAAAGATTACGTAAGCAAAACTTCTTTGTTATCTGTTAGTAAATATGTGGTAAATATCTTCCAAGAAAAATATTAATCAATTTAATCAGCACACATATAGTTTAGTGTGCAACCCTTAATCTTCTGTCCATCTATGCTCTGCATGCATTAATATGGCCCTAATTACAACGGACAACATTCTTATTTTAACATGAAACGAAACTTACCAGCATATATATTCATTCTATAAGAAAAAATATGCCAACTTTAGAAATCTATTTTCAGGATGGATATTTTAGAAAAATATGGAGTGGAGAAAGAAAGTGAACAAGGTGTATCAAATCTGGACACAAAGTATCTCATCGCTCAAGTTGGTGCTCCATTGACGAAGGCATTAGGTGAAATAGCACTGAAACAACCACAGGATCCAATCGAGTACCTTTCTGGTTTATTGTTCAAATATAGAGATAACCAGCTGGAACTGAAAAAGGTGAGTACAGTTAGTCTGATCTTTGACAATTAGAACAACTGACAGGTTTAAACAATAACGAAAAAATATTCGTTTTAATGAGGAAAGACTACAAATGATTTCTAAAATCTTTGTCTCAATTATTTTATTAGGCAACAACAGAAAATTTCACTTTTACAAACATTTTTTAAAAACAGTTATTTTTTTTGTCTGATATTTATTTTGAGGTAGAGTTATATTATACTTTCATCCAACACACTGATGATTTATTTTTAAACTACACAACTAAACCCGGCATTGCCCAGGAATGAATAAGGATTTTTGTATACTCTCTGCTCTCAGCCCTTAATCACATTTGATGTTTTTGTTAATTTTAATTACTCAGCTTATAAATACAAGTAAAGCATGAGGTTCGCTGTGATAATTACTCCCTGAATTAATCACGTTTTTTGTTGGATTTGGGGAAAAAAAATCATGATTGGGATTTTAGATATTTGTGTTTTTAATTTCTTAGACATTTTTCAATCTTATTCTAATTTTCATGAACAATTTTTCTGCACAACAGAGAGATGTTTTTTCTAGAAGATTTGGACGTGTCTGATGAATCTATACTCCTATAAATTTTTATTCGTATGGATATTCATATTAAGAACCCTTTTTTCTATTTATTTAAAAAGAAAATACAACGTTGTTATATATGAGTCATGGAATTGCATTCACTAGCAAAAGATCTAGCTAATTTGCATATTCTTTTAAACAGTCACTTTAATTAATTAATTCCCTATTAGTTTTTTCGGTTTTCTTATGGATATTATGTATAATTATATTCATGCAGATATTCTACATGATTTATACTTGTGTAATATTTGTGTAAAAATGGTATAGTAAACACAGAACCCTTTCTATATATATTTATGTATGCATATATATATTTATGGGGGTATATGAGAAAGGAAAAAAAAGGTACTGTTTAAGGCTAGGTTATGGTTAGAAACAAAAACAAGAAAAGTAAGTAATATACGACGTACCGGACATATCTGCACCACTCTTTGGGAAAGAAGAAGGAAAGGATGGCTAGCTCATTTATATACCCGAAGGGCATCTTGTATGATGGGAGAAGCTATTTTTTTTTTTTTTTGTCTCTTCCTTTTTTTTTTTGATAGGAGGATATAAAAGTCGGGAAAAATCCCTGCAAGAAACACAAAAAGAAAAGAGTCGTGAACATCTTCTCTTGAAAAGTATTTTGTGTTGCTGGTGTTCAGATTGTGCGGTGTGACATTGGTGGCGAGAGGCCAGGTGCGGTCGATTGGAAAAGAAGAGGGCAGAAACGTGCTGTTGTCGAGCGAATGACACACTCCTACCCGAACCCCAGAACCGAATCCTGATCGTAAGCTCACAATAGTTGTTCAAAAAATTTTGCTTACCAAACTCCTTTGTCAGTTTTTGGTCTACAGACATGAAACTTAATATGTAGGGTATTCGAATGACGGCATTA
This sequence comes from Euprymna scolopes, assembly GCF_053919585.1. NCBI lineage: Eukaryota > Metazoa > Mollusca > Cephalopoda > Sepiida > Sepiolidae > Euprymna > Euprymna scolopes. The sequence goes on along the minus strand of NC_136493.1, from coordinate 68,122,010 downwards.
TGAATATGCATGCATAACGTAATAGCTATTGGTTCCTGATTTAATTTTTAGCATTGGAGCAAACATGTCTTCATAGCTCAGGCAAAGGAAATCGTAAGATAAATGTTTTGATTTTGATTCTTGGTGATATGGCACACAAGTCATATTTTTCTGAAAAACTTTTAAAATCATTATTATATATTTGGTTCGATATAATATAATGCAGATTTTGTATAAATATACAAAATCTGCATTCATCAAAATATATTTAAGCGGACGGCATAAAACTACTAAAGGCATAAAAACACTAAGAAAACTTGAGCAAGATACAAATATAATCCACCAGAAAGTAGCAGAGAAATCTAAGCGTGATACTCAGAAAATTAATTATAGAGAAAGGTGATGCAGTACACCAAGAAACAAGAGAGAATTTTAAATCTAACTTTTGTTGTGGAAAAACAAGGATTTTTTTTTTATTGAAACCAAATCCATATTATGACTGTGGACAATTAAATTTCAAAGTTATTTGGAGCATGAAAAAATAGACATATGCAATCACACTGTGAATTAAATACAAAATAAAGAAAATTTACAAATATGACTTCAACTTTTGCAAAAAGCAGTCAATACAAATTTGACATTCAACATTAATCACTTCCCCAAATATCAAATGAATTAACAAAAAGATGTGTCCATCTGCTAAAGAGGAGGGCTTTAACGAAATATGATGGCAAAATCAAAGGAAATAGGAATTCAACAATTCCAACAAATATATTGGATTTCACCCAATACTAACACAGTGACAGTTTTGTCTTCACTAATTCATGTTTGCTAAGAAAGTAAAATCTGTATTTGAAAATCTCTAGCCTGATAGAAAAACGAGCTTAAAATAAAAGACGAATACAATTTTAATTCAGGTGGGAGAATATTTTTTTCAAAATATAAATTTAATAAATTTCAAGAATACTGAAAAGATGGTATAATTGAGAGACATGATTAATGGTCGGAGGTAAAATAGGTACAGAAATACCATCTAAAGCTGAAAATAAAAATACAAGATTGCAAGAACCAATGCTGACATTTATGATTTATTTGATATACTTATAAACAATTGTTAATAAAAAAAAAAACTGTAAAAAAAAAGAAATCCAATAAAAATCCGAGACATGAATCTTAAACCATAAGAAGTAAAACCTTCAAAAGTTTTGTGAAAAAGAATATTTCCCTACAAAATTTCAACTCGTTTTGTTGTATAGTCGGTTCTCTTTGTAATAATCTATCTGTTTATCGCTGCCACGTGTATATATATATATATATATATATATATATATATATATATATATATATATATATATATATATATATATATATATATCATGTTTATTGCACTTCTACAAAGATGCATGCTGCTAATAAATATATACACATTGCTTGTTCAAGCTGCTTTAACGATCAAACACTGAGACGGTTTCATAATAAAACTGTACGTATTTAATTATTATCTTGTCTGTCCTTGGTCGTCGGACATGTCAAGCAAGAGTGGTGAACGGTGGAGGTTGGGGTTAATGAACTAACGACGACACGATCGTGTGCCTGTCTCTGTCTCTCTTTGTTCGTCAGACCTCTTGCTTTTATTGACAATTTCTTCCTTTGTTCCATCAGAGGTCAATATGTGTGTATAAGTTCGACTTGGATTTCTTTGTTCCATCAGAGGTCAAAAATTGTGTGCAAAGTCCGATCTGATATTTTCTTTGTTCTCTGCTAACCTGGAATTTGTGTGCGTGTGCATGATCTCCAAGTTTCTTTATCCAACAGTTTGACAAAGGCATAAACTAAATAGTAGTAGTAGTAGTAGCAGTAGTAGTAGTAGTAGTAGTAGTGGCATCTTGCTGACACCAATTTTTTTTACTACATAGGAGTCACCACTTATCAAGGCCCAGACACCACTCGTGGATAAGGGTTAAAAGAGTGTACAGTAGTCAATGGGATAATATAGAAATCGTTAGTAGTGGAAATTCGGTAAATTGGATTACTTAAGGGAAACGTTCTATGGTAAACTATTAATTCTTTTTCCTTTTATCATTATATCAAGTAATATTCTTATTCCTTATTGTTAATCATGTTAAATTTTGCTTTCATGAACTCCATTACAATACATAGTGATCATAACTTTATGCAAAGTTTTGAGAACATCAGAAAAGACTACAGAAATATTGGAATATCAGTCAGTGATAAAAAAATAAAATGTGTGGGCTTTGCAGTTCAGGACGAATATAAACTTCATAATATTATGTTACAATGATATACCTTTAATCCAAAGTTAATTGAATTCTTCATAAAAATTTTCTAAAGTCATGTTTAATCTGAACATCGAAGCACCACAGATATATGATATATTAATGAACTGTGGTTTGAGTTGTCCCCCTTTGCAAATTGGCTGTTTGGAGAAATGGAAAACTAGATGGCTCTGATTGATAGTCAATTTGCATAAGTGGAGAAATGGGCAGCATATAAACGGTACTTTTTTTTTAAGCATGGGTGAAGAGCGCAGAGAGTGAAACGACGGTTGGAAGAAGTGACGGTGAATTCTTTTTGTGGTGGTGAATTATTTTTGGACGTTGAAGAGCTCAACCTTTTGGAAGGAACAGCTGTGTCTTATATATTTTTTTTAAATTTCATTTTTTTTCTACTTCACTACAAGTTATTTCGGCGGGAACTATGGAAGCAAAGAGGATCAGCAGTGAAATGCTTAAGACGTTCTCTGGAGAGGGAGATGTTATAACCTGGCTGACCAAGATTAAACTTGTCGCTAAGTTGTGGGACATCGCGGATGTAGTCAGCTTGATACCGCTGTATCTTGATGGTGATGCTCTGGCCCTATATCTGGAGATGCGGGAGGAGGATCGACTGTCTGTTGACGCCATTGAGGAAAAGTTGAAGGAAGCATTTACTGAAGAACCGTTTGTGGCATATGGCAAACTAAGCCGTATGGTGTGGACCGGAGAACCTGTCGATGTTTACGCCAACAATATCAGGAGGTTGACGGGACTAGCAGGATTCAATGGAGGAGGCCGTCTACAGATGGTTAAGATGGCCTTTATCAATGGCTTCCCGGACCATATTTCTATAGCTCTGCAGCAACTGCCCGGTGTAAATACTATGGAGGTGGTTTGAGTTGTCCCCCTTTGCAAATTGGCTGTTTGGAGAAATGGAAAACTAGATGGCTCTGGTTGATAGTCAATTTGCATAAGTGGAGAAATGGGCAGCATATAAACGGTACTTTTTTTAAGCAGGGGGAAGAGCGCAGAGAGTGAAACGACGGTTGGAAGAAGTGACGGTGAATTCTTTTTGTGACGGTGAATTATTTGTGGACGTTGAAGAGCTCAACCTTTTGGAAGGAACAGCTGTGTCTTATATATTTTTTTAAATTTCTTTTTTTTCTACTTCACTACATGAACCTTTATGAATTCAATATAGAGATAATTAAAAATTAATATTGCATGAAAAACTCTAAATGCAATAGTCTATAAGAACATTCGTGTCTGGAATATAATGCAAATTTTAAAAGATTGGGTTTAAGGAAATAACAATCATATTTGCCATAAATGAACAATATGCTCGAAGGTGTTCAATACATATCGGCCAAAGCTTAGTAGAAATATAAATATCACCATTGATGAAGATAATCAAATTTTATGAACGTATTCGTGTTTTGTTATCATGAAAAGTAACTCATGCTTATTGAAGTTGGACGATTTTACTTTTGTAGGAAAAAGAACAACTTAAACTGATGATGGAAGCTGAGATTGAGAAAATGAAGAAACTGGCATGTATTGAAGAAGAAAAACGACTTGTTAGAAAAAGGTGAGCAAAATTAATATTATCGATCTTATTGAAGAGACCCTTAAACATTTAAATAACTTAATTTAAATTGTAAATTAATTCATAGTAAACACCTCCTTTACAACAATTTATTATTTGACAAGGAGTATAATTGAAAACTTTTATATATATATATATATACACACACAACATTCCAACTTCTGGTTGTTAAATACTCTCTCACTGTTTACTATGAATGCCTGCCGACTTAGCATTTATAGGCACTTAATTTCCTTCAATTCTTGTGTTAATTGCTAGTGGCCTTCAGGTAAGATGCTAGCCTAGGAAGTCAAGGGTGACTTTATGACTGGGTATGAAGCTGAAGAATTATCGATATTTACTAATATCTATATATATAAATTCGTATTCCTGTCTGTTTCTTTGTTCACAATTTGATTAATATATACAAAAGGTCCATTAGTTTAATGTTTCATTTATTTCTATATATAGTATGGTTCTTTCAAAATATAAGATTAAGAGGCCATCTCATTTGCATATTATGTTAAGGAAAATCGATTTCATTAAAAAGTTGTATGTTAATTAAAGTTTCTAACGAGAGAGTTGTTTTAAGTGTTCGATTTAAGACTGTTATTTCATTAACCTTAAATAACAATTATATTGATAATATATTTAATTTAATTTATTTGGAATTATTATTTCCGACATCGACTTTTTTAGAAACGAGTAGAGTTGTTTCCCCTGATGAGTTTTTTTATGTTCTAAGTTTGAAAGATAAAAAAGAAACTCTTCCCCACATAAAATAATTTGGTAATCGCAATAAGGTTCTAGCATGTAGACAGAAAGATGTTTTGCTTTATTTTTAAATATAAATAAATAAAACACGAATAAACGAAAAGATCTCATTTGTTTGTTTTTATTATTCTTGAAACGATTATACAGAATCTTTCAGCATTCCGGCAATTGAACTCCCACTCCCCCCCTCCAAAAAAAAAGAAACAAGTCGAAAATTTCTTTTATTTATGAAAAAAAAAAAAAAGCGTAAAAGAACCCTATTATTCAAATCAAAAAAGTACAAAGAAATTTCTCTTTTCTGGCCAAGGACAGAACCAAAGTCAGAAGGAAACTACAACTTAAATTTAATTATCAATGCTAAGTCCCGGGGCAAATTCCCACGTTGTAGACTTACAATAATTAAATGCACCCAACTGCCAACTATTGGCGAAAACAAAGAAAGGAAATATTTCTTTTAAAACTTTCTTCTTAAAACCTGAGGGAGGCGCTAAGGTTTGGGAATAAATGAATTAACAAGGAAGAAATAAATTCTTTGTAGAAATAAACGTATACAATTTATTGGAATGACAAATATCTCCGAGAAAACCTATTTGCTTTTTAAACCTTTTTCTTTTAAATGATAAACCCACTATGACTATGGGGAAATAATTTAATTGTTGATAAATAAATTTATAGTAAATTAAAAAATTATAGGAAAGCAAAAATATCTCTTAAGAACCTGCTGTTTATGACTAAATTATCGGGCATAAATATCTTATTAAATTCTCGCTTAAATCACGAGTTAAAAGGTAATTTCTACATACCAAAATTAAAGAAAATTAAATAATACATTCAGTTTTCAAATTATCAATAAATTTTCAAATTTGTATCAATAAATGTTACGGGTGTTCCACTAACATAACAAATAAAAGGAAAATGCAAATTTGTAGGGAAGAAATTCTAAAGCAAAAATGTTTAAATTTCAATTCCCTAAAAATTTAAAATGGCGACATGGTCAAGGGAGCTGACACATAAAAGGTGGAGGTAGCGCAGTACCAGGCAAAAATGGTGGGAAACAGCTTACAAAATTACATACAAAACATACAAAAATGGAAATAAAGCAATCAATAACCAGATCAAATTAAAATGGGCCTTTGCCCATTTTCATTAGTTCGAAGATCACCTGCCTGAGAGGAGGAGATTTTATTTCGGGCTTCGTCAAAAAGATTTGACGTTAAATTCGTCACAGGTATTTTTTTTTTCTTTCTCATTTAGAAAGACTTATTAAAGTTTAATTGTAATTTTGTTCCAGTTATTAAAAAAACAACAAGGTTTTATCTACTGGAAAATTAGTCCCAGTTATTAAAAACACGAGGTTTTATCAAGTGGGAAATTAGTCTCTAAAGTATTAACAGAAGAAACTGGCCGTGTTTTGAGGATTTCTTTTCAGTAAAGAACAAAAATTAATTTCGCTGTCAAGTCGAGCAGATTATCGGCACATGTGACGCCCAGGAAAGATCATTCAACCGAAGTTTCTTTAAAAAAATATTCCATTAATACCAGAATTTATCCCGTGAATTATTTTATTTGTACATGTAAAGCCTACCAAAGCGGCTTTATTGTTTTCGTTTCTTTCCTTTGGATTTAAAGGTATCTGAGCAACACAAAGGAAAAATATTTTACCTCTTTCTCCCATTTAAAGTCAAAGAGACTTTATTTGTTTGTGATTCCTTTTGCAAAAAACATTTTGTAGAAATGGTGAACATTTTGTTAAAAGAAGGACTGAATTTAAACAAGGACTCAAAAGAACTGTTTTCTGTTTTTATATGTTCTTTTCTTTTCAGCTTTTCTTACAAGTAAGAATTGTCATCTTTTTTGTATTATTATTTTATTTATTTTAAATGTTTCTTAAGGGTTTTTTTTTTAACCCTAGCTTTGGGAAATAAAGGCAATTGATAACTTTTTGTTTTAATAAATTTGGATCATTTTAAACACATTCGAGTCTATATTTCTTTTGCTCATTCCTATTAGTTTCCCATTTCCAACAAATTTGCTTTAAATGCTTTTTTCCTTTTTTATTTCATTTTTGTTACCATGGAAAACGGATTTTGGTAACGAACCCAAAATTCTGTTAATACATCATGTAGACTTTCTGTATTTTCTTTACCATAAAGTGCTAATTTGAATAAGCACTAAGATTTTAATGAGATTTTTGCTTGTATTTAAATAGGCGGAAAGCAATACTAGAAGAGAAACGACGGGAGAAACAAAGGCAAGCAGAAGAGGCCAGAAAGAGACAAGAAGAAGAAAAGGCACGCGAAAAAATACTCCAGTCACCAGAAAAGAAAGATGAAAATGGTCAAACTGCTTTACATCGTATAGCAGCTGAGAAGGGTAAAAAAAAAAAACTGATAGGTTTTTGAATTTACCTTGAAGTAAGATGTTATATTCTTGATAGGCACGCACTCACTCCTGGATATTATCCATCTCTTGTGAGCTAGTACTGAAGCTATTCATTAAAGCTTTCTTAAGGCAGATAACTTGAAAATGTTATTTTAACTTGAAATAGATTTTATTTACTTAACTCGTGAATATCCATTTTCTTAACAGGAAATTGCTAATGGTTGCATTTTCTCAACAGCATATCTTTTTTATACCTTTTATCTATTAGTTTTTGGGTCTTTTTTATGTTAAATTCTTGTTTTGGGGTTTTGTTTTGTTAATCACCATTGAGTCATTTTGCCCAAATCAGTTTTTTGTTTTGTTTTGTTTTTGTATACACCCGATGTGTAAATAAATTTGAAGAACTTTTGTAATGCAACAAATGATCACCCAGGCTCAACGTCGGTTAAGTTTTATAATCGGAATTGAGATGTCAATGTGACTTCAGGTTCAACTTTTCATGTGATTACTGTTCAAAACTGACTGCAGAATTTAAATATTTACATTTTCTTTCTTTTTTTAAATCACCCCAAAACAATGCAGCCTCGGTTGTGAAGCCATAACACTTTAAAAAATTTATTCAAACTTTATTTTAAGACAAAAAAAAAAAATAGAGATTTAAAAAAAACTAATGTTCGAAATAATTTGTTTTATATTATAATGTTTTTGTGTTCTAAAATAGATGCTGACTTTACCCACTTGGACAAAATGTCAGTATTGTTAGCAGAGCGAGATGTCAAATTCCGAACTCCTCGGGACATTGCCCAAGAGATGGGTTATGATGGAAATGTGACAGAGATCGGTACGTAAGTATGTAGTGAAGAGAGATGTGATCTGAATGAATGCCAAAAACTGACTGGCTTAAATAGACACTTTTTTGTTTTCTTCTCTGATTCTCTCTTCATTTCTCAAAAAAGTGAGTTTTTACAAAGACATGTCAACAACATTTTTTAAACTATAAAAATAATTCCTGTTTTAAATGACTCAGTATTTTTCAACCAGTAAAAATGATTCTCTGCTAACAATCCAACACGAAAAAAAAAATGTCAGTAAGCGGGACAAATGAACCAGATTTAGGCTGGCAAATATTAGAAGAGGTCTAGAACATATTTTTTTTACAGGGATACAAAAACGAAAGAGATATTTCAAACACACATACAAGCTTCATCATTTGCATGCAACTATCGTCATACTAACAAATTGAGTAAACAATGAAAGGCAACAGAAACAAATTGTGACACACCAAGTCACACACACTAAGGTAGGCCTACACATACACACTATTGTACTGCTTATTAATTACATGCACATATTATTCACACACACTTAGTCAACCTAACAGATATATATAAACACATAATACTTAACTCTCGTGTCTGCTTATCCACTAAACATTTGCAAGACATCTTTGAATAAACTTTCCCAAATGAACATTTCCTAACTAAAAATGACTTTCATACTTATGTAACTGTTTTGTTATTTAATCATATTTTCCTTAATTTTTCATTTAAAAAAACTCTGTTGATGTATTTACTTACCACTTGCTAACTGGTGACTCTAATTGTAATACTCACCAGAGTAGCAAGCGTCCGCGTATTTGTGCATTGTGTGGATGTGCGTGTGAGTGGTGGCATGATAGAGGAGGGGTGGACTTGCCGCAGGGAAGTGTTGGGTGGGAAAAGAGAAAAAAAGATGGCGCCCGGTGTTTTATAAACTATGGTCTCACGAGATCGCGAGATCATGAGAAGATAGAGGGCACACATGCAAATGAGACAGGGTGAAAAACTGCATAAAAAGAAAGCTTGAGTGAGATGAAGGGACAGTGTCGTTTACAGTCACAAGGTTATTGTGTTACTATTGCGAGCGTTGGTGACGATTGAAGTTGAATTTGATACAAGTTATTTCGGCTATTGCTGTGAAAAATGACCGACTCAAAGTTTGATCTGAAACTGATTCCAAAATTTGATGGGTCCACATGTCGTTGACTGGGTTGAGAGGGTCGAGTTCACCTGCAATCTCGGTGAGGTAAAGAGAGTGCACACTGTGATTCCCTTGAGATTGGCTGGGGAGGGGGGCGCTCTGAGTGTGTATCAGCAACTTAGTGCCACTGAGAAGGCTGATGTGACCGCTATGAAAAATGCGCTTTACAAGGCATTTGCAATGGATCCTTGCATGACTTATGAAAGATTCGCCTCCAGGAAGCTCATGCTGGGAGAAAACATGGATGTGTTCTTTGCGGAATTAAAGAAACTTGCTGTGCTGTTTGGCAATGAAGTGTCAGAGAGGACATTGGTATATGCATTTGTGGCCGGTCTTCCCACAAGTTAAGCAATTGTTGAGAGCCCCTACCAGTGTGTCCGCATCGCCTATGGAGCACTTGATGGAATGCATGCGGGCTATTATCAGAGATGAGGAGGACCTGGGGGAACCAGTTGTGATGGCGACAAAGGCAGCCCAGAATGAGGCCGAGGAGATTCCCAGTCTGAGCCCTGCGACTAATGGAAGATGTTACCGCTGTGGTCGGCAATGTTATTTTGCAAGAAGCTGCACTGATAAAGGGCGGCCGTGACTGCGCTGTTTCCAATGTGGCGGCATAGGGCACCTAGCCCAAAACTGTGCGGGAAAAACGTCAGGGGGCAGGATGTCAGCGCTGCCCTGCTCCCCAGATAAGATCTAAGTGACGCGTAACCTATTATAACTGTGTACGTGAACCGAGTGCCCTGCTCAGCACTTCTCGACTCTGGTTGCTCACATACCATCATGAGTGCCAAATTGTGTTGGACCTGGACTAAAAGGAATATTAAAGTCACCACAATAGGTGGCGAGACACAAGCATGTTGTGGAGCCAGAACTGTGAAGGTTCACACGGACTCTGGTGTGGCTGCGGAAATTAATGTGTTGGTGCTGGGGTTCGACGTACTGCTGGGATACGATGCTATCAAGCCACTGGGGGGAGTGATCATCGAAAACGATGGGAGCGTGCACTTTTTAAAAAAAACCTGGTGTGTGCTGCAATCCACATTGAACGCCCTGACTTTAAGGTGGGCTATGACTATAGCCAGCAGGCCTGGACTGCGTCATGGAAGTGGACCGAGGGAAGGGCACCAACCAAATTAAAGAATCGCATCGCAGAATACCCTATACCTGACGAGACTCGTGATGAGTACGAGCAAGAGCTTGAGGCGTGGATACGAGATGGATGGCTGATGCCCCCTAGCCTGAGAAGCTTGGTCCGCCCAAGGTTCTGATACCCCTAATGGCGGTTATCCAGCATAAGTCAAAAGTAAGACCGGTGCTGGATTAGCTCAACCAGTACATTGAGGCTTACACTGCCGATGCTGACATGTGTGCCAGCAAACTGAGGGAATGGCACCAGAAGGGCTCTAATGTGTCAATATTAGACCTGTGGAAGGCCTATTTGCAGGTGCAAGTAGATGAGACACTGTGGCTGTTCCAGACAGTGTGATTTAGGGGTCAGAGGTACTGCCTAACACGACTCGGCTTTGGTCTGAATCTGGCACCGCAGATCATGAAGATCATTGTGAATGCGGTGTTGTCTCAAGAAAAGACCATTGAGGACACAACATCAGCCTACATTGACGATGTGTACATCAATGAGGCCATCGTGTGTCAGGGAAAAATTGGCTCAGTTTGGTCTGCAGTGCAAGAATCCTGAACGTCTGAGGGATGGAGCACGCGTATTGGGATTAGACGTCTGTGAGGAAGATGGCACCCTACGATGGAGGCGTGGTAGTGGGATTCCAGGCATCCCTGACGTTGTTACGAGGCGGACCGTTTTTTCCTGGTGTGGGAAACATTGGACATTTACCAGCCTGTGGCTGGCTACGTGTAGCTGTGGGTATCATCAAACACAGAGCGAATTTAGTAACCACAGGTTGGGATGATGTGCTTGACGATGCTCTGATGGTAACTGAGACCCTGGAGAGAGTCAACAAGGAGGACCCTGCCCGTGGAAAATGGTGTGTTGATGCAGAGCATGTAAATGTGTGGGTCGATGCTAGTTCATTGGCATTGGGAGTCGCATTACAGCAAGGAGGGAATGTGTTTGAAGACGCATGTTGGCTGCGACCCGTGAGTGATGCTCAGCACTTCAACTTAGCAGAGCTGGACGCTGTTGTAAAGGGAATAAATCTCACACTGCGATGGCTATCGAAGAAACTACACCTGTACACGGATTCTCTCTGCATCTACCACTGGGTGTCTGATACGCTTTCAGGACGGACAAGAATCCGCACTAAGGCAGCCAGCGAGATGTTGATCCAGCGAAGGCTAGATATGCTGAAGAGTCTGGTCTGAATAGGGACTATCAGTGGGGGTAACGCTGTTAACATCACATTGTAATCGTGCCAACCAACTAACCCGTGTACCTCACAGATGGGTGTGGAGCCGTGAAGATGGGTGTGGAGCCGCGAAGATGGGTGTGGAGCCGCGAAGATGGGTGTGGAGCCGTGAAGATGGGTGCGGAGCAGTGAAGATGGGTGTGGAGCACACTGCTCGATCTCGCGCAGTTGTAATTGGCGCAATTAGCCCATGTCAAATACAGAACGATTCGTGCTCACAGCGGACATCCAGGTATCACGAAAACAGTGTATTTTGCGAGGCGTGTGGACCCAAGCAGTGACAAAGGCAGATGCCAGACAGATGTCAGGCACTGTAAGGCGTGTCAGTCTATTGATCCTGCACTAGAGCAATGGTGAAAAGGACACTTGGACGTCAAGAAGGTGTGGCAGCAGGTGGCGATGGACATTACCCAATACAGTGGTAAATCCTTTCTAACTCTTATCGATTGTGGACCCACACGTTTTGCGGTATGGCGACACATAATTAGACAGGATTCGGCAAGTGTTGTTTGCATCTTGTCATCCATCTTTTTTGAGCGGGATGCACCGGAAAAGATTCTGATGAATAACAATGCTACTTTTTGCAGCCAACAAGTTCAGCAGCTGTTGAATGGGGCGTCGACTACGGCTGCGATGCTCTCATATGCCATTAGGGCAGGTCGATTTTCAACTTTTTTCAGAAAATCAACATGGCACTGGTGATGATAGTTGGGATTTAATGTGATAAGAACATATACCAAAAATTAGATTCCCATCTTGAACAGAAAATTGAGCATTTAATTTTAAAAATCGCGTAGAAAAATGTTGAAAAATCCTTCATTTTCATAGTATTTTTCACAGCACTAATTTTGAAATTTCACTATTTTTATAAAATATTCAATTAAAATTGATATATTTATATGAAATGCATTGAAAGAAAAGTAATACATGAATTATAATTTTAATTATGAATCACGCCTAGCAAAATATCTCAACTTTTACTGCATTGATTAAACAAAAATTGAAACAAAAAGCTAGTTAGCAATTAAGTCTTTTAAATTTCACAATTCAAAAAGATATGCGAAGATGTATTACACAATATAACAACTTGATACAAGTTACAAAACCATGTATTTTAATTTTTTATTAAATGCAATCATATAAACTGTTATAATAGAACTAAATTTTTCTGTATACTTTCCTTTCGAGGAAAATGAAGGTCTAATTTGCTGGCACAATGACTTTGTAATAATGTGTCTATGTCTTGCTTCCTGTCCATATACAACTTTTTGAGAAAAATCAATCAAATTTGACCAGTGTGTGGCTGCAAAATTGATAGCAGTAATCTTTTCATTTTTTTTTTTTTGAGTTGTTCACAAAAAAACAACACAAAAAAAAAATTATTTGAAAACACTTATTTTTTTTTATATTTTTGCAATATAATATGAATAAAACTAACTATTGTTTGTGTAAATTAAGAAATTTAATGGATAAATATTTATTTACCTAATGGACAAAATCGTTTGAATGCCCTCTTCTCTAGCATCCAATTCATCTGAGTTTATCATCGATATTATATTTTCCAGAGATAGTGCAAAAGCACCATATTTTGAACTGTTTAAAACAGTAATTTGGATTTCAGTTAACCGTTTTGTTCTCTGAATCATATTAAAATATACTGTTGTTGGTTAAAAAAAAATATTGTCGGTTTTGATCTCAAACCAACTAACTGCATACACTTGGATGATAAATTTGACCAAAATGTTTAATTTATCATAGTGTTTGAGGATAGACAACTCTAGTCCATAAACACATTAATCTTGTGGCTTATGTTAGCCATCTTCCTTGGTTCAAGGGCCCAATTTTCTAAGTTAACTTCTCCACAAGAAATGCCAACAGCATACTCAAAAAGTAGCCTCTGGTCTTCACACTTAAATTATTTGTTTCTTCTGCTGTCAGATAATGATGATCAGGAGGGACACTAATTTTTTAGAATTCTACTTGAGGCAAATCTTGATAATTATTGATACAAAGTTTCCCCAAAGGACTAGTAAATGTTGTTAGGCTTTTTGTTGTTCCATCAATTAATTTAAAAATTGCTGTAAATGCCAGTTCTTCTAGTGGAACCTGAAAATTGGAAAATTTGCATGTTTAATAATAGAGCCAGATTACATAATAAATACCAATATATTTTATTTTCTACAAAAAAGGAACATAATTGCAGGTGAATTTATAGAATTAATTTTACCTCCTTGTTAGAAGGACAAGTGCAGATTATGTGCCTCGTTTGACAATTTTCTGTCTTGCACTTTACTGCAAAGTCATCACATCTCAAGACAGAAAGTTTACAGCTACAAGAAGATATATCAAACAGTCTGTCTAGCTGTTCCTTCATTCTTTTCACTTTGATTGCTGCAAGAGATTTCCTGTCAATCTGTTTGCCCCTCTTATAGCAAAATATATTGACCTTCTGTCCTATATAATGTTACCTTAACAAGGGCAACTGTGGACTGACTGCTTGCCGAATGCTAATTATTTCCTTGGCAATTAACTTAGAAATCTCACTATTTTTAGAGTGGGGATAACTGTTTTCGAGGAAATAACTAAATTGGATGACTTGTTGTGAAGTTGAGGGTGCTGTTTCATCCAAATGACAAGGTGACCCAGCAAATTTTGTGAACCACGGATTAAAACTGAACGTTGTGCTTTTACTGACATTCTAATCTGAAAAGTAAAATAAGTAAATGGATTATAACTGAAGGAAACTGTATTAGGCTATCTTCCAGTTTCATACGTAAAAAAATTAGTGCTGGTTATAAGAAATAATGAAAAACTTTGTAGAATTGAATTAGATGTATTGAAGAGAGAGGACCAAATCAGAGGCATAGTAGCATTTAGTTTAGACATTTTAGCAGATTTTACCTCCGCCTTCAATAACATGAATTTATCCATAAAGAGATTCCTTCTTGCTGTAGCTGTACCATTTTAAACGAGTGTTTAGAGTTCGAAAAACCAGTGCTTGTGCATCTATGTTACTATGCTATTTTTAATAGTATCTTCAAGTTAAATTTAATTTTTATGAAATTTTTGTTTATTAAATTTTTAGGTGAAAGTACAGAATAGTTACAATACAACCTCCTTCCCATATTAAGAATGGCTTTCTAAATAAGTTATTTTAGCACAATAACATAGATGCACACATAACGAAAAACCTTTAAAGGAGTTTCCTTATTTACTTGTATTAATCTTTGTGGGTTATCTGATTTAAAACTATAATTTTAGAAGAAAACACGTCTTAAAAACAATTACTCCCTAAAAAAAATAAATTAAAATTTGACACTAATTTTCTGCAAAGTATTTTTTATTAAGTAGAAAAACTTGAAAATTTACGTGGTTATGTTTCGTAAAGAATGTGTAGAATAAAATTGTATGGACTATATTTTTGTTGTTGTTTTAATATAAAACTGGAGTATTACCATATTTTCATAAAAATTTCAAATAGTATTTGATGTGAAATATTAGGTTGGTGCAAAAATAATGCTTTTGATGTTCATCTGAACGTTAAAAAATGACATTGTTTTTGTGTCAACCTAATAGAAAAACAAATTAAAAAAGATAAAACAAATATGTTTAAATTCACTGCAGACACTTGAAATGTAATAATATATATTTTAAACAAGTCTTTTTCGTTTTTCCTTTCGAAATAATTAAGCCTAAATCGTAATGTTTTCAAATTAAATAATAAACAAATATTAATTTTCAATATCAATAACGAGCGTGTTTTGTGACGGTTAAATCTAAAATGTTTCTACCCAAAATAAGTTCCCGAAATGAAAAAGCGAACTTTGGTCGTTATTATTTAAAAAACATAATTTTGCCTTTACACTTAATATTTATTTTATTAATTCATTATCCTCACTCATTTTGTTTAAAAATGTAGTTTAAAATATATTCTAAATAATGATTCTATTTTCTTAACAGTACGGATTGTTTTGATGACAGGACGTTCTTGACAATTCACCGAAAAACTTTTAATCGCTTCAATTTTTCAACTTTTAAAGTCATTTCCTCAAGCAAAGATAACGATTTTGAGAAAAATATTTTATGTAGGTATTTTCTATGTCAAACCCCAACTATCATCACCATTGCCTCACCGGGGTTCCAAAATCGACCTGCCCTAATGTGCCATCAGGAATTGGTATTGCTGAGAGGAGCCATCATAGCATTAAGAGAATTGCTGCCAGAAAGCAATGTACCATTATGGAGGCCACATATTAGTATAACGTCACGCTGAAGGATGGGAAATTACCTACAACAGCGCCAGCCAATGCCATATACACATATCATGTTAGACTAAAGGGAATTGATGCTGCACAGCCAGTCAACCAGAAAAGACATGCTAAATATGTGGTAGGGAATCCAGTTTGGGTGAGACCACTTGGAAACCAGTGCACCACCAAATTCAAACGAGGACGAATCTCTGAAATCAACAGACCAGAGAGTGATAATTACAGTTCATCTGACATGGCAGAAACAGAATCAGAACCAGACCAGAACCATACCCGAAACCAGAACCAGAAACAGAACCTGAATCTGAATTAGAACTTGAATCCGAATCAGAACCTGAACCTGAACCTGAATCTGAATCAGAATCAGAACCTATGAATGTGCCCCTTCACAGAAATAAGCGGACTAGGAAACCAACCCTGCAATGCACTTTGTGTGATCATCAGATCAGGGGGGAGTGTAATACTTACCAGAGTAGGAAGCATCCGCATATTTGTGCATCATGTAGATGTGCGTGCTAGCGGTGGCGTGACGGAGGAGGGGTGGACTTGCCGCAGGGAAGTGTTGGGTGGGAAAAGAGAAAAAAAGATGGTGCCTGGTGTTTTATAAACTATGATCTCGCGAGATCACAAGAAAACAGAAGGCACACATGCAAATGAGACAGGATGAAAAACTGCATAAAAAGCAAACTTGAGTGAGAGGAAGAAACAGCGTCATTTACAGTCACGAGGTTATTGTGTTACTATTGCGAGCGTTGGTGACGATTGAAGTTGAATTCGATATATTAATATCCTTCAACATTTACTTCATATCCATTTTAATATGCATGCTGTTTATCTCCATTTTCCTTCCTTTGCCATAACATAACTTTTAAAGCTGCATTTATGTTAATTATCAACATGGTTTGTGGCAATTCTTAAAGACAACCATTGCCTAAAAATAACCCTACCAAAGCCAGGAGCCACATCACAAATTGATACCACAATGTTTAGTATACATCTCTACATTATCGGTGTATGTAATCTTCTGATACCGATATCCTGGGATTCTAGAACATAGTCACAGAGAATGAGCCTTTGTAGATATACTAGTTAAAATTAAAAACAATCATATCACAGACATTTACTACAAACCCACAGACAACAATATCTCGATTTTAAAAGCCATCAATCCAAAATTACCTTATTCCTTAGCAAGCAGAATCTGCACTATAGTCACTGACAAAGACCTCTAAAGTATCTAACTGAATGAATCACAAAAAACATTAAAGTATTATAATACACAAAAGTATAACATTAGCAGAAGAAATACCATTAGAATAACTATGAACCCCCCCCCACCACCACCACCACCACCAAAAGAAAAAATAATAGCTTTTAGCATACCTCTCTACACACAACAAAAACAATCCAGAACTATTTAGGGATAACAAAAAGTGTTGACCTACTCAACTAAAACAAATTGAGCAATAACAAAACCTAGCTAAAACAACAAAAATAATAAAAAGCAAATTCCAACTGCACTCTCAAACTCAACAAACACACAACAAACACACAACAAAAGAGGCCACAAAATCAGCAAACAATGGTGTGGAGTCTGTGACTCATACACATACTAAAACCCAACAGAAATATTCAAAATAAAAGAAGACTTAAACTACAAAAATATGGTCTATATATTAAAATGCACACCATGTGATAAAATCATATATAGGCATCATCAAAACACTCAGCAACAGAATCGCTCTACATAAAAGCAACATAAAATCCAAGAAAACAGGCATTTGTTTCACAGCTTAGACGCACATACAACATAGGTAGATTTAAAATCATGCTGATTTTTTCAAACTGAAAATTATGCCTATTTCCTAACACGGAAAAAAACTTCATAACAAAATTCACACCAGTTCTGAACAAGTCATAAGAACACACAGAGCACATACATATGAAAATGAAAGTTGATGCATGTGTGAAATGATTGTGTCTGTGCAAACAAGAACATATATACACATGCACATATATGCACCCACATACACAAAGCAGAAAAGATACATTGACTTGAAAACACACACATATAAAAGATGGGGTTTATAAAAAAGCAATCCTCATAAATTAAATTAAATTATATTAAACTCCATCCCTTTATGCAAGAAAAAACTTATAACATGATTCACATTGCACTAACAAATCATAACACACACACAGCAAACAATGCAAACATGTATACGAAAATGAATATTTGGATGTGTAGACAAAACATATACATGCATACATACACAATTACGCAACTAAAATTGATACATTAACCTAAACATGTGCTAAAGGAGGAATATTTATTGAAGGAAATGGATTATTTTTGTTAACAGCTTCAACAATAATAAGTCCAACCCCTGGACCATTAAATTTTAATGTCACTTTATTGTATTTTTTAAAGATATCTTTTCTTATAATAATGTTAGTAAAAAGATCTTTAATTACTTCCACTATTATGCCAGAATGTGTCTTATTTTCCATTATTGCCTCACTAAGTATTTTAGCATGTTGTGTAGGATCTGCTTGTTTCGATAAAATAAAGAGATTTAATTCTTTAGTAATATTTTTACTAACAAACGTCCCTACACAGCTGGAATCGACCATGACATTAAAAACATAGCCATTTAATGTTTGTTAATGCAATGTGTTTCGTTTTTGTTCCAAATCCGGCTAGGAAGGGTCAAATTTGTAACTTGTAGCTCTGTATACCACATGTCCTTTTATTTTTTACATTTTTGTACTTGGCTTTATGCGCCGGACATAATAGCTATGAATGGCAAGAAACAAGCACTGAAGGGTTGAACATTTTTCTGTATAGGAGCTACATGGATATCTTCACACATAAACGACAGTGATCATAAAAAATAGACAACAATCATAAATTATTTTGATCCCCACCTTATATAAAAGTAGTGACAAAATCTAAAGTAATATTTACTGAAAATGACCAAGATAGAAAGTGGGGAATTACATATGACTCATGCTTTTGATAAAAGGAATGAAACAAATTATATCAGAACTACAATGCTTTCTCCAAAAGTACACTTAGCAAAATTAAAATAAGATCAATAGAGAGACAAACTTAAAACTTGTGCAAAGAAAAATATTAAAAAAATCTTTTTAAGTGTTTAACTGTTGGTAGCTCCACTTTTTTAAATATACACTTTTCTATTGTTGGAACCACACTGGACTCTGCTTTATATACACACACACATATATATATAAATTTGTATTACTGTTTGTTTGTTTGTTTGTTCACAATTCGATTACTATATACAAAAGGTCCCTTACTCTACACTTTCATTTATTTCTATATATAGTATGATTCTTGCAAAATATACAATTACAATATCATCTCATTTGCATATTACATTAAGAAAAATCGATTTTATTAAATAGCAGTATCTTTGTTAATGTTTCTAGTGAGAGAATTGTTTTAAGTGTTCTATTTAAAATTTTTATTTAATAAATTTTAAACAATAATTATCTTGATAACATATTTAATTTGATTTATTTGGAATTGTTATTCCAACATCGATTTTTTTAAAGACTTTTTTTTTAGAGTTATTTGTCCCTAGAAACTTCAGATAAACAAACAAACAAACTATTCATCAAATAAATTTGGTAATCTTAGTTTATTTTTAAATAATTTTGTGTACACAAAAAAACGTTTGGCTTTTATTGTTTTTTAAATATTCAAACAAAAACAAAAAGAACACTTACAAAAAAACATTTGTTTGTTTTTATTATTCTTTAAATGGCTATACAGAAATGGGTAGGTACAGGCAAGAATGAACGAATAAAGATGGGGGGGTCCTAGTTTTGAAAGTAGATTTATCATCATTTTTTTGTAGGTTTCTGATTACTTTTTGATTGTATTTGAAAGATTAAGGACTAAACTTAATTTCCAAAAGGAAAAAAACATGAAAAAAAAAAAAAAATGTTATGAAAAATTTTTTCACAGCAAGCTAGCCAATTCAGCTAAATTTTGAAGTTAAATAAATTCATTGTAGAAATCCTTCAAAAGATAACTATTAGTTTTCTGGGTCTATTTCAAAGATAATTGTTTGTACAAAAAATAGCTTAATTAGCCCCAAAACCAGGTGATTCTGCGATTCACAAAAGCGCAACAAACGAAAGTTTTGTAAACACAGAATATAAGGAAGCTCAAAATTTCAGCCAGTCAAAAGACTGTGAAAATCACGTCATGTAATTAAAAAAGAGGAGTGCTAGTTTTCTTTTTTTTTCTCAGGCATGCATCCATACATTCCTATCCTGAAATTTATATGATTTTTACCATTTTTTAATTTAATTATTTTTCTATCTTCCTGTTTTTAAATTAAATTTTTTTTTTTTAATTATTGTTCAATCTATAAATATAAAAGCGAAAATGTGTGTATGTGTGTTTGTGTGTCCGCTAAAAACTTTCGACAGACACGACGAAAATTCACAAACTCGGTATCATATTGAAGCTTCATCCTTCGCTCAAAAAATATCCAAACATTGGCCAAAAACATTAATTTTTCACCCCGAAATCGACAATTTTCAACAGGGAGGGGGCGGGGGTCAACAAAAACGGTCCTCTCGTGACAACGACCGGGTCTACGCATGTGCCAGATGACGTCATGACCTGATTTACTTTGAATAGTTGAAAAACTGACTAAATTTCATGTACGTCGCATTAGCTCAGTTGATTAGCGCGTTAGTTCGTTATCTAAACGTTTTGGGTTCGAATCGTGGTATGAGATGTCTTTTTTTTTTTTTTTTCGATTTTTTAAATTTAAATATTAAACCAGTGTTATTTAAGCCATTTTTCACGTAACGTTCGTTTTTCTGTTTTTTATTTACTTCGCTTATCCACCCCCAACCATACACCCAAAAACACCCGGGTACCCACCAATTTTTTAGATTTTAATATCGAAACAGGCTTATTTAAGCCATTTTTCACGTGTTCGTTTTTCTGTTTTCTGTTTTGATCGTTCGTTTGCCTTATGTTAGGTTTTTTTTCGATGTTTTGATTATCCCCCCCTCCACTTAAGTTTTAACGTTATTTTCTCTTTTTACTTTGCTTATAACAAACAAACCTACGTCGTCGTCGTCATAACGCTCGACGACATCCATGTGCATACATGTCAATTTGGTTCTTACTTAAATAAATTCAAACATCTTTCAGTAACTCAATCTGGCTGGCCGATTTTATTTTCAAACTTCGCCTCAGGGCTTCGGGTTCGATCCTACCAACTTTTACCCCCCCCTCCCCGGTTTCTTTCTTATTTAACACCACACACACCTCCAAACACCCGGGCAACGCCAGGTACCCCCGCTAGTATTATATAAAAATCATGTTACGCCAAAAGTTTCACATTCATTCAAGCAAGGAAAATATTAAAATTTTACATGTAAAAGTTATGCGAAACCTGTAATTTAAACAAAAAGTGGAAATATTTTTTGCTATTATAATTTTTTGTGGAAAAATATTAAATAAACAATGCTTAATTCAATGATAATATCGGTATTTTGAGAAATTCATTTTTCTTCGAGTTATATTGAATTCATTATTACAGACTTTAGGGTTTTTATCATAACAAGAACCTTGTACCAGAAAAATATCCAGTAAATAAAACGTTGTTTAGTAAATCGTTATTTTTTCCATACACAAAACATGGACATAAATATCACTAAAACATCCGCTGGGTCATAAGCTTCATTTTGGTAACCTTACTTGCCTGGGTGGGTTACCGGTAGGCTGAAATGAACCGTGTCACACACGCACACAGACAGTAAATCGAACTTACTAAGGGAGATAATAACTTCTGGTGAATACTGGAAAAATTTCATTAAAATTAGTTAATTTCCTGATTTTTGGTGAATTTTTAAGTAAAGGGAGGGGTCAAAATGTTTATTCATTTTGAGCATCGGCATTCATTTTGCACGTACCTCGAATTTGGTAAATTTTTACGATGTGACCCAGCATCGTTTAACACCTAAAAAAAAAAAAGTAAAGATCTACTGCACCCCCCCCCCGCTCTAAATTCCACAATTTACATTTTTTTTTTCATGTTAATCTCGATTACAAACTTAAATTTCTAATTAAAAAAAGGTAAATTTTTACGATGTGACCTAGTGTCATTTAACCCCTAATGAAAATGAAGATTTACGTTTTTTAAGCCTAATATGTTTAAACAACCTTTATAAATAAAATGAAAGAAGAAATTTGGAAAAAAAAGAAAATTAACATTTTAGAGTGGGGGATCAATTTTCTTTTGGCCACTAATCGTTCAACGAGACATGTCACCTCTAGCATTTTTTCAAGTTTGGTGATCGAGGGAGAGAGGGTGCAAAATATGGCAAATACATTTTTTTTATGGAGGGGGAAGAATTACATTTGAAACATAAAATAACGATAAATTAATTTTTATGAGACCATTCTGTACTTTCACCTCACAATTTCATAAACAAAACAAACTCCAAAATATGACAAATCCAATTGGTGTGTGTGTGTGAGGGGGGGGAATATATTAAAAACATAAAATGACGAAAAATGTAATTTAATTGTTTTTGGAATTAATTTTTGGTAGATCTTCATTTAAAAAAAAAAAAAATTAGTCAAGTAGGCACTACTTGGCTAATTTTTTTTTTTTTTTCGATCGCACGGGCATTCGCAGCTATATTTATTGAAACAAAAGTTGTAATAATTCATTTTTAATTATTTTTTTTGGGGGGGGGGGGTTCTTTCCTGTGCTCAATATCCGGACACACACACGCAAACACATGTACAACATACGCACACACATACAAATACGTAAATATATATATATATATATATATATGTTAGCTGGGAAGGGAGAGATTGAAAAAATTGTTTTTTTTTATTTTTTATAAATTTTTGAATTGACGGACGTTATAGTTGAAAGAAAGAAGGGAAAATAGGAGGGTAAATAGGTGAATTATACGTTAAATGTTTATTTTGATAATATAAAAATAGGTAAGAATAACAGTAAGTTAATTAAATAATAAATTAATAAAAATTAATACAATTATTAAGAAAAAGTTTAAGATAAGTAAATAACACAAACACACAAATACATACACATGAATACACATGTACAAAATATGTACACACATCAATACATATATACATGTTTGTATATATATGTTTGTATATATATGTATATATATATGTATATATATTTATGTATATATATATATGTATATATATACATATATATATGTATATGTATATATATATGTATATATATACATATATATATGAATATGTATATATATGTACATGTATATATATGTATATATATGTATATATGTATATGTATATATATGCATATGTATGTATATGTATATATATGTGTATATATATGTATATGAATA